>NC_142089.1:67714379-68025629 GCF_054644295.1 Miniopterus natalensis | reverse complement strand
TCAGAAAGTTAAATTGTCATGTGGTCCAGCAATTCCACTCCAGGTAGATACCTAAAAGACTTGAAAACAGGCATTCAGACAGATACTGTATACCAGGGTCCATAGCAGCATCACTCACAATAGTCAAAAGGTGGAGATTACCCAAGTGCCCATCAACAGATAAACAAAATGTGGCATATTATTTAGCCATTAAAAGGAATGAAACTCTGACACATGCTACAACATGAATGAAACTTGAAAACTTTATCCTAAATGAAATAAGTCAAACACAAAAAGGCAAATATTGTATGATTCCATTTATATGAGGTACCTAGAATAGGCAAACTCATAGAGACCGAAAGTAGAGTAGAGGTTTTCAGGGGCAGGGGTAGGAGGAGAGAATGGTGAGTTATTATTTAAATGCATATAGATTTTCTGTTTGTGATGGTGAAAAGTTCAGGAAATAGATACTGGTGATAGTTACACAACATTGTGAATGTTCTTTTTTTCTTTTATACTGCGGTAAAAAAATACATAAAATAAAATTGATGATTTTAACCATTTTAAGTGTACAATTCAGTGACATTAAGAGAATTCACGATGTTGTATAACTATCACCAGTATCCATTTCCTGAAAAACTTGCCTCTTAGGAATTAGGAAGTGTATACCTAAGCATGGAGAAAAAGCTTGAAATGCTCAGAGCTAGTATTGGGGGTGATGGAGTTGTGGGTATCCTTTATTATTTTATTTGTTTCTATGATATATTAAAATTTTTCTGTATACAGCACTATTGTTGTAATAGTAATTTTACCCAATTCAAAAAAATGATTTTTCTAGAAAGATCTTTTGGAATCCAAGAATTTTTGGTTTAGCCCGACATACACTCCCACCCTGAAAATAGCGAATTAAATCCGTGTGAAAAGACCTTTCTGCACTCCGTCGGGGCACAGGAACTTGCCATCACGGAGTCCCTTTTGCTTCATCAAACTTCCCTGCACCCGGCGTCCACATCAATATTTACACACTCCATCATTCCTCGGGTTATTTATTTTCCTTGGTCCATTTTGCACAGTGACTAAGTTTTGCAGCATGGAAGTTGACAGAATTTGTCGCTGATATCAATCTTTATTAAGTTGACTGCTGAGACCTCCGTAAATGGCCATTCTGATGCAAGGCACGAGGTGGGAGCAGGAGGATCACCGGGCTTGAGAGAAGCGGGCTTCCTTTATAAAAAAGTTTGTCATTGTTGCTCCAACCTTAATTTACCAATGTTTACACTTCTCTGTGATGCTTTTTACTTTCCCCACAGTCAAAATCTACAACTCTGCTAACTGGCCACTGTCCCCAGGAGATTAAGAAGGGACAGCGCTCCCTGTCCCCCCCTGTCCTCGGACCGGCCTGCTGAACGCAGGGCTTCCTTCTGCTGCGCAGCCCGCCTTCCACAGAGACCTGGTGCTGCAGAGACATGTCCACACTGCAGGTCCCTTCTGGACCTTCCGGAACTGAAGACACCAAGACTGTCTGTTGTTTGTGTCTTGTATAACGCGTGTGTGTGAAGGCAAGGGTTCTGGAAAGAGCCCTACTAGCTGGCTTCCCCGCTTGTGTGATCTTTGTCAGACAACTCACCTGCTCTCTGCCTGTTTTCTCATCAGTCACATGGGACAGATAATATTTTCTGCCTGTCAGTTGGGACTGCTATAACAAAATATAATAGAGTGGGTGGCTTAAACACCCGACATTTATTTCTCACAGTTCTGGAGGCTGAGGTCTGAGATAAGAGCGCCAGCATGGCAGGGTTCTCGTGGGAGAATCTGCCCGGTTTGCAGGCAGCCACCTTGCTGTGTCCTAGCCTGGCTGAGAGCAGAGGAAGTGGGGAAACAAGCTCTCTGGGGTCCCTTGTACAAGGGGACCAATCCCATCAAGAGGGCTCCAGCCTCCTGACCTGATCACCTCCCAGGGCTCCACCTCCTAATACGGTCATACTGGGGGTTAGGGCTTTAACATGAATTTAGGGGGCACACATACATTTAGCCCATAACACTACCTCATACAGTTGTTATGCCACCAAAAATATTAATACGTTTCAAGTACTTAGAAGAGTACCTGGAGCAGATTAGTTTTTATTATTATAAGTTGGAACAGAGTCCCATGAAAGCCAGACGTACTCCTGGTGATTTCCTTTCTCCCTTCACCAGGAAGGTCTGTGTTGAGGGTGGTAGCCCTTTCCCCTGCTGTATGTACAAGAGAGAAGTGGCACTTGCAAGCTGGTCTCCGTGCTGTATTTTATTAGTGTTGGTTGACAGCCTCAAGCTGCTGAAGCTTGGCAGAAGAATGCCTGGGACCAAAATTAATGCAAAAACTTGCCTAGCGCGCAGCTGCGGGAGTTGGAGCAGGGCAGTTTCAAGAGTCACAAACAGAAACAGGGTATAAAGCTCTCAGCCACTGTCTCCTCAGAAGAGCATCATTTTACATGCAGACGAACATGTAATAAATGGGTCATATCAAACTTTTTAGCCACTCTGCCAAGCATGAAAATGAGATCCTTAAGCAAAATACCTAAATTAGCTCTAAACTTTTTCTTTATTGAATGAATTTTTACAGCGTGAACTCAGCAACAGACTCACTACCCAGGTAAATATACAGAACATTACTAGCCTGTCAAGAGCTCCTGGTTATTAACCACATCCCTCCCCAAGGTAAACATTCTTCTGAATTGCATCGTCATAGACCATTATTTCCTACTTTTAAATTTTATGTAGATGATATCATATCATATATAAGTACTTTTGTGTCTGTTTGTACACTCAGTGTTATTTATATCTGTGAGATTCATCCATGGTGTTGCATGGAAGAGCCTGCTCTTTTTCATCGCTGTATAATATGGATATTTTATTTTGCTAATATGCCATATAAATATATCCATCCTACTCTTGATAGGCATTTGGAATTTTTTGGTTTGAGACTTTTACAAATAGTGCTGCTGTGAACTGTTTTGTGCATACCATTTGGTACACAGATTTCAGCTGGACATATACTTATAAATGGAATTGCTGAGTTACAGGAACCTGTAGGTTCACCTTTAGTAAATAATGCAGTTTTCCAAAGCATTTGGATCCATTTAAACTCCCATTAGCTGCCTATGAAGTTCCCATTTCTCCACATCCTCCCAAATACTATTTTCTGTTTCTTTTATCCATTTACAGATTTTTCGCTTTTCTGGTCAGTATGTAGTGGTTCCTCATTGTCTTTTTCTTTGAATGTAATATTTTCTAGCTTCTTGAAATGGGTGGTTAAGTCCTTAATCTTGAGTTTTCTTCTTTTCTTGTACATGCATTTGAAACTATGCATTTCCACCTCAGCACTGTTTTCTGCCATATACCACAAGTTTTGATATATACAGGGTGGAGCAAAAGTTGGTTTACAGTTGTAAGTGTATGAATCACAGAGTTTATTCTCGTATTATTATTTCTTAATTATTGTATTACCTCCCATACAAGCAACTGTGAACCTACTTTCACTCCACCCTGTAGTATTTTCACCTTTGTTTCATTCAAAATACTTACTAATTTCCAACATGATTACTAATTTCCAAATTTCTCTTTTGACTCTTTGATTCCTTAGAAGTTCATTGCTTAATTTTCAAACATTTGAAGATACTCTAGATATAATCTTATTACTGGTTTCTAGTAATTCTACTGTGCTATGAAAATATACTCTGATTTCCACCCCTTGAAATTTGTTAAGAATTGCTTTACAGCCCGGTATTTATTTGATTATGGTAAAACATTCCTCAGACACTAAAAAGCCTGCAGTTTGAAGGTGTAGTTTTCAATACAAGGTAATTAGATTAAGTTTGTTAGTATTATTCAACTATTTTATGTATCTAATTGTTTTACCCTGTGTTTTGGTGTTTAAAATATATGTAGAATTAGCCCTGGCTGGGTAGCTCAGTGGGTTAGAGCATCTTTCTGACCCGCCAAGGTTGCAGGTACTGGCTCCTGCCAGGGCACATACGGGAATCAACAAATGAGTCCATAAATAAGTGGGACACCAGGTCACCATTACTCTCTCTCCATCTCCCACTCTCTCTGATCTATAAAGTATTAAAAAATTAAATAAAATACATATGGAATTTAAAAACAGCTCACTTTTTGTACATTTGTCTTTTCTGCCTTCGGTTCTGTCAACTTTTGATTTCTATTTTTAAAGTTATGTGTTAGGGGCATGCAAATTTAAAATTGTTATACCTTCCTATCGAATTGACGCTGGTTTTGTCAATGGAATTTGTTTGCTTCATCAGCACGAATTGCATCTTTATCTTGGTAGTGGTTCTTGCTTTAACAAGTCTCCTTTTTTCTACTAATAGAGTTCTACCAGCTCTCACTTGGTCAGTGGTTGCACGGTACATACTTTCAGTTTTTCCATTTCTTACATCTGAGTTATGTCTTTGTCAGCAGCAGAAAGTTGTTCTTTTTTAAAATACAGTCTGATAATTTCTTTTTAATTGAATATTTAGTCTATTTATATTTAACATAATTGTTAACAAATGTAGGTTTACATTTACCTGTAACTGTTTGTTTTCTGTTTGTCCCATCTGTTCTTTTTTCTCTGTTTTCTGATTTTTAGCTTTCTTTAGTATTTATTAAGTAAATTTTATTCTATTTTCTACCTATTAACTTTTGAATTATATCTTTTAATATTATTATTTTGATGGTTGCCCTAGAGATTAAACTGTGCAAGCTTGATTTATTGGAGCCAATCTCAACTCAGTGTTTTTTTACCACTTCTTGGATTTAGAATACTCCCAATATTTAATTCCCTTCAGTCATTTGTGCTGTTTTTTTCATGTGTTCTAATTCCACATATATTGTAAACACCACAAGACATTATTATTTTCATTTTCATCAGGTGATGTTGATATACATTTACCCACAGGTGTATCCTTCTCTACTGCTTTTCATTCCCTATCTGCTTTACACTACTTCTTTCAAGAATCATTTTTCTTTTATCTGAAGATCTCTATTCAGTATTTTATTCCCATGGTCTTCTCAACAACAAATTATATGAGTTTTTGTTTATTTGAAAAACTTTTTTTTATCATGCTTTTATTTTGAAGAATATTGTCTTTGAGTATAGAATTCTAGGTGAACAGTTATTTATTTACTTGTTTGTTTAACACTTTAATTATGTCATTCTCTGGCACCCATGATTTCTATTGTCTGTGTTGTTGTTTCCATAAATGTTATGCGTCCTTCTTTTCTTTTGCCTGCTTTTAAGATTTTTTCTTTGTCTTTGATTTCCCAGTTTCACCATGATAGTCTAGTCAGGTGGGGGTTGTTTTTTTGTTTGTTTGTTTGTTTTTTAAATTTGTTTTTCAAAGGGGTATTTATTCTGATTTGAAAAATCATTTTGAAAAATTCTCAGAATACCTTTAAATATTTTTTCTTATACACTTATGCTATGTGTAACTGTTCCACATATCACTGCTGCTTTATCAGTTGTTTGGATTATTTTTTCTTAGCTACATTTTGAACATTTTCTATTGCTATGTCTTCAAGTTCAATAATCTTTTCTTCTGCCATGTCTAATCTGTTGTTAATCTCACATAATATATTATTTCATCTCAGGCATTGTAGTTTTCATCTCCAGAAGTTTTATTTAGGTCTTTTAAAAATATCTTCCATGTCTCTACTTCACCACTTGAACATATAGAATATCATACTAACAACTGTTTTAATGTCCTTGCCTGATAATTCTAACATTTTTGTCAGTTCTGGATTGATTTCAACTCATTATTCTCTTCATTGTTTCCTGTTTTACTCTTCTTTGAGTGACTGATAATTTTTGTTTGGATGCTAGACATTGTGAATTTTACCTTGTTGGGCACTGGATACTTTTGTATTTATATAAAAAATATAATAATCTTTAGGTTTTTTCTGGGATACAGTTTTTGGGAACAATTTTATTCTTTCACATGTAATTTTTATTATTTGCTAGGAAGGTCCATAACCATCCTCCATTTAAGACTAATTATTCCTCACTAAAGAAGTGCAATATTCCTGAGTATGCTACCCAAATGTTTCATGAATTATAAACTAAAGAAGTGCAATATTCCTGAGTATGCTACCCAAATGTTTCATGAATTATAAACAGTGTGGCTGATGGGAACAGTCACTGTTCCCAGCTTTGTGTGAATGCCAGGGAATATTCTCTTATTCTTTCAGATTCCTCCTGCCCCTAATCTTGGGTACTTTCCACACTTGCATGTACTGATCTGTACTTTGCTGTATACTCATAAGGAACCTTTTCATATTTTTAGGGTTTTCTCTCTGTGCAGCTCTCTCCTCTCTAGTATGTTGTCCCATGAACTTAGGCCATCATGATCCTCCCAGATTTTGAGCTCCAGCTCCTCAGTTCTACCTGGGTTGCCCTTCCCTGCACTGCAGCCCAGAAGTTCTCCTAAGCTAATGCACTCATACAACTCATTTTGTTTCCTGTGTCTCTGGGATCATTGTCTTTTGTTGCCTGATGAGCAGTCTTGAAAGCTGTTGCTTTGTATATTTTGTATATTTGTTGTTCTTTCATAAAGAAAGTAAATTCAGATCTATTTACTCCATGTTGAGCAGAAGCAGAAATTAACATGTTACATTTTAAAAATTTATTTGACTGTGAAACTCCTTTTCATGGTGAATACTCTGGGAAATTCTAGGTTAAAACATTCAATCCACAAGAATAACAGAATCTGACAAGCATTAGACTCTAAATATTTTTAAAACTAAAAAAATGAAATTTACCTATAAAATTAAAATAACTTTGAGAGATAAAACCCTTAAATAATTAACATTCATTAGCACTGAGTAGTTTATTTGAAGATTGGTTTTCCATTTATTTCCTTGTCTAGCAATTAACAAAAATATGGAAAAATAAAACTACGGAGTCAGAAAATTAGGTTGTAAGGAGAGGATGAAGATAAGATGAACCAAAGCTTGATAGCAACAAAAATTACTGTTCTTTTTTTTTACAAGTCAGGTAAATCCTTCAGAGGTTAAATGACTTGCTTAAGGTCACACAGCTTAAAATGGAAGAGCTGGAACTAGAACCGGATTCTAAATTAGATAACACACTTAGATGTGGTTTTGTCACATAAGAGATGATCAATAGATGACATTTATTTCCTTCTAAATTTAGGGCTGGGGCAAGGGTACTGAATGAAGAAGTGAGGTCTTGGCATATTTTTGGAGAGGTTCACAGTTAATGGGCTGGCTGCCATAACTGGCCTGAGACATTGGTACAAGTATGCCAGGTAGGAGGGAATAAAAAGAAGGAAACATAGACCAGTAGGAAACAATAATTCTACAACAGAATGGAAAAAGTGACCTATTGGGAAATTAAAAAGCTACTACCAAGCAAAACAGATATGCCTTCCTCCTTCTGTCCTCTTGGAATCCCCTCATACCCTGGCTTCATAATGGCCACTAATCCATTGGCTTTCTATCTCGTTTCGGCTGCTCTGGATTTAGTAGACCAGCTTTGGTCTAGAGGTTCAGTTCTGACCCACCAACGCCTCGAGACTCTGCTTCAGGAGCCTGCCCAAAGGGCCCACTGCCTAAGCCTGGGTTAAGGCACCACTCCTGCGGCCCAGCCCGAGACACTGCTGCCCAGGCTACAGAGGGGCGGAAGTGCCAAACCCTCAGTGTCCTAAACTGACCTTCGAGCCAGTATGAAGTCTGAATGGGAAATTAGCTGTGTCCTGGTTTCTGCTATAGGCTCAATATAATCTCAAAAGGACAAAAGGTACTTTCCCTTTCCCCTAATCCCACTCTCATACCACATCACACCTTTGAGAGAGTAGCCAGGGGAGAGTTTTCCCATCCTGCAGAGGGAACATTTTTTGCTCCAGGGGAGAGTTAATGGACTTTTGCTTAAAGACTATGACCCTAAAACTATAGAACTGGGTTTCCCAGGAGGCCATTGGTTCATTGGGGGAGAGAGAGAGACCCTGAAACTGGGTAGCTGGATGAGCAGAAAAGACTTTGTCCCTATTCTACTATAGGGAGACATCTAATCCTCTGGTTGGATGGCCTGTGGATTTCGGGGAATTTAAAAGTACAGTTCCAGATAAGTGTCCCCCAGGACTGAGCTTGGCTTAGGCAACCACTCTGCAACATGCCCAGAGCACACACTGGTGATGGAGAACTAGCACAGCCTAGAGCACCAAGCAGGAGAAGTGAACTGGTGAGGGAGGGACATAGTTGTAGACTAAGAATCATGCTACTGCCCCATTTGCTGCTATCAATAAGACTCTCAATTCATAATAATCATCATCAAAGCTGTTATCAGAATGATACTTTCTGAATACTTGAAATGAGACAGGCATTGTTCTGAGCACTTACACAAATGGTTTAATCTTCCACAACAACCGTCCATAGACAAGAGAGGCACTAATATCCTCATTTTACTAATTAAGAGGCTGAAGCACACACTGGTTCAGTACTTGTCGAGATCCAGCAGTGATTTAGCGATGGAGCCCAGAGCCCAGCACACCTGTAGTGGATGGTCCCGGACTTCTCTCCAGTCATATGGCGGAATCCTGGAGACACATGTGATTTGATTTTAAAGAATAAAGAACTGTTATGTTTCCTATTCCTATATATGAGAGTAAAGTTTTTACCTTCTGCACCAACCAGCCGTGATGAGAGGTTGGAGCTTTATTTGTAGAATGGAGTGAGTTTGAGCATAATTATGCCTATGATAGGACTGTTCATACTCATCAGTGTCACTGGAAAAACCTCCAAATTCCCCTTGTCTGGAAAATATGGAAAAAGGAGGAGACTCTCTCTCCCAGAGACAGTAGAAATGTTTTCATTAGTCTGAAAGGTATTGAAGAGAATTCAGTGAGGAAAACAAAACAAAACAAACAACAGCAGCAGCAAAAAACCCTTTTATTTGGCCTTTGTTTTTTGTTTGTTTTGGGGGGTTTTTTGCATTTTGAATTTCTCCTTTTGGATGGACGCAAATTCAAGTTTTCCTACTCAACCCTAAATTTCAATAGGAACCTCAACATAACCTGGCAGCTTTTTGACTGAGTATCTATTATTTCTATAATTTATACTACTTGATCCAAGATAAATTTCCCCAAATGTCTTGATTAGCATTTTTAAGAGGCAGAGAAACAGGCAGACGATAGCACAAACTAAATCGAATTATCAATTACATTTATGTAATTGGAAAACTCGGACTCTTCAGGGAGCTTACTCTAAATAGACATACCAGCAAAAGACTCATCAAAGGGCTTAATACAATGTCCCCAAACAAATCATTGCTGTACAAGATATGTGCACTCATATGAATGATAGCTATTATTGTCATAATAATACATAGGCACTTTATATATGCTATGGAATTTAATCTGCACTTTCAGCTGAGGAAATTAAGACTAGAGAGGTTAACTGACTTGTGCAAAACCACACGGCTAGCAAATGACAGGGCCAGGTCTCCAGGCCAAGTCTATCTGACCACATCACCCCCTGCTCTTACCACTGCACATCTGAAGACGCACAGAGTAGTGGATTCTTAGATGCCGATGGAAATTAGTTAACATACAAATCCAGACAGAGCTAATTTGAGATCAGCTTAGCTGGGAGGCCCCTGCATAGATTGCACTTTTGACAATTTAAAAAATAAAATATTGTCATATAATAGAGTCCGTTTTAAAAAGAGGTTAAAATTCAAAAATAGCAATAAAAAAGAAAAACCAGATAGAGAAAGAAGAGGGCATGCTGACCCCTATTTCAACTTCCCTGGTTTCTTCCTCACAGAATCATTTAGGGAATAAAGAGACAATAATGGGAGGGCAAAGGCACTTAATCAGAGATTTTACAAACCACTAAATCAAAAGAGACTGTGAAATTCCCGTCTGGGGAAGCTAACAGTGGGATTAAGTGGATTAGTCTACTGTACGGGAATCCGGGGAATGCCGCCGCACGTGCTCCTGTTGTGATTACTCAGCAGCAACAGGATGGTTTTCCATCTCCCAGGAACATATGGGCACGTGCCCTTCCGCAGGCCAGCAGGAAAGAGCAGCGCCTGGCCTGCGGCTTCCCGGCACCAGGCTGCCTGATTGCAAGAGGCGGCAGAGACTGACCTTCGCCGGGGTGGGTGCAGGGAACATGCTGCAAATGAAAAGGCAACCCAGCTCATCACACCAACAATTTCTACGCTCAGTCCTTGCAAAGAAAGAGGGAGAAGACAGCGTGGCTCCCAAACTTCAGATGAAACTGCCACCTAATGATGGTCGGGAAGGGTCCTTCCTAAACCTGCTTTCCTTTGGTGCTGTGTGTTCCAGCAGCACGTGGAATTAAACTGTACAAATTGCTCCTTTTCAGAAGTCTACATTCAAACTCCAAAAACTCAAGTGCTGGATAGATACTTGTACAAATTGTGACCTGCCAGAGCTAACAGTTTACATCAGTGGTCTATAATAAATAATTAATATAGCCGTAGGAGATATAAAGCCAGTGACATGGTATCTCTCCCTCAGCTCTAAATGAAACTCCAGATAACCTACTTTGAACAGTAATGTGTTCACAGTATGTGGGAATTAACTGCTCAATATAATAAGTACTATTGAATTTCCCATCTCCATGCAGATAAAGGGCAACTGCCACCAAAAACACAGCAATAACAGTAACTGAGTGATGAAAAAAAACACACACACCCTTTTTCATTACGACCTTAAAATGTTATAGGTTAAAATAATCTTAAAGGGTTTAAAAAACAGCAATTAAATCTTTCCATTTCTGTTTTCCAAGATTGCAGCTGAGAAAACGAGGGCCTAAGAGCCATACGGTGCTAGCCTTGCTAATAACGCTCTGTGAAATATCTCATTAATTCAGTCTGGCTCTTCAGATCAGCCGCTAAATCCTTGTATTGTCACTCATCCTCTGGCCTTTTCAGGATTTCCATAGCCTAACTAGCAGTATCTCCATGGAAACCAAGCAGTCCTGCTTTGCACATCCCGGAACTTTTTGTTCCTGACAAAGCTTGACAAATCACATGCAGCATGGAGAGTTTAACACAGCGAACTAAACCCTGACCCACACTTAGAAATGATAAACCTAAGCATCCCGGCTTTATTATAAATGATTTCCTTACAAGAGACTTAACCAAGCCGGCGAAATGTTGAACCAGACAAGTTTCAAGAACAAGGTGCTGGGGGGGAAGGAAATAAAAAAGGCAAATAGGTAAACACATAAATAGGTAAGTAAGAACTCCAGGTGTGTTCAGCTAGAGGTTCTGCAATCTTATTTTCTGTCTAATTGACTTAAATTGAAAGCACCCAAAGGAGAAAAAGAGTGGGAGGGATGCTCTTTCTGTGTCATTCCTGAACCTGAGAAATGGCCTTCCTTTTCCATTCCGAGTCAGAAAGGGAAATCCCAAGTCCACTCCCTTGGTTTCCCAAACTCCTGTGGAGGATGAGCTTGGGAACCTAACAGGTCTCTATGCCTGGTGACTACTTTCTGACTGTTCAGTCCTGCTCTTTGGAGCTGAGGCTCACAGCTCTGGGAGGTGTGAAGGCACCGCTGGCCCTAGAAAGTGGGGCTGGCCTCACTGGGGAGGGAAGCTGAAGTCCCTCACAAGAGCAACAAAAAGACCGAAAGAGGACTGAGACTGGGTTCTCCAGGCTCCTATTTGCATCTGAAGTGCCAGGTCTCCATTCATTCCTCCCATTTATCTGGCAAGCCTCCCTTCTCCTCTCCCTCAGGCCTTCTGCCCAGGTAATGAAGCCAGGCTGGAGGTCTGCCCCACAGGGGGCGCTGTTCCCAGAGAAAGAAGAGAGCACGGAAAAGAAGGAAGGTGTGTGTGTGGGACAGGGCAGCCAGAAGCCCACAAGAACCCTGCAGAGAACGCACACGCGTGTTCTTGCCTTTAGCTTTCCCTTCTTCACAGAGTGGGTGTCAGAGGCCCCACGTGAAGGTGGTACCTTGACTTATAAACCTGCCCCTCAGCCTCAGCCAGGCTCCAGCAGGGCACACGGCAGGGTGGGACAGCTGTGCATGCTGGAGGAGGAAGGGCCCTTCCTGGCCTCCTCTGCCTTACTGCTGCATTTTACCTGCCACTGATGAGGCTTCCTGAGCGTAGACAGGCCCTTGGTTAGGGATGACACGGGCGGGTAAGGCTCATCCTCACTGTGATTAGCCCCTTCAGTCTCCTGCCTTTTTTTTTTTTTTTTTGTCATCTCTGCAATACAAGAGGCCAGCATTGTGACAGGGAAAGGCATGGGGAGGAGGGGAGAGGGAGATCCAAGAAACACCACAGGCTCCACTTGATTTCGTCTCCCCATGCTGGGCCTTGGCTACACGCACAATCATGTGAGCTAGGGGTGCTCAGAGGTCTAAGAGGAGGTCCTCCATCTTTGGTTCTTAGTTTTTCGACTGGCAGTGTTTTAGAGTGACGTGATCATTGTCGCATGGGGACTGCTTTGCCTTGGCAAACAACACAGGACTCAATTGAACTCTGTGTTGGCAGCCACATCAACAACTTCATTACTCAGCAACTCGCCAGCAGTGTTATTGGATGTTTACAACAGTGACTAGTTCTGGACGCATCGTACATGTTCTTCAAATATTTGCTGATGAACTGAATTGGTACCTGGAAGATCCCACAGTTCCCTCTGCTTCCTCAAAGCAAGGGTAAACGAGGCTGTCTCATTTCAACCTTCAGTGAACTTTACTGCATTCTTTGCCTTTGAAAGTTGAGAATCTATACAATAACAATAATAACAACAATAATAAATAGCAGCTAGCTCTTATCCAGGCCCTACTCTAACACCAGGCACTCTTCTGACAGCTTCACATACATTAGTTCCTTTACTCTTCCTAACTATTGCCTGGAGAAGGTACTATTAATATGCCCATATTATTACCTTCATTTTATCAGTGAAAATACTGAGGCACAGAGAGCTTAACTAACTTGCTTAAGTTCACAGAACTGGTTAGTGGTAGAGCTGGGCTTTGATCCCAGCAAACACATTTCACCACTATCCTTTGCTGTCTCGTGATGTTATCAATGCCAAGTGCCTCAAATCAGAATAATCAGTTAATTAGAAGAGTTAACAGCTACTAACTGTTTGCTACGTGCCAGGAAGTATTCTAACCTCTCAATTACCCTCCACAGGACCCTTCAGGGTTGTACTATGAGCTATATACTATTATAAGCATCATTTTACAAATGAGGAAACTGAGACACCAAGAGGTTAGGTAACTCACCCAAAGTCATATAACTAATATAATGACAGAACCAGATTCAAACCTAAGCAGCATGATTCCAGAAGCTTCTGTCAGCCAGGCCTCTGTTTCTCTAATTACTCAGGCAAAATGGAAAATAATGTTCCATGGAACCATTATTCCAGGAAAACATTATCTCTCTGAATGTCCCCACACAGCCCACCAGACAAGGCTGACATTGTGTATTTTTTTTCTCAGTCTCCCGCTCAGACTGCTTTCTCAGAGGTGTCCAAAACAAGCTGAGGCCCAGGAGCAGGGCTGTGAGAAGAGCTGTCTTTTCCTCTGGTCCTAAGAGGTCACACCTGAGCAGGCACAGCCTCTTGTCCCCTCCTGGGAACCCATGCTCAGAAAGGGGCCACCCCACTACTTGTACATGGGACTGTCGGTGAGTTCAGCTGAGTCCAGCTCTTGGCACAGATGCTGGGAGCTCAGACAGCACTCATGGGATAGAAGGACACTGCCAATGCTCAGGGACCTAAAATTAGACCCACCAGCTGTGTTTTGGTTTTGCAGGCACGTGCATGTCTGCTCCATTCTTGAGGATGCCGGGTGTTGAAATATATATATATGAAACCTGCTCTCTGAAGTACAGGGAAAGCACAAATTCTCACACCTTTTCTTTTATTTATTGTTTATCTTCTGAGGCCCTAACTTCTTTACAGCCTAGGGAATGACATTTCCTCCCTGTCAATTTTCCCCTATGGGCCGCTGCCTCCCATGAGCTAGTCAACACTCACCAGGAAGAAACCAGCCAGTGTCCCTGGAGACTGAGCACTGGCACATGATTTCCACTCTCAGCCTAGGCTCTGTTTCCTGCTCACAACCTCTTTTAGAATACATAGCCTGCTGGACTTAGCAAATGGGTCCATGGCTGAACCAGGAGATGCAAGAGCTCATTCTTGGCCTGAGAGTAGATAGGGCCGGTGTATGACTTTGGGACTTGGAGTAAAGAGGACCTGAGGTCCATATCCATGGTGAGAGCAAGCCAGGCACTAAGGATGGCCAGGCTGGGCAGTTTAAGAGAGCAGGCAGAGTTCACAGGCTGCTGTAACAATACTATTGCTGGGTGGTAATAAACAATAGAAATTTATTTCTCAGCTCTGGAAGCTAGAAGGCCCAGATCAAGGCCCTGGAGGATTTTCTGTCTTGTGAGATTCCACTTTCTGGTTCATAGATGGCCATCTTCTCACAGTGTCCTCACTTGGTGGAAGGGGAAAGGGAGCTCTCCAAGGTCTCTTTTATGAGGACACTAATCCCACTCATGAGGGCTCCACCCTCATGACCTAATCACCCAAAGCCCCACCTCCCAATACCATCATCTTGGGGGCTGGGATTTCAACATGAATTCAGACCACACCAGCACCTACAACGAAAGGGTCAGCAACAAAGAACTGACAAGATGAAGCTGGAATTATCAGGCAGTGCCTAGAAATATTTCCAGATATATTTGATGCAGGGGAATGAGAACTTTCTATAGCCACACTGTCCAATAGAACATGTGGAGACATTCTATAACTATACTAACCAATGAGTAGCCATTAGCCACGTGTGGCACTTAAGAACTTGAAATGTGGCTAGGGTGACTGAAAAACTGAATTTTAAATTTAATTTAACAATTTTAGACTTAAATGGTCACAAGTGGCCAGTGGCTACCATATGGAACAGCACCATGGGAAGGAGCTCAGCCAGTGTACACATGAAATACCACAGATTGGAATGAATGCCTAGGGCGACTTCAGGTTTTCCATTCAGCTCCCTTTCTCCACCCAGGACCACCTTACATCATTCAACACTTGACTGACTCTCTAGCTCCTCTCCTGGATATGCCCATTTTCTCTCTGTAACCCTTTTCAGAACAAAATTGCCCTTGCTATACAGAGATTCTTCATAGCCTAAAATAAGTTTTACCTGTTAAGTGTAAGCCATGTGCCTTGGTGCAGTCTTCTCTTTTCGAAGCAATTCTTCCTGACTGTGGACAATATTCTCATTTTGATGACATACCTATTTCTCTTTTATCAGCTGTTCACCTCTCAAAACCACCACCTCCCCCATTCTATTCCCAGACTTTAGCATCTCTCACCTGGACCACTGCAGCCTCCTAACTCACTCCTCTGCTTAACATTGACCTCATGCAAACATTTGTCCACTCAGCAGTACCAATGATTTTTTTTTTTAAATAGCTATTGAAACCTCTCACTCTTATGTGTTAAATCATTCTGGGTTCCCATTGCATGATTCAGTTCCTGCTCATTTCTCCATCTCATCATGGCTGAGGATGCAGTGTCTGGTATATGGAAGGTACTTTATAAAAATGTATTAAATGAGTGAGTGAGGAGTGAATGCTGGATTGGTACACAGGGCCATGTCAGCTGCATACTGATACGAATGTTTCACTACTGCTTATAGTAATACTAGTCTATCCTTTCAAAGTCCTCAATGTGCTTGAAAGATATTTTTACACTGATCCTAAAATTAAAATGAAATATGGGTATCTTAAGAGCTGAGCCATAAGCCAGGAAAGAGACCATGTATCTCAAGTCTGAAGCCCTCCTCCAAAATAGTATCATGGGCTTGGGTCTCAAATGTATCCTTCAGTCCTGTCCCAGCCATAGCTACACATGAGCATGTGCCATTTTGGAACTAAGGTCTTCATAGAGAAAAGAGAGTTTAGCATTTGGGCACCAAGTAAACCTATTTAACCTTATACAGTTTGTTAGTAACATAAAACAGTAAAGATAGCACAATAAATCAATCGGTTAGAGGAGGCATTTATCGGTCCTTAAATGAGAATGTGATCCACGTACAGTTTTCATTTACCGTTCCTCACTCACTTCAAACCCATCAGACAGTTTCAGTGATACTGGCGCCATGAAGAGGTTTGCATGTTCTGTATCTGTCCAAACACTTTGTGCCTTTCTGATCCTGAGTCTTGAGGTTGTAGATATCCACCAGTTAGTAGTTCCTGTCCCTCAGGGCTCACTGTTGTCACAAAGAGAGAGTCATCTGTTTGATCAAGGATGATAAATCTTGGGAAGCTTTTAATTAATAGAAACTCATGATTCCACAAGGCATTTTCCAAACCCTTTCTCAAGACATAGAATTATACACTTTCAGTTCTGCCCATGACAACCTAGCGGGCAGGCATGGTGAAAGACGGCAGAACACTCCACCCAGCTCAGCCCACCACTTAGCCCACGGAGGCCACCTCAGCCCAGTAGACCTCAGGGTCTCCCATAACGGCGCTGCTCCACTGCCTTCACCTCCCTTTGCCTCCCCCAAGGTCAGTGTTATGAGCTGAATTGTGTTCCCCCAAGTTTATATGTTTAAGTCCTAACCCCCAGTACCTCTATTGTAACTGTATTTGGGGGTAGAGCCTCTAAAAAGGTAACTAAGTAAAAATGAAGTCAAATGTGTCACCCCTAATCCAATGTAAGTGTCCTTATAAGAAGAGGAGATTAGGACACAGACACACAGAGGAAAAGGCCGTGTGAAGATACAGAGAAAAGAGGGCCATATACCAGCCAAGAGAGAAACTAACCCTGCTGACACCTGGATCTTGGACTTCCAGCCTCTGGGACTTGAGGAAATAAAATACTGTTGCTTAACTCCCCAGGCTGTGGTATTTTGTTATGATAGCCCTAGCAAACTAACGCAACCAGGTTCCGAAATCTCTCTCTCCCTGCCCCTGCTCTTCACTCGCCTGCCTTTGTCCTTCCCACCACAAGCTCTCTCTTCTCATCGATTTGATCAGATACAACCAGCCATTTGTAAATAATCAAATTAAAATTCTCAGACCTGAAAAACAGATCCTGGGGAAAAAACTACACCTGTGAGAATTCCCTGTTAGGGGGATTTGCTGCCAGGGCAGGGGATGGCCAACTTAAAAGGTCCTACAGGCATATCTAAACCACTTTCTCTATGAATTTGGCAGGGGTTTCCTGGTAATCCTGGGATGAGATCAAAATCATCCTGTGGGAGGCCCTGATGGGAATCTTTGGAAACAGGCTGTGGGAATCTTTTGGAGTGTAGATTGTCTTAAGGGAAAGGATACCCGTGAGAGGAGAATTTGTGCTTGGGTATCTCTGGGAAGAGAGAAAAATGACAGGAGGAGCAGGTGTGTCTGACACTAGACTTCTCTGAGCCCCTGAAGAAAGAGGGGCTTGGGACGGGCTCCCTGAGGGACTCTGCCTCACAGCCCAGGTGACAAAGTGGCAGGCAGAGTAAAGGAGGGTGCTTTCCCTCTCTCTGCTGCGGGTAGGAAAGAAAGAGACACTGTATCACAATGGCAGCAGGTGGATTTACAGCTGGGAGATGCTGGGAGACATTATTCCAGGCAAGGAACCTGGAAGAACTGTTCACAGGTCCCTGTGAGAGGCTTCTGGGGTCGCATGGGTCTAGCTAGGGAGGCTGGAGGTCTTGAGGACATCACGCAGACAGCTGTGATATGCCACTGGAATTCCAGGTGCTGCTGCTGCTAGGACCTCATCCACACACAGCTGCTGGTGAAACCCGAGGACATGTGGGCCATGTATTCAGGTCGTTGAACATCCAGAAGAATACTATCTTTTATGAGTAAGGATGTTCCTGTGTCACTCTCCTGATGACATCTTTCAAAGGCTTGTAGTAATAGAAATATAAAGTTATTTCTGACTTGAAGAGGCTGTGTTTCGATTACTCAAAAAGGCAGAGAAATGCATCCCACTTGGAGAGTAGATTTTTTTTCTTCTGTTTTGCTCAAATTAATTCTAATAAACCCCAATAGATATGAATGAGCTTTAGGGGCTCCCCTAATTTGATTTAAGTTCATGTGGCCATGGACAGACTTCCACATACCGACCTCGAAATATCTACTGTTAGAGCTCTCTGCTGAGGCCATGACGGCCCCTTCACAGCTTTCCTCGCTTTCCTGTCCAATCTAGGATCTAACATTCATGGCTCCAACCCCTCTCTCCTTCAATGTCCTCTCCTTGCCCTTCCATGAATCCTGCTCAGCAAATCCAAGCCTTAGACCGACTTAACCATCCACCGCTTCAGTGCCTGTGGCTGCACTGCTGAGCTCTGCTTCCCCCTCTCCCACACCCCTCTTTCCTGAGGAAAGTAGCTCCCTTAGTTATCTGTATTTTCAACCTTCCCTCTCCCGGACCTCCCTCCCCACAGCCTCCAAACATGCTCAAGCCTCTCCCTTTTTAAGAAAACAGCCAACTTTTTCTTAGCTACAGCCTGTATCTGTCCCTCTCTCAACACCCAAGCCCATAGGAAAACGAGTCTGTATTTCAGCTCCCCGTCTTCGCCGTGGCATTTGCCATCCTGGCTCAGCCCAGCACTCGCGAAGCCTACCCTGCTCGGGCAAAGGAGATCAGTGATAAACTTTATATTACAAAGCCAACAGAATTTTTCCCCAGGGCTTATTTTACTTTCTTTTTCTGAAATATTTCACTCTGTTGACTACGCCTCCCCCCAGTTTTTAAAAATTAAATTCCCTCTTTCTTTATGTTCTTTTAAAACATTGACTTCCATAGTAATGCTGTTCCTGAAATGGTGTTCCGACTCTTGCTTCCAGGCAAACCCTGCCTCATCTTCTTACGTTCAATTCAAGTATCAGACCCTAATGAATTCTTTCTTGATCTTTCCAGATGAACACGGCCACTTCCTCCCTCCTCTCTCTTAGCAGAGACTATCTTTTAGTCCCCATAACATATTAGTGACTGCCCCTGTAGGCCTGAAGAGTGCTTGCACAGCCTAAATGTTCTCAAACGCACAGAAACTAAAATGATCGTGCCCAGGCTAAGATGCATCTCAGGGCTGGTTTCTCCTCTGGGCTGCTGCTTTGCTTCCCCTGAGAAGAGCGTCTGAATAGCAGTGTGGAGTAGGCATGGCGTCACTCAAAAGGTGGAGCCCAGGAGTCAAAAAGATTAGTTCCAAGCTTCTAACTTTTTTTCTGGCAAGTCCTGTGAGCAGAGGACTCTAGCTCATTTCCCAATGTGTGTGCCATGAGAAAAAAGAGTGCCGCGTGTATAAAGAAGTGTAATTTTTAAAAAGGTGGTTGTGATAGGATATTTCAGAACACATTGGGTGAACCAAGTTACAGAGGCATTTACCTCCACCACAAGCCACGAGCATCCTGACTCTGCTTATCCCCACACCAGCGTGACTTGAGGCAGGTTTGGAACTGAATGAATCACAGTAGATAGAGTTCAGGTTCAGTTTGGAGGTGATCCTGATATGCTAGATTTAGTTCTTTTGGAAAAACTTGTTAAAGAAAATTGGTACAGTTCCAGTTTGAACTGGTTCCATGTGTTTGTGCATGTGTGTGTGCATGCGCCTGCACGTGTGTAGTTTCTTTATTGAGGAAATCTAGATTTTATAATTCAAATAAATGAATGAGTAGTGAGGATAATTTGAGCATATTAAGTCCATATATTTTCATCTTCAGTAGCCTAGGTCCTCACTGCACTGCAGCTCCCAAATCAAGAGCTCAGTCCAGCAGGCCCATTCCTACTGTTCTGCAGGATTGCTGCCCATGACTGCCAGGCCAGGAGTTTTACTGCCCCAGGGAGAAAGGAAGAGATGGCAGGAAAGGAGTAGCAGACAGGAGTGGAAGGCTGCCTGTGAAGTGAAAGAAAAGGCGAGGCAGAGGCACTGAGGCAAGTGATGAGGGATCTGTGCCTTGACCCTCCAGCAAGCCAGAGCTGATGGGGAAGCCCAAGCAGAGGGGCTAGTTCCCCGCCCCCTTTTTGGGGCTCCACAGGGGGGCTGTCCCAAGGAATGAGCCTGCTGCAAAGACAGTGTGGAGCTGTTAGAGTGAAAGCCTGAGGCAGCACTCCTGCTATCTATTGCTGTGTAACAAATTACTCCAAAATTTTGAAGCTTAAAAAAATTATACATTTTTATCATCTCACACAGTTTCTGTGAGTCAGGAATTTGAGAGTGGGTGAGCTGGATGGTTCTGGCTTAGGGGTCTCTCATGTGGTTGCAGGCACGATGTTGGCCAGGGTACCAGTTATCTGGCGGCCTGAATGGGGTTGGAGCATCAGCTTTGAAGATGGATCGTTCGCTCGTATGGCAGGTCAGTGCTGGCTGTTTATAGGAATCCATAGTTTCTTGGGCTGCTTAAGTATCTTCATGACAAGGCAGCTGGCTTCCTCCAGAAAAAGTGATCCAAGACAGCAAGATGGAAGCAGCAGGGTTTAAGTGGTTTAACCTCCGAGGTCACCTGCCAGGACTCCTGCCATATTCTATTGGTCACAGAGAGCAGCCCTGATGTGAGGCGGAAGGGGGCTACACAGGAGTGTGAGCACCCGGAGGCGGGGATGCTTGGGGGCCATCGCAAAGGCTGGCTGCCACAGCGATGAGTTTATTTTTGAGTTGACGGAATATTCACCAGAAAAGTGATTGATTTAACCAGAAGAGACTGGAAAGTTCGAACAGGTCTCAAGTTCATTGGAAGAGACTGTTATACCTTTGACTAGAAAAATTTCAACTTTTCCTCGTCAGTCTGTAGCAATGGGGCTTGAGAAGCAAAGTTGATATCAGCTATTTGAAAAATCAAAAACAAATTATTTGTCTGTCCAGTGCTGAGCTGTGACTATTTAAGCAAACCTGTTGCTGGTGTTTACTCGAGTTAAGCTCCACATGGGACAAAGGAGTGTAGTTCTTTCTAGTATGGGATCCGTGGCTTCTTTCACTTCCTATCTCTTGGGCTTAGTTCTTGGTTACTCTTCTTAAAAATGGGTGCAGTATCTGGCCTTTTCCTTAAGGACTTTTACTATGGATAAGAAGAGAGAAAAACAAAAACAAAAGTCTAATTTCACAAAGATGCATCCCCAGAGCAGCACACTTGGTGGGAGGTGAAGTGTCAGGTGACAGCCAGGTAAAGCAGGTTCTCTGATGTTGGAGGCTTCAAGCACCAGGAGGGAATATCAAGTTGCTGGCACTTCCCAGCCACCGGGCGCCCAGACCCCATCGTATGGTCATCCTGCTCCTTACTAGAAAAGGGGGAAACAAATCACCCCCTCATCAGTATCTCAGAGAGTGGTCCTGCCCAGTGGCTCCTGGAGAACGAAAACTCTCCCTAGGCCCTGGGGGCTTGGGAACGTGTTTTCCTGAAACAGGATCCTAATAACATGCCAGAGCTCAGGTTTCCAGGATAATTGAGACCTTTGCTATTAATTGGAGAAGGGGATGGGGTGGAGGAGGCAGAGAATGGGAAACCTTTTCCTGCCATTGCTCGAGAAGTTCACGCTGTGGTTTGGGGGAAACAAATAGCCCAGTGTTATGCCTGGGACCTGCGGTGGGGGAGGGGAGGCGGGTGCTGAGTGGGGAGGGGGGATGTGCTCTCTCTGTCTGCCTTTGGGTTGGCAAGGGACAGATGGCTCTGCTTGGTGCGCTGGGAAAGGAATTCCAAAATACTTATTATTTCAAAACTTGCAACTTTGCACCCAGGCACCCAGAGGCCCAGCCTCATGCACGTGTTATGAATTCGTCAATCAGCAGATATCAGGATTTCCCACGGCAACTGGCATGTCCACATAGACATTCAATCCAGAGTTCGGTGATGATGAAGGGAAATTATGCAGGCTTTTTTCATATATAATATCACCATTGCTACACCTTAGGGAGAACAGAGCAGTCCAGCAGGCAGAAGTGAGAACTAAAAATAAAGTTTCTCATTTAGTATTCATTTGTCTTAGACCTGGATCTACTTAATACGCACCATGTCTCTGGGTTATGAAGTTAATCCCCTCTCCCCTTTTACTCCCCTTCCTTCCTTTCAAATGCACCCAGAGGCCTGAGGGTTCACATTAGAAGAGACCAGGATTACTGGTTCTAAGAAACTTCCAGAAGAATATCCAGGGGGAGCATGAAAGATCCAGGACACCTTGGCCTAGAGCTGACATTTCAAAAGGCTGATGCTGTGGCCTTGGTCTTAAAACCCAATATTAAGGAGCCCTTCCCCTTGGCATTCACTGAATAGACACCTTTTTGCATTGTTCCTAAATAGGACTGCTGCCTCAGTTTTCTTCTCTATGAAATGGACATAATTTAACACATGTTTCAGGACTGTAAGATTTTAATGAAAAGATATCTAAAGTACTCAGCACAATAACTAGAGTGAAAATGTAACTTCTCTCCCTAGCCTAATCTGTAAAAGGAGGGAAATATTTGCTTCACAAAGTCATGAGGATTCCATGAAAAACATATAAAAGCACCAAGTATTGTATCTGATATATGGAAGACTTCATAGGATGAACTTGAGAAATAATAATAAAATATTTACATAATAATCATTATTGATCTCCACCTCTACAATTTCAAAAAGGAATACACTTTTGTTTTTGCTCCTATTCCTACAGCCCACCCTGCCCCACCCTGACCTCACTTACACCTGTTTGTGAATCTTTGTGAGTCTTTGAGACCTTGAGTTCTGACTCCCTCACCCCAAGAGGAGTCAGTGGATTTTCATGTTTCAGGAGCTCCGATTAAAGATAACTGACAGCCAGGCTTTTGCTTAGCAAGACAGGGCTCAGCTAGGGGAATTCATCTTTGTCTTGAAAAACTGACAGGACTGACCCTGAAGGTGATTATCTGGAAGCTGGGAAGAGAACAGGGAATGCAAGGGGAGAGGCAAAGTCATGTCAACGGCGGCATACTGGGCTTTGCTCTGAGGCAACACCTGGGAGGTGACAAGCCTTTACATGGCTCCAGTTGGATGGCTACCCAGGAGAGCAGGTCTTTATGCTTTGTGGGTCCAGGGTGCCTCAGTGAAAGCCTCCATGGCATCCCGGCACTGCCCCGTTAATATGAAGCAGCAACATCACACTTCGGTCACAGCACTGAAGATAGTGGTTGCCACAAAAAAGCAACACTCCCTGTTCCCTGCCTTCCCTTTTGCTCCATTTCTACCCCCTCCTGGAGTCCTGAGACCATAAAAACAAATAATCCAGCAGTCTGAAAGCTTCCATACTAAGGTGAGTTTCTCATGATACAAGAGCTTTGATATTTCTGGTGGACACAGAGGCGTGGGGGTGGTCAGAATGATTTCTTGCTCACTAATACCTCTAGATAGACAACAGTCTTCCCGATTTATCCTGCCATTGGTTCTGTTCCCAGGATATCTCAGGTAAACAAGACACAGAGCATGTTCCTGGGGCCTAATTTCACATCACCCCCTGTGGTGGTTCATTTTATATTTCCGCTTGACTGGGTCACTGGGTGCCCAGATAGTTCACCAACATTTTTCTGTATGTTTCTATTAGAATGTCTGGGATGAGATTAGCTTTTGAATTGGCAGACTGTGGGTAAAGCACATTGCTTGGCCTGCTTGGGTGAGCCTCGTCCAATCAGTTGAAGGCCTGAATAGACCCTCGCCTGAGTGAGAGAAAATTATTTTTGCCTGCCTGACTGCCTTCAGGACTGGGACATGGGCTTTTTTTATGCCTTCGAACTCAAATGGAAACATTGGCTCTTCCTGGGTACTGAGCCTGCTGGCCTTCCAACTGGAACTACACCACCGGCTCTCCTGGGGCCCCCACTTGCCAACTCACCTTGCAGATCTTGGGGCTTGCCCACCTTCTAATTTCTGAGCCAATTTTATAATCTCTCTTTCCCTTATTCTGTTTCTCTGGAAAACCCTGACTAACACATCCCCTCTCCCTCAGTTCCCAAAGTCCCAGTCCCTCTTCATCAAATGTCCGCCTTCCATGGGACAATACATCTTTCAGTAACACAACTCTGGGAAACCCTTCAGAGAGTAGCCTGAACTTTACATCAACTGTTTGAAATTACAAGTCTGGTTCCAGGCCTGTATTTTTTGTGCCAAATCCTAAGAAAAAGATAAATGAGAGCGCGAGGGGGAAGAAAATGGTATGTGAGGCGGTGATTGATGTGGAACATCTGAAGGAGCTCCTGTGCGGGTCATGCTTTTGTCCAAAACTCCTGCTCCTTGTTTGGTTTTGCACTTAGGGGCTGCTTCTATTTATATCTGTTATGTTTTCCAAAAAAAAAACAACCAAAGGTAAGATCCATTGTTAGGGACACCCAGATCACTGCAGAGCTGGACAGTTCAGCGAGAGAACAAGAGGACGTTTCCATCACTGCAGGTGAAATAAAGTGCCCAGAGCAGCGATGGGTGCCGGCTGCCACAGAGGGAGGCCTCCGCCTCTGCGCTCCGGGCTTGGGCGAGCGGTCAGAATTTTCTTTGGCGCCTCGGTGGCTCTGTTACAAGATTTGTCTCGAGCTTGTTGGAAAGTATTCATCTGAAGCCTTCTTGATCTTCCCTCTGTCTGATAGGTCGTGGCTTTTATGACACAGACATCACCAAAACAAAGAGGCAGGGGCAGCTCCCAGGTTACCTGCAGCTTCCCCGGGACCCCGGCCGCTTGGACTCGGAGCGCGCTGCGTACCCAGGGGGAGCAGAGCCGGTGCGCGGAGGCCTCGTGCGCGAGATAAAGCCCAGCCTCGTGCACGGGAGCCGAGGCCCTGGCCCCATGTGGAGGGAAACGCCCGCCCGGCCTCTGACGCTGGAGACCAGCAAGCCCACGCGGTGGAAAACAAGGCGGGGGGGCGCGTGGGACCCAGCCCCCGCCTCCCCGGGAAGCTGACTCCGCGCGCGCAGGAACGCCCCGCGAGCCGTGTTTCTGCAGCAACCGACAGGGACACGTTTTTCAGCCTATTTTCACCTGGAAACATTTACTGGGAAACAACGAAAGACTATCCGTTCGGGCTGTTTTGAATGACAGCTTCTATATTGCTTCGTGGAAACCGGAGATTATTTACAGCCCCCTCGGCCCCGCGCGCCTTGCCGCCCCCCTTAAAGAAACCCAGAAATGATTCTCTCCAGTGCCCGCCGCCGGCCGCCCTCTCTCTGCCAGCTACAGCAAACACCACCCAAGTCCCGGATTCCTGATGGTCTCCACGAGGAGCAGCTCCCCTCACCTCTGGGTCTGGTTGGCTGGCATTTAGAAACTGCTGTGGTTCCTTAGAGGGTGCCAAGGAGTTACATATTCAGGTCTCTAAGCCACCTACGATTACTTGTGTTGGCTGTGATCCGTACTGTACCCAGTCCCAAGGGCCATTTCACCATAAACCAAGCCTCTCTGCTTTCATTTTATTTGGAGGGAGGGGCTCCTCACCAGGAATTACTTTCTCGTTAGATGGCTTCGTTAAGATCGCCAACTTGCTTGGCTACAGAAACCTTTTATGAATCAAAAGTGGCTGTGCTGTGGATATTCAGCCCTGAGGATTTCCCCCTTGCGAGTCCATTAGCCAGGTTCCCGCCATCTGGAATGCACCTGATTTGGCCCCCAAATTGTATGTATTGGCATCTTTTCTTGGCCTCCTTTTTTGAAGTAAAAAAAAAAAAGCAGAAGTGAATGTTAATTTCTCTATGAAACATTCCTGAAGGCATGAAGGAGAAGACAGCTTGCTTTTCCTTCTCTGGATTTCCAGAAAATCATACCGAGCAGTAGACAGACAGAGGTCAGAAGCACAGAATTTACACTGGAACCCTCCCTGACAGATCATCCAACTTCAATTGCTAAGAGGGCGAGTCAGAAGTCTTCTCTTCCCACATTTGCTAAAACAAAGAGAATCTCCAAGACAATGAGTCTACAGTGGGCCTAGACTGGTGACCTTGTTTCAGGAGCCAAATAATGCCAACCCAGCAGCTTTATGTAGCTTGGGCTTCTCTCACAGTTTCTGCATAAATTTACTCTAAAATCATAAAGCAAAACATAAAGGAAAATAGCAACAGTAAAGTAGCTATGCCACAAACTCGACAGCGATTATATATTCTATCTAGGGCACACTTAACTCTCTAATTGCTAATTGTAATTTAAATGAAAACATGTGTTTCTTGTTAAATTCATCAACTACACTTTTAAGTGCTACTGAGGAGAACTGTGATTAAGGCTGAGTGCACACCTCAGGGTTTTGACAAGCATAGGGCTCAGGCAGTTACTGGGATGTCATCTGAAGTTAGAGGTCCTTGATCCAAGTGTTGCTGTCCAAACCAGATAACTCGGCAGGTTGGAGGAGGGAGCATCTGGGAGAAATCGCTCGGCCGGGATTCTTTGCACATTGTGTGCTGCTCCTTCCCATGTATCCAATTGTTAATACCCTTAGAAGTTCATCTGGATCCAGCCCTACTTGGAATCTAGCCCTTTGTCTGCTAAAGATATTCTGTGGAGTTGTGAAGTTCTGACCAGCTGGAGCAACCTCCAGACCGAGGACCTGGTTCCCTCTGCAACTCCCCTGCTCTCATGAATGCCGTCAAGGAGGACAGCAAATAGGGTGACACTTGTGAAAATCATGCAACAGATAACATGTAAGGACTTAATACAACTATCTGGCACTAATTAGTTGCTCAGCAAACGTAAGTCTCATCCACCTACCTGATAAGCACAAATTTGATATAAAGTAAAGTAAAAAGCTCCTTCATTCAGCTTTGTTCAGGGAAAAGCCAATCTTAAATCATAAAAGTCTGAAATAGTGAACAGTTTTTAAGAGCAATATTGTTATTTTCAATTAGATTTATTAAGTAGAAGTAGTTAATTAAATTATATTTTGTTTATTTTTTTTATTGGGCTAGCAAGAATAATTTGTAAATAGCTTATCAGCCGACCTATGTAGAAAAATGTTTGTAAAGTGTTTGAGAACCTGTATTAGTCTAGGCTCTCCAGAGAAACAAAACCAACAGAATATATATATATAGGACTTCATGATATACATTTATTAATAATATAAATGTCTTATAAGGAATTGTACATGTGATGATGGAGGCTGATAAGTCCCATCATCTACAGTTGGAAAGCTGGAGACCCAGGAGAGCAATGGTGTAGTTTGTCTGCCTGAGTTCAAAGGCAGGAGAAGACTGATGTCCCAGCCCGCCGACAGGCCGAGACAGAATTCTCCCTCACTTAGGTTTTCTGTTCTCTTCTGGCCTTCAGTGGATTGGATGAGACCCACCCACTGGGGAGGTGGGGGAGCATCTGCTTTATTCAGTCTACTGATTCACATGTTAATCTCATCCAGAAACCTCTTTGCATACACCCAGAATAACGTTTAACCAAATATCTGAGCACCTGTGGCCCAGTCAAGTTGACACACAAAACTCACCATCACAGAGTCTCTAAGTCTGTCTTGTGGAACATTTAAAGCCCTGCCTCTCTGCATGCCATGGAATGTGCATAGCTTTGGAGTCAGGCTGATCTACACTGAGTTCTGGTTCCTTCACTTACAGGTCTGGGTCTCTGGGAATTTGCATGACCTCCCTGAGACTCATTTATCTTAATGGCCCACTGTAGACTATAATAACTATCTGCCCAGTTCATCGTGTTTGTCACTTGTGTGCTTTAAGGTGCAACCAGCATGCCCCTGCCCATGGAAGTACCTAGTGCTGGAACCACCAGCCTCTGTCCATGTGGGGCCTGGGGGATTAGAGTTTGTTTTCTGTTACTGTGACTATGATGGGAGCATTGGTGGCAAAGGATTAGTGACCTGGAGGGCTGGTTCAGTTGCCTGGTTCCTCCATTCTAGACACTTCTCTTTCACATATTCACTCACTCTTGTTTACCTCTGGGTTGCATGCTGATCCTCAAATACTTGGTCAGAATTGCCTGGCATGTGCCAACTCACAGACAGACACAGGGCCCCCCAAATATCCTTTCTTCCCAGTCTCCTCCTGGGGTCTGGAAGCTTCTCTTTTGGATTGGGTATGGGTTGAATTGTTTCTCTCCAAAATTCAAATGTTGAAACCCCAGTATCTCAGAATGTCACTGTTTTTGGAAATAGGATCTTTAAAAAGATGATTAAGTTAAAATGAAGCCAATTAGAGTAGGTCCTAATCCAATCTGACTGGTGTCCGTATAAGAAAAGGAAATTTGGACACAAAGAGAGACACCAGGAGCATGTACACACAGGGGAAAGACTATGTGAGGACACAGAGAGAAGGTGGCCACCTGTAAGCTGAGGAGAGAGGCCTCAGCAGAAACCAACTCTTCCAACACCTTGACCTTGGACTTCCAGCTTCAAGAACTGTGAGATAAATTTCTGTTAAGTCACCAAGTCTGTGGTATTTTGTAATGAAAGCCCTAGCAAACTAATATAGCATCCTTAAAACACAAGAATTCTGTTTACATGCCCTTTCCTGGACAGTAGTGGGCTCCTGTCAGGAGTGGGCAGCTCCATTCACCGCCTCAGCGATGACTTCCCTTCTCACGGCGATGATGGTCACTTCCTGAGACCGCGCTGACTGAACAGAGCAGGACACACAAGTTTATGTTTTAGCACAGCATCCTGCTACCCTGTGAAACACTACCATCCTGCTCAGCACGGAGCAGTCACTCGACACAGGTCTGTTTTCACTTCTGGCTGTACCCTGTACATTTATTTTTATTCCTTACTGAGCTACACGGTCCCTATCACTCTCCCAGGTCTGATGGGAGGAGCTGACTTTCTTAAATTTTTGCTTTGAGCCTAAAGCACACAGAATTGGATTTATTATAATTCTTGGTTCTTGAAACACTCTGACCACTGACCCATGCATGACCTTTTTTAAAAGAACTAAATAACTAATTAGAACATAGACTCCCTTGAACCCCTCATCCAACATGAGAAGCGCGGGCAGTAATTTACATTCATTTATGCCCTTCCCACCCATCCTGCTCCCCGACCTGCCTCTCCACAGGTGGCCGCCGTACTGGAGCTTGCGTCTCTCATTGCTCTAGTCTTTAAAAATAGTTTTCATCCCACTTATCTGTAGTCCTCAAAGGTGCAGTT
Source organism: Miniopterus natalensis (assembly GCF_054644295.1). NCBI lineage: Eukaryota > Metazoa > Chordata > Mammalia > Chiroptera > Miniopteridae > Miniopterus > Miniopterus natalensis. The sequence continues at coordinate 67,996,586 of NC_142089.1, read as the reverse complement.
AGTTCACTTCATCTGCATTTCCACTCTGTTGGCATAGACTTGTTGGTATTCTGCACTGCTCCACATTTGGGATCCTACTTATCTGTCCCTGTGTCCCTGTTCGTTCACGGGTTTAATGCTTGGACCTTCTGGTTTTTTCTTGACCAGGCTTGCCAGAAATTAATCTATTTTGTTCATCTTTCTAAAGAATTAACTTTAGGCTTTATTACTCTTCTCTATTGAATTATATTTTCTACTTCATTGCTTCCTACCCTCAAATTGTAATCTCATTTCTCCGGATCTCTTTGGGTTTCTTCTTTTGTTGTGTTAAGCTAGACGACGTAGGGCATTCATTTTCAGCCTGTCTTCTTGCTTGCTAGAAGCACTGAATACTTTGACCTCACTGTGATTCCACTTTCATTGTGTCCCACAAGTTTTAATATTTAGTGTTTTTATTATCATGCAGTCCTGAGTATTTTTAAATTGTCCATTATGATTCTTCGACCCATGAGTTATTTGGAGCTTTTTAAGCCAAATGCTAATTTAAAAAGTTTATCTTTTCATTAATAAATTTTGTCTCATTGCTTCCCTCGGTCTTCCTCTCTGTTTCTCCAGTACTGATCTTGAAAAGGGCCACAGTTTGTGCTAAGTCACAGTGTTGGAAGGAACTAGAACTACCTTGGCCTTTCTTCCTGCTTTCCTATCAAAATAAAGTCCAGGGCTGTGTCAGTTTCCTGCCCACCCCGTACCCCCGCCTAAGCCCTACAGATGAGTGTGCCCACGTGCACTTCCTCCTCAGCTCAGTGGACATGGTGTTTTAGTGTGGATCTCATGCCCCCACCTCTGCCTCAGACTTTTCTTTCCAATGATCTCTTCTCTCTTTCAGCTTCAGCCTCTCCCTCTCAAAAAATTCATCTCCTCAAAGCACAAACATTTAATTCTTCCCCCAACCATAAAAATAAACTAATAAACAGTGAGAACAAACCCTCCCCATAATCTTGCCTCCAGTTCAAACTACCATCTTATCTCTTATTCCTCGTACCATGAGATCCTGTTAAAATATCTACTCATATTCTCTCCCCTTTGCAACTTACTCCACGCTTCTACCAGCTCCCATGGTCCAGAGATTGCTTGTCTAAAGGCCAGAGGCTGGTGTGGCTCAGTCAGTTGGGCATCCTCCCATGCACCAAAGGGTTGCTGGTTGGACTCGCAGTTGGTCAGGACACATACCCGGGTTGCAGGCTCCATCCTTGGTCGGAGGTGTGTGGAAGGCAGCTGATCGATGTTGTGCTCTCGCATTGATGTTTTTCTCTTCTCCTTTCCTCTCTCTCTAAAAGTCAGTAAACTATTAAAAGAAAAAGAAAAAGAAAGAAAGAAAGGCCAGCAGGTCCCAATTCACAAATTTCACACCTTGTCTTGGTCTTCACTGCATGACCTCTCTGGGCCGAGGACCTTGCTGATGCCCTCACCATAAACCCCCTTGTCTTTTAGTTTCTGAGGCTTATTTCCCCTGGTTTTCCAGCCACTTTTCTGCCAACTGCTTCTCAGTTTCCTCTGCTGTCTCATCTGTCTCTCTTCTACCCATTCTCACATGTGTTTGCCACCAAGGGTTCTTATTTTGACCTTCTCCCACTGGACATTCTTTGTCTTGCCATGCCACTATGTCCTGATGGTTCCTGTCCATCCTAAGAAGCCTCATGGCCTAGCAGCCTGAGCTCCCTCACAGTGCCCTGCTCTCCCCACTGCCCTGCCCTTGGGCTCAGTGAACTGTACATACTTAGCACCTCCCCAGTTCCAGGTGGTGGGGGCCTGTGTTGCTCAGAGATCATTACATCAGAGGAACTTCAGTTGGGCAGGATTTATGCACAAGGTTCTAGTGACAAAAGCCCTGCGAGCAGACAGGCAGAAGCGCCTGCCCATGAACCCTCATTGGTGTGCCCTGGTCAATGTTTGAAATGTTTTTAAAACATAATTTGGTCAAACTTATTATGAATATAGACATAATTTATATGGATAAACATTTTGGAGCAAGTAAAATTTCACATGATGCTCTGGTTTCCCAGGGCTACTGTAAGAAGTACCATAAACTTGATGGTTTAAAGAACAGAAAGTTATTGTCTCACAGCTCTGGAGGCAAGAAGTCTGCAATCCAGGTGTCAGCAGGAAGACTAACAGAACAGAACATCTTACAGCATCCAGGTGACCACCCTGTCCCATTCTTGTAGAAGAAAAGGGGCTTAGTCCTTTGAAAAATTCAAGCAAAGGAGCCTTGGGTTTGGGGGCAGCAGACCTAAAGGAGGGTAAGATGAGATGCTGGACAGAAACAAGGGAATCAGAACATTCTGAACGTCTCAAAAGCTTTTTGAAGCAAGTTGTAAAGGATCAGAAATCAAGATCCCTAGTGGACTTCTCAAGAGCAAGGCTGGGAGCTGGAAGATGGTGCAGCTGTGCCTTAGAAACTGTGAGAGGAAAAGATTCCAACCAAAAATTGTATTCCAGCAAAATGACCAAACAAGTGTGAGGGTTAAAGAAAGACATTTTCAAATATGCAACGCCTGACATTTTACCCTCAATGCTTTGCTGAATATGTCCTCCCAAAACAAGAGAATAAATAAAAAAGGAAGGCATGGGTATGGAAAGAGGGAGTCCTCAAAAGGAGAGGGGCAAATTCTCTAGAAGGTGAGAAAGACAGATACCAGCATGGTAGTTGTGCATCAAGTCAGAGAGAGAAGAAGGCTCCAGGGGGACGTTTCCAAGATAATCAAAGGATCTCTTTCGCTGAGAAATCTGAAAGAGGTATTAGTTATAAGAACATATGGAATTAAACAATAAAGAAATGAACTGTAACTCCAAGATAAACAAAGTTGTAGAAGAAAGAAAATATAGTCATAATATGTTATGATTATGTATCTCCCTTGTGAACAAAATTTCTAAACATAATAATGTAAACACCTAGTTGTAATCTGACCATGTATTTATCGTATAACTGTCGGGGGGATGGTGGGGCAGAACAGGTACAGGTGTGTGTGACTGTGGATATCTATGAGATTTTCCATATGCGATTTCCATTTGCCGTATATCGTTTATACAAGAAGTCAATAGATAATATCCAAGTTCAAAAAAAGAGAAATAATATGCTTGTTAATTAGAAAAGTGGAGGTAAATACCAGAAATAACACTAACAATTAAAATTTGTTGCCTCAAGGGTATGAGGCTGAGAAGTGTGGAAGGCAAAAGAAAGGGATACTTTTTTCTTTATATGTCTTGTATTACTCTTTGACCTTGTAAATTACGTACATATATTAATTTGATGAAAATTAAAATATGGTAAAATCTCTTTAAGAGAAGTTTCCAGTGTTCTTTTTTAATTTATGAACTATCTCATCCCTGCCCACCAGCTGGTTCTGCTAACCCATGCCCTGAGGTGTTTAGAGCTACATAGGCACATGGGCTTGACATTTCAACCTGAGATTGCGGTGACAAGGTAACACTATTGATGGATAAAAGGTTGTGATTAAATTTCTAAGCAAGCATCTCTAAACAGTAAACAAGAAGAGTTCACCACTCTCCCAATGTCCTGTGTCTCATCTGCCTGGTGGAATGGTAGGGAATTTAGAAGTTAGGATGTCTTTGTAGACCTAAAGGCAAGAGATTTTGGGTTCATTTAAAAATATATATATATATGTCTTTATTGATTTCAGAGAGGAAGAGAGAGAGAGAGAGAAATATCAATGATGAGAGAGTCATTGATCGGCTGCCTCCTGCACGCCCCCTACTGGGGATCGAGCCTGCAAACCTGACTGGGAATCAAACCACGATCTCCTCGAGCCGCGGGTGGGCTGGGTTTGTTTATTTTGAATCTCAGTTTGTAAACCCAGAAGCTTTTAAAACGAATTCAATTACATAGCCCAAATCATCCAGATTGGTGGAAATCACCTGCTTTAGAAATAAAATGTCTAGCAGGCCCCAAGATGATCACGTGCTTCTGTGACTGGGGTTTTGACAGTGCCCACCAAGGAAGACCAAAATCCAGCATTTAGACGAGCCCCTGTGCCCATGGCTTCTGTGGCCCTCCAGGCCTCCCCCTGAAGCTCCTGTTACATACTTTTCATTGGTAGACATAGTGCAAAATATCAGTCTGGAGAATTCTCTTTTGACACAAAAGCAAGTTGCTGTGGGAGAACCAGGATCCTTCTCCTTTCCATTTACCCCCTGAGCAAGCTCTGGCAAAAAGCGCCATCAAAACACACACACCCCCAACCAGAGTGAGGGACCCAAGACTGCAGGCAGAACCGGGTGCATGATTTCGGAACCCAGTTTCCACAAGGTGCTGATGCAGGGCATTAAGAAGTAGTGAAGATTTTGAGATGGAAACAGCAGAACATGCAGTCGCACAGAGCCCTGTGTGGCTCCCAGGGCCTCAGGCCCACGGAGCTGGCCTGGAGCTAATACCCACTCCCCTCAAAAGCAAGGCTGGTGGGCACACACTCTGGTGAAACTGTCTGGATTGGGGTGGAGGCCCATGTTTGTCATTTGTTCATTTGAAGTTCACATCATAGCGACTTCCATAGGGACAACAGCTCTATGTGTCTGAAACCTGGACAGGCTCTCTCCTTTGACCCCCGTGACCGTAGCGATGGGCGGTGACCAGGGAGGAAGTGAAGCCTGAGCAGACACCAGGCTGTCTGCCCCGCAGCTGTCTGCATCCCTATTGATCTGGAGGTTTGGGCTGCTTCCTGGCCTTATTAGCTGGTGACATCAGCACTGCCATTTTCCCCTCTCCTCCTGCCAGCTCAGAAAGCACTTCTGAGGGCAACGAGCGCCTATTAGCAAAGATTCCGAAGCCCCAGATAAACAGCACATCTGCAAGGAGCCAGAAGTCTTGTTCCTTTGAAGAAAGTGTCTCAATAGCTCTTCCATGTAATGTAAAGAAGAGAAAGAAAATTAAAAGCACATATATACACAAGCTATTTTCCCTATGGAGCACCTTGGTGATATTTGGACAGCTGTGGGTTGTGCTGACCCTCTCCTAGAGGACCCTCCAGCTCTCAACCACATGAAACATACACATCTGTGGGAGCACATTTTATCTGCATTTACACCAAACCTGAACAGGATGGCTCGTATTTGAAAATAAACATGCCATTTTAAAGATAGATCAAAGGTAGTAAATAAGTATTAGACATTTGTGGTCAAATTCTAAGTGATTATGTGAAATTGCATCTATTTTAAGATACTGAGTAATTTTTTCAAGGCCAAAGAGGGTACATTTTTAGGCTTGAAAAAAATGTTACTTAATGTCTTAGGTAAAGGATAATTTACTAATTTTCCACATCTCCAAAGTGGGTCAGCTGTGGTTTTTATGTTTGTTTGTTTCTGCTCAGATTCCAAGGTTCTTGGGACCAACCTTACTGAGTAAATACAGATGAAGCTAAAGAAACCTGATCTGAGCTCCTGGTCAAACTACCTGGCGCTGTTCCAGGAGAGAAGGAGAGTGCCATCCTGCCGTTGCTTGCACCCCTTCAAAGTCTGGCTCGAACCTAACCTGCCTGGAAGCCAGTTCTGAGTATCACACACCCTTGAAATGACATCTCCACTCTTCCTCTCCTTTTCTCTTGCATTCTCAGACAGGGTTAGAGTTGTTTGCCTTGCTCATCCTTTGGTTTATAAGAATCTGCATTTTCCTCTTGGGTGTACACGTCACTCACCCTTGCTGGAAGGCAGTCTTTGAGAACAGCATGGGTCTCCCCCAGAGCACCGACGGCAGGACTCTGCCCCCATTTGCCCCCCCAGAGCTCCTGCTGTCCCCCTCTCTCACGCTGAATGTTTGCACTAACCACCAAAATGAATGTTCGTTTGATCTGCTACAGGGAGTTCATGATTAAAAATTGTGTGAAAATTTTATGCTTGGAGAAACAAATTATATGAGGATTTTTTTTCATAATACCTGAAATCGCATGTAAAGGGCATGCTTATTTTATAAAATATATTAAATAAATACATTATAAGCCACAGTGGTTGTTAAATTAGCAAAATTATGATTAAGATAACAGCTGTGATAAATGGCTTAAAATAAACGGTGAAATTCTTAGAAGTTTAAAAAGAACAAGATAAATGGAAAGAGTATAAGATTAGGCGTCAGAGCACTGACATTCTTGATCCCGGTTGGAACTTCAGTTTCCTTGTGGCTATGATTTTTACGAACTCTGTAAGATTTAACATTCCTTGTTTACTTTTCTTTATAAAAGTTGTTCCCAAGCTTACAAGGTATCATATGCCCCGTATAAAAATGCCCCTCCCTATTGCTCTTCCCTGCCAGACCCCTGTGCATGTCTATACCACACACGCGCGCACGTGTGTGTGTGTGTATGTGCACATGTGAACACACAGGGATTTATTTTAGTAATAAATGGTATCATAATATACACACTGTTCAGAGCTTTACTCCTTTCACTTAATAACTTACATCTTTTCTTAGCAATGCAGTCGGGTCTGTTTCATCCTACTAATGGGCTGCATTATATTCTATATAATCATTATATCATAATTATTCCTCTAGTGAAAGCCACTTGAGTTGCGCCTTATTTTTTTATATTACATGTAGTCCCTCCTTGCCCATATATCCTTGAGTGTGTATATGAATATTTCTGTAGGAAAGTTTAAAAGAGAAATTTCTGGGTCAAAGAGTTTGTATACTTTTATTTTTGATGGGTATTTCCAAATTAACTTCCTAAAGGGCTTTGTCCTTTCACTCGATGTTATATGAGACTGTCCATTTCCTCACAGCTTTACCAACACTGGATGTTATTGCTCTTTTTATTTTTTCCCTCTCTAGTAGGTAAAAATGAGATATTTTCATTTGTATTGATCTAATTATTAATAGTTGAAAATATTTTTATTATATCGATTTTTGTTTGGCTTCTCTTTTGCACCTGTTGGTTTTATCAAATGTCCGATAACCTTGTGGATCATTCCGATTCATGAATGAATTGATAAGTACAGCAGTAGCAGCAGCTGGGTTGCATTTCTTCAGCAGCCATCAGCTTCCTTTTCTCAATAAGCCTTTCCCCTGACGGGAGGGCCGTGGGAGTGAGCGATCCATGGTAGGGAGCTGGCTCAAAGGCTGGAGGCCTCACCATTTCCAAGGAAAGAGGCTTTGTGCTGGAGTCCTCACTTTCCTTTTAGGCAGAGCTGTCCTTTCTGGCTTTTTTCCTTCCATGCTGCTGTAAACATTTCAGTCTCTGCTTCTGTCTCCAGCCTCAACATCTAAACCAGAAGCTCTTCCTCCCATGTCCTTCCGTCTATTTCAATGGTAGCTCTACAAGCTCTGGTTTGGGAGCAAATCCCTTGAAGGTAACCAGTCTCTGTGGGCCGGGAGGGAGAAGGCTGTGACTGTCCCTGCTATTCTGCAGTCAGGTCTTCTTCCATCACTAACTTTGCATGTTCCCTCCACAACCCACTCCTGCTCCATCTATACCTAACTCTGATGTTCCTGAAAGGCTCTTATTTCCAATTCTCCTGATCCACCAAATCAAGTGGTTGTCCACTGAGGACAATTTGCCCCCCAAAGGGCATTTGACAGTGTTTGGAGAGATTTAGTTGTCATGACTTAGGGGGCTGTCACTGGTACCTCGTGAGTAAGGCCCATGACAATAAACATCCTCCATTGCACAGGACAGTCCTCCTGACAAAGAATGATCTAGTCCAAACTGTCAATGTGCCCAGATTGAGAAACTCAGATCTAGTCCTGAGCATCCCCTTTTCTGTTTCCCAATGCTCATATGGCTTTTTCTTTTAAAACATATTTTTTTGTAATTTTAATGAGGGAGGACCAGTGTACGTGTGAGTTTAGTCTGCTATCATTACCAGAGATATACGTTCTATGATGCTGTTACTACCCCTTGGGTGCAGGCTGGTATGCAAGCATTTCCTAGACACACAGGTTCAGCTTTCATTCATTAATGCTTCTCTTGCTACTAGCTTTGCACCAGTGATGTCTAACCAAAATGAATGCGTTGTGTAGTCTTAAAGGGTCAAAGTTCTAAAATTTTAACAATGACAATATGTGTGAAAGGGCTGTGTGTCACAGGGGAAAGGTCACGCCTGTTTCGTCATCCTGGTGATAGGAGGGATTTGTAGGCTGCTTGTGCTTTAGGAGCGTGTATCATTCCTGCAAAATAATCTTAAGGAAAGTTTCAAACTAGTGTGTGCGAGGGGACAGACAGAGAGAGAGAGAGAGAGTCAGAGACCAAGGGAGAAAGTCGTAAGAAGATTGTTTGTAACAGCAAAAAATGATGAACAGCATGTCTACTGAAAATCCACTGGTTAAATGAGGATTGGTTACAATTCTATTATACAATTATTTTAAATGATGTTCCATGCTTTAACTGTTGAGATGAAAAGATTTCCATAAGCTATACTGTTAAAAAAAAATGGACAGTTCTGTTAAGGGGGGCGGGGGAAAAAGGTGAAGGAAAAAAGAAAAATATAGCCCATGTATATATAAGAAAACGTCCGGAAAGATATAACCAAAATGTTGACACAGCTTCCTGTGGGGTGTGGTTATAAACATTCTATATTACCTTATTGTGATTTTTCTAATTCTTAGTTTTTTACGATCATCACATAATATGTTTACAAATATACAAAACAATAAAGCAACAAACATTGTAGTACAAAATAAAAATTCAACTCATGCTCTCAGCGCAGTGCTTATTCAGGGCTCACAGTTCGCTGACCTGCCTTCCCAGGAGACCGAGTGACAGGAAAATGCAGTGAGGGAGGCGTCTGGTGTGGCCAGCCACAGGAGTAAGGCCAAATGGCAGTGGGCAGGGCAGACAGGGGAAGGCAGAGCCGGGTTAGACGGGGCTAACCGCCCGCCCTGGCGTGTACTCCTCACCTCTGCAGCCAAGCGCTCGGCTTCACTCTGCTTTAAAGGCCTGTGCTGGGACTTGAACCCATAGCGGATGTTCCTAGCCCATGAGCCGTCCTCTCTGGCCAACTGTTAAAACAGAGTTATGGTTTAACAGAACAGAACACGCCAAACACACAGTTTTGGCTTGTAGCTGCCAGGAACTGCAAGGATCTGAGGTTGTACTCTACCTGCAAGCTAACCAGTCACTCGCAGCTGTTCCCTGGATGCCGGCAGAAGATACGAGACCCTTGAGTCAGAGACAGAACAGGTTCTTTCTCATAGTGCTACCAGCATTCAGGGGGCATCACTCTCTTGCTCTGTTTCCTGAGCCCCAGTGCCCACCAGCTAATGGGCAGAAGGCCAGGGGATGCCCGCACACGGGGCGTGGCATGGCACTAAGAGGACCTTCAACTTAGGGAACCTGGATCTTTTATAATAGGCTGCCAATGACTTGCCCTCTGTCGTGAAGGAAGATACTGTCTTTATCGCACTGGACAGACCTGCCCTTTGTTTTGGGATGAGACACTATCTCCGCCTTCTAAGGCTGGCTGCTGCGCAAATGATGTGAAATGATGGCCTGGAATAAGATCTGTGAGGGGCTCTGTTTCTAAGACATGCAGAAATGTGAGAGAACCACGGAGAACTGGCTCCCAATAGCAGTTTGTTAACTTCACAGAGAGAGGAGCAGACGCAAAGGCCAGCATTCAGCAGGGACCAAGTGCGCTTATTCCTTTATGAAAAAAGTCCAGCTGAGGGATTTTTGCTGAATGGCCCCAAGAAGAGAAAGATGGTGTCTTCCTAAGTCTCCAATAGGTCGATTTATGAATTCACCTCCTAAGAAGAAAGGTCCTAGCAGGCCTCAGTGAAACTCCCATTTGGAATGTCTAAACATGATAGAGCAAACAAAACCCTTAGGGCTGCTCTAGGTGACCAGGATATTTCTTGATTAAAATAGAAACATATGTTAGAAATCTTAAAAATAAACATGGGGTGGGTGTTGATTGAGAAAGCGCACACGAAAATTTCTGGGGTGACAGAACTGTTCTATAGCTTGATAAGCGTATGGATTACACAGGCGTGTCATTCGACAAAACTCATGGCATTCCACCCTTAAGATCTGTACCTTTCGCTATATGTAAATTATGCATAAATTTTAAAAAACACAGCCAACTCTCACTCTCACTTACTCAGGGGCCCCTGAGCATATCACAGGTCATCCAGCTTTCTTTCTTACATGCCTATTTTTCCTCTACATTTTATAAACTCAATACCTACCTCTCTGTCATGTTGCACCTATTAATGCCTCTGCTGCATAGAATGTGACAAAGCTAATGATGGAGAAACTCAACTTAGTTAAATAAATTGCTTGTTAAAAAACCCAGCTTATCATAGTTCCTGGCATCCAGCAGGTGCTCACTGTGTGTTTCCAGAAATGAATGACTTGAAAGTTAAGAGTAAAATCGGTGGACGGAGGTTGAATACAAGATCACAACACCATAGTTCAACCATGCTTTGGATTTATTGGTATATTTTTATTACCTACAGCTTTTTAAAGCCATTTTGTAGATAACCCAAAATGCTGGAAATAAATGAATAGGAGCTCTGTGTCTCATTTTGATTAGGCAAAACGTTCTTCCTAAGTGGTGGTGAGAGTCCCTTCTCCTTACCTTTGATATGTCCTTCGTTTTAATTACACAGCAGGGAGGAGGGAATATAAGAAAGAGCAGAGCAGTGGACACTGAAGGTCAGGGTCACAGAGGCACAGACAAAGAGGCACTTGTGAATCTCATTCTTGGGGTAATGAGGTAAGCAGCTAGCACACCCTTTCTCCTTTCTTCTAATTCCGGACTCAGTCATAGCAGGCTCTCTGTCCTGGATGTATCTCTCTAACGTGGGGTTAGAGGGAGAAGATTATGTCACCAGAAATACATGTAACTCAAGTGTCTTTAGGCTTCCATAGCTTCTAGGTTCAATTATGTCATGTGAAGTTTAGCTAACCAAAAACTCTGACCTGCTTAGTCAGAAATGCCAGACCTGCAGGGTTTTTATCCAAGATTCCTTCTTGCTCTGCATATACCCCTGGGAGCCCCTTATATACCTGTCTGTCTGCTCTGCTCACCTCCCAGGCTCTGTACAACTGTGCCTCATAAAGTGTCTTGAGGGATAGTCCCTACGCTCACCACACTGCGGCCATCAGCAGATGACCAATGTCCTTGTCAGGGCTTCAGTCTCCTCACACTCTCATAGTTGGTCATCTTTGAGCAGCCATTGCAATATAGGGTCTATGCAAAAGCTTTGAGAAGGGTTTGTTTCCCAACTTCTGGCTGTTTCCAGGTCCAAAGCATAATCTTGCATGAAAATAGTGTCTTCAGCTTCTATCCCCTCTCCTGATCACATCCCCCGATCAGTCAATGCACTGTAGTAAGGGGTAGATGCCGTGCTTCTCCCCAGTGGCCCTGTGTACAAATCACACGGCCACACAACTCTTCTCTCCTCCCTCTGTCCCTCCCTCTCCCACCAAAACTACAGGGTAGATCAATCATGCAAACAAATTCCCAGAGGATTCCTGATTGACCAATTCAGTAAATAACCAAACTCAGTCTCAGGGGAGCACAGCTAGGCCCCCTGCTGTACCTGGGGCTCCCGGTACATCCTGAGCACAGAGCAGGAGGTAGCTGTCTGACACCGTGGGACAAAAGGGATGCCCAATTTGCTCTTCTTGAAGGCAAATGAATAGAACATGACACTAGAGAGCTTTGAATGCTGCTCTTTTTCTGACATTATTTCCAAACCTTCCAATTATGATTTGCTGAAATCCAAAGGTCTTGAAGTCATTTGAGATCCAGAAGTTCTCGATGTTATTTTTACCTTTAACAAAACAAGAACACATAGAACACGTGCTTGCTTCCAGGCCCCATCTAGGTCCTTCCATGGAGTTGATTCTCCTTACTCCCATTTTATAGATGAGTAACTGAGGTCCAGGGAGGTAAAGTGAATGAGTAAGATCATATAATCAAAAAGTGCAGAAGCAGGTTGCACTTATGCAACCTGAAAGAGAGCCTAAGTGTAACAGCCCTTCTCCTGCCCTTTCTCACAGGAAGAGCCAAGCTCCAGGGAGCCTGGGGCCCAGGGTGTGGAAAGCGGAGGGTGAACAAGACCCTGAAGCTCGTGGTCATGAGAGGCCTGTCTGTGTAAGCTCCTCACCCAAAACGGCAGATCGGTTGCCTGTGAAAGTGTGGGCCAGGCATTCCCTGGGACACCAGGCCACCGACAATCTCAGAAGAATGAAAGGGTTTAAGTCTGTCCACTCCAACGTCTAATTGGAAGTATAGCAGACAGCAAGGCAAGTGTGCTAAATTTGATTTAAGGCTTGTGTGGTTTGGCTCTTAAAAGGAGTTGGGAGCAGAAGAGCTTTACTCAGACTCCCAAGAAGAGCTGCGCCCAGGGGACAGTGACTGAGAACACACACAGCACTATACATGTAATAAAGTGTATGTCTCTCCACTCACCAGGCAAGTCGTTTCTGACTGGGAGCAGAGAAGAGGGAACAGAAACGTGGGGAAAAATTGGATCAGCAGCACCCGATGACCTGTGTTTGTTCCAGCACCATTTCTCCCAGTAGAGAAGCCAAAGAATGTTTATAAAACTAATTTGTTCTCTCTTTTCCTTCCATGATACTCTGCAGTTTAGGAAGGCAAAGGACATTTTAAGAAGAGGGAACACATGTGCAGAGGCTTGGAGGTAGGAATGCTGAATGAGGCCACATCTGAAGAATGATGGGTGTCTGGCAAGGTCGGTGGGGCTGACGGACAGGAAACAGCGAAGGGAGGCGAGGCCCCTGGCTCTATTTGCACATACAAATTGTGTGAGATGTGTTAACCACCTCAGGGTAAGAAATAGATTTTTCAGACTCTGTCTTGATCCAATTAATGCTGTTTGGGTAATAGAATCGCTCCAATCCAATTTCATATATAGTTATAGATCCTCAAACTCTATTTTATGTTGAATAAAATAGGAATATACTAGTACCACCTATTGAAGGCTTTTCCTGAAAAGGTTCCAGTCCTTTGTAAAGTTGATATCCCCTCAAAGTCCTAAAAGTCCTGAGGCAAAACAAATAAATTAGCCAATACCAAGTCCGTTTTTAGGCAGAACTACTGAGGCATACTGTTACGGGCTGAATTGCACTCCCCTGCCCCCCAATTCTTATGTTGGAAACCTAATTCTAGTACCTCAGAATGTGACCAGATTTAAAGATAGGGTATTTAAAACCATAATTAAGTTAAAATTAAGTCAGTAGGTTGTGCCTTAATCTTATATGAGTGGTATTCTTATATGAGAAGGAGATTAGGACATAGACACACAGAGAGGGAAGACCATGTGAAGACACAGGGAGAAGGTGGCCATCTACAAGCCAAGGAGAGAGGCCTTGGAAGAAATCAACCCTGCCACCACCTTGATCTCAGACTTCCAGCCTCCAGAACTGTGAGAAAATATGTTGCTGTTGTTTAAGCTCCCAGTCTGTGGCAGCCCTGGGAAACAGATGCCACTCCTCAGCCACACAGTAGGACTCCAAGCGCTCAGCCTCATGCAGAGCCTGCATTAATAAGTCCACTCTCTCTCATACCAAAACGATTCCACTTCCTTTCACTTGAGTTGCTGGAGGAAGGCTGAGCTATCCTCTTAACTATGTTCTCTAATAAAAAATAGTCACAAGGTTGCAGAAAGAAGCAGGAAAGAAATCTGAGAAGACCACAGAATAAACAAGGAGTCCTTTTAGCGGACAATAGGACACTGTTGGATGCAGGGCTGAGCTGCCTTTGTGGGGTCTGTGCTCAGTCTTGCCCCACAGACATTCTCATGACTGTTGCTTATTTTGAAGGAAATGTTGGGTAAAGAAAGAGGCACTAGGTCCCCGGAAGGACCGTCTTTCATGTTCAGATGGCCCCAGTGCATCCTGGCAGAGCAGCACTTAGCCAGAGCATGGAAGGCTTCTCACCTGCCCCTTGGCCACCAAGCCCACGGTCCCAGCAGCCAGCAGTCAGCAGTGTGGCCCACTCCCATTATCTGAAACAGGCACTAATGCAGGGAGGTAGCCCCATGTGGGAGAAGGTTCAGGAGGGTGAAGTCTCACTCTGAAGGTCACTTCATTTAACCCTTCCCTCTGCCTTTCTCTTTGCTCCTCACTGTAGGTCAGAAAGGTTGCCTGGTCGTTATTTTTATTTTTTAAAATCGCATCCTGCCTTTTGGTTTGGAGGAGCCTGCAGAACTCACGGCCAGCAGCAGGGTGGCCCCTAAGCCAGCTGATGCAATGGGATTAACTGGGCCAGAGGCTTGCCATCCCCAACCTCTGTGGGCTTTTTAGTGGGTTTTCTCGCTCTCTTCCCAGCAAGGCTGGTGTCTGTGGGCTGTACCAAGTCTTTACCGCGCATGCATCTGAAAGCAGCGGATGAAAGCTGCTTCTCTGAGCCGGCCTAATTGGGGAGAATTGCGGTTGTGAGGTAAGGGCTGGGCCTAATAAGCAAGAGGGGGAGGGGTGCAGGCGTGAGGGGGCGGACTAGAAGGACAGGGGATCTTTTTGATGAAAATGTGGGCCTCCCCACAGTCATTCCTCTTCAGCTGCTGCCTCGCAGATGGGCTCTTTAATTGAATTTTCCTACAGGCCTGGGGGAGGGAGACGTTTCAGGCCAGGAGAGCAATTGAAGTGAATCCGATGGCTTTGGTTTCTTTTCATCGGGAGCTGCAGGAGCAGGTGGAGTGGTTGTCAGTCTTGGTGTTTTCATCCTATGCCTGCCATCCTCTCCTACTTTTCAATTCACCTGCATTTTTTCCCCCCTTTTAAAGAGTCCCCACTCAGAAGTATTTTGCTACATCTGTCCTTAGTCATGAGGCTGAGCTCGGAGGAAGGTGGGTTAGCAAGGTAGGGGGGTGTTTAATTCCACTGGATTCAGCAACACTGGATGGAGCACCTGCTGTTTGCCAGGGGCCTGTGTTCCACTCTGGAGCAGACAAAAGTTCAGTGAACGCCTCCTGAGAATTATCCTCAATCAGGAAGCAGGCTCTTAAAAATAAAAGCAAAAAGTAAAAGAAACAAAGAACACATAAACAAAACCAGCTTGAAGAGGAATTGAAGCCAGCATGCAGTTCTCACTGAATAGATGAGAGACTGAAATGTATGGGCAAGGTAACCGTCACAAGTCCTTGCAGTCGGAGGCACTGTGGGACATTTCACTGGGAGGACAGCCAGTAGATGGGCTAGTGAAAAACAAATGCATCTATTTAAGGCAGAGCACCTGTCTGCCCAGGAAATACTCAGGAGAAGTGAAGAAAATAAGGCCCAGTTCCCTCCTCGCGGTGAAAATAGGGAGGAGTGCCTGTGATCAGCACGCAGTTGAGTGGACGGTACACGTCAGAGGTTCCCAGAAATGCCATGAGGAAGCCTGAATGTCTGCCTGTCCACATCTCCTGTCATCTTCATAGAACTTTATGAGACGGAGAGTTTGGTGGAAGAGAGGGGAGGAAAGTTTATCACGAAAACTTCACATTGGTTATTTGTTCATCCATGTTTGCTAAGTTTGCCTGCCCTATTTCTGACTCTTTGTCAAAGTCTGGAGATTTAAAGCCAAATATCACATGGCCCCTGAGGCTTAGAGGAGGAAAGAGCTATGTAGGCACACTTCATTCTCTTAAATAAATAGTACAGTTGACTCCTGAATAACACAGGGTTAGAGGTCTGCAGAGCTGAAAATCCACATATAACTTTCAACTCCTCAAAGAAATGGCTGTCCCTTGGGATGCTCAAGTCCTCTATATAAAATGGCATGGGTCAATGCATGCATTTGTCCTTCTACATCTACTCCACAGACTTCCGACCACAGTGGAAAACTGTACAGGTATGTACTGAGAAACATCCATATATAAATGAACCTGCGTAGTTCAAACCTGTTGTTCAACGGCCAAGTGTATTTTATAGCAAGAAAATGTGTGTATTGAAATTTAGGCAAAGAATACTTAAAGGACATAGTAGGTGAGGGAACAACATTAACTGTCTTTGTTTAATAGCTATCCCCAGATACAAACACTGTAAACGAAGCAGGAAGCCTGTAAGTCCTACATCGCGGCCCTTCCTGGCAGCTGCATTAGGCACGGTGGCTCCACTGGCAGAGTCCTTCTCTGGGGCTCAGGCGAGCCTGATGGAGGCTTTTAGGGAAGATGGAGTGACCAGGGAAGATGAGCCCAGAGTTATGGTTCAAGAGAGGGAGAGAATTTGGATGGAAAGAGAAAGAAGGCTAATCTGAGTAGCCCACTGCTGGCGAAGATGTAGGGGTGGCAATGAGAATGGACATAGAACGAGAAAGGGAGGCTGGCGAGCCTGTGTGGGCAGAAGGACCATGTCCATGAGTAAGGCGGAGGGAAGAATATTTAGGCAGGTTAAGTTCAACCGCTAAGGCAGATCCTCAGTTGCATGAGGAATTTATTTGTTCCTTAAGAAAAAGTAAAACAAAAATATATTAATTTTTATCAAGTTTCCACTATAGCCAGTTACAATCATATTGATTATGTATCATCATCATCATCATCATCTACTCCTCATGCAAATACAATGAAGTTATATGACGCATTTTAGAGGGAAGAAAATTAAACTTCAAACAGTATAGCCGACTCACCCAGGGTCATGCAGCTAGTATGTGGGTGGATTGAGAGTCACACACCACAGCTGCCTCCCCGGCCAGGTGGCAGGAGAACTGGGTGATGGCCAGCATTCTCCCATGCACTCCCTCAGGGCCTCTGGGTATTTTTCCAATCCTCAAGACATGCCTCAGCAAGGGCCGGCTCTACTCTACTACTGAGAACTCCCAGGCGGCACTGGAGAGGCCATCTCAACTCATGGCACCATGCAAACTGTGCAGGCAGGTGCCTGGCTGTGCAGGGACCAGTGGAAAGGTGGGTGAAACCCTCCAAACAGCATTCATCTCACTATTACAACAAACAGGCCACACCCAGGCCGTCCTCCAAGGTCAGTCTGTCCTAATCTTATCCTAATCATAGGGCCATTTAAGTGTCTATTATGCCACTTGCTGTGTTAAGCAGTTTACATTTATTATTTAGATTCTCACACCAACCCTTGAAAGTAAGAACTAGTACTCTTGTTTTACACTTTAGGAAATGGTAGCTCTGAGGAGGGGGTGAACCTCGATTCGAAAGACCTGTGCCCTTTTCCATCAGCAATGCTACCATTAGAGCTCCCACCCCCTATGCCCACCCAAGTCTTGTATTCAATAAACATGTTTTTTAAGAGATCAGTTCATGCCACCCACTGCTAGTCACATACCTTGTCTCCTCTAAAAGCAAGAACAAAACCCCTTCTGCAAATGTATCAATGTATATGGAATCACACATGCTCATGAGAGAACTAGTGCTAGGGGTGCAGTTGGGTGGCCAAATTTGGATGTGTGCTGGCTCTAGTGACCTGTGCAGTCACTGAGCAGGAAACCGCATCCAGTTCCTCCCACTTGCCCCTGCGAGGGCCCCAGGGGTCACCTACCAAGGATCGCCGACTCAGCATCACACTGCAATGTGGATGATAAAAAAGCTAACATTTGTTGTTGGCTGTGTGCCAGCCACTGTGCTAAGAACGTCGCATACATGGCGGGATATGATTTCAAAGCAGAATTAACCTTAGCACTGCTGACATTTAGTTCCAGAGCACCCTTTCTGTGGGGCTGCCCTGCCCATTCTAAGATGCTCAACAGCACCCCTTGCCTCTACCCACTAGGTGCCAGCAGCACAGCCATTTCCAATTATGACAATCAAAAATGTTTCCAAATGTCCAGATTGCCAAATGTCTCCTGGGTGACAAAGTTGCCCCCAGTTAAGGACCACTGTTTTAAAGTATAATCTAGAGTGCCTCTAAATCAATGCAGTGGGACCTCTTGCCCGTAGTTGCAGCTAGCACAGAGCCTGAAGGCAACCCTGTCAGCATCTACCCAGGTCATCCGAGGCCGTCTGCACATCCGCCTGGAGAGCTGGGTAACAGGATCATGCTCGAAGGTTATTTGTCAGTGCATAACAATATGAGCCCAATAATGAAGGACCCAAAGCAGAATGATGGCCCCAAGCCCCGAGGCCTTGGGTTTCTGGAGTTGCTTTTCATGGGAATAGCTGCTAGTGGACATAAAGCCTTGGGAGAATCCTTTCCAGATCCTCTCTGGCCACTAATTACTTGCGCAGTCTTGCAAAATGACCTACCCTCTCTTCTCTGTAAAATCAGGATGGCAGTGGCCACACTTTCATCACGTGGGTTTTGGAGAAGATTATACAGGATGTTTAACCAACAGCTCCTAATCCTATGTGTGCACATAGTAGGCTTAATAAAACTAAATTGCCTTTGCCCTTACCTTATCTCACCAAGACAAAGGGGATTTGATTTGGAACAAAACCAGTGAGGGGTGTACAACGAATTCCATCGAGCAGAGCCTGCGGTATGATGGGCTGCTGTATTTCCTCCCAAGCCTGACGCTCGGGCTTGGCATAAGCCAGCTCCTTTGTGACTCTCCAGGTAATCTCCCTCTGACCGTGCGCACAAGACTGCGGCGGAGCCCTCGAGAAAGAGTTGTGGGCCCCTCTGCAGGTGTCTGCTGTCCGATAAGCTTGTCAGCAGAGGCTTTTCTGCGCCTGGCTCGTCTGTCACATGTCCAGGTGTGCCCGGGCTCAGCTTACACTCTGAGTCAGGGTCACCGTTGCCAGGACGGAGGAGTTTTCCCTCAGGGATGGAAGCTTTTATCAACTTGAATAACAACCTGCTGCAGCCTGGTGCCCACAGAAGTCGATGAATAGGTTTCTCTTTGCCCCGCACCTGAAAAACAGGAGCCAGTGCTCCTGCCTGGATTGTATTGCTGCACATTGTCTGGGGGAGCAGGTCGGGGGGCTCTGGGTGCAGCTGCAAGTCACAGGGTAAAAAGAACCAGGGAGGTAGACCGTAGCTGCCCAGGAAACTTCTGCGTCTTCTAAAGTACCGCCAGTTAAACAAAGCCTTGGTTATGCCAGGCCTGGGAATCCAGCCTTGGGCTACCTCTGCTCGTCGAGGCTCCCTTCTCGGGCATCCATTTCTCGGTGTTTCTCAGGCAGAGAGAGGGGGAGAGAATCGCATCAATGAAGGCTATGTCCAAATCTGAAGATCTGATGTTGGCGACTAGAAACATCACTTCGATGGAAGAGGAAGGGAAAGCTCTGGGGCAAGGTGGAGCTTGGGGGTAACTCAGGTTTCATATTCTTCTCGTCCTTGTTCTCTCTTCAAGCGAGTGGGGCCCGTAGGAGTGGCTATAAAATGATCGGCGTGGAGCAGCCCGCTCCCCTGTGGTCCGGGAGGCGTCGCTGGTTGAACATCTCCCCCAAGGGTCACGGAGGAGGAGCGTGGGGACCGGCCTGCTGTGCCCGGCTGGGCCCGGGGACCTTGCTGTGTGAGGCCTGTGAACACTGCGCGACCTAAGCAAGGCTCGGCTGGGCTAACGAGGACACCGCTTCACAGCCGCACCGCAGAATAACGCCTCTCAGGAACAGAGGGGGTGCAGTCCATCAAAATGTAAAGGTAGAAAATGAAAACTTTCCTACTCACCCCCCCAAGACAACGAAGTTACCCAGAACCCAGCGGATTAGCATCTAATTATCAAGAGCAGAGACACTGGAGTCAGCCCTGGTTTCACATCCCCAGAGCTCTGGTACGCTTCTTACTTATTTGTGCCCCAGTGTCTACACCTGTCCAAATGATACCTGTATCAGTTTCCTAAAGCTGCCTTAACAAGTTACGGCGAACTTTGTGATTTAAAATTTGGTGACTTAAATACTCAGAAACCTAAGCATATACGTTCTTTTTTACAGGCAAAAGGAAAGAAACCATTATTTGTACAGTTGATCCTGGAAAATATATGGAGTTTGTATGATGCTGTCTTTTAAATGCCGTCTTTTAAAGGTTAAAACAACAGAAATTTATTCTCTCACAGTTCTGTAGGCTAGACGTCCAAGATGAAGCTGTCAGCAGGGCCATCCTCACTCTGAAGGTTCCAGGGGAAGACCCTCCCAGTCCCGTCCAGCTTCTAATGTTTGCCACCAATCCTTGGTGTACAGACGCGTCACCCAATCCTCTCCCGTCATCACGCGACATTCTCTTAGTGTCTATGTCTTAATCTCCTCTTCTTATAAAGACATCAGTCATATTGGATTAAGGGCCCACCCTGCTGTAGTCTGATCACATATTAACTTAATTACATCTGCAATGACCTGATTCCCCAAAACGGTCAAACTCACAGGTGCCTGGGGTTAGGACTTCAAAGTATCTTTTTGGGAGACACAATTCAACCCACAACAGTACCCCATGGGGTTGTCATGAGGATCAAGTGAGATAATGTGAAAAGAGATTAGGCCAGTGCTTGGCACATAGTAACACAATATTACTATTATTTCTCAATTCCTATAAGGGTGGGCATTACTGTCCTTTGATGGAAGAGGAAACCTTGGCTGGAAGTTAGGGAAATTGGCCTAAGGCTACCCAGCTAGTGAGTAGCAGAGTCAGAGTAGGACTCCAGAACCCATGTACTTATTTCCATTCGCTACTCCACACTCTTCTAGAGTGACTTGGTTTTCCATCATAATCTATTCCTATTTCTTTTCCTTGTAAGACTCACTTTCCCACTCCCAGGTTCTTCTACCTGACCCCTCAAAATGTATTCACTACTTTAGAATCCAAAATTAGAAAGCACTCAGCTATAACAGTATTGATTTTAACATTCAACACACATGTCTTAAGCCCTTAACTGTGCTGAGTACCATGCTAGGTTTAAATACTAAGTACCATTTGTAGGTTTAGGACACCAAAATGTACTGTGACATTCTTTCGCTTCAAGAGTTTGCAGATGAGATATGTCCAGAACCAGCCATTTGTAAACCAATTTACAATGTGCCAGATACTGTTTAAGTGCTTTAACAAATATTAACACAGTTAGTTGCCTTAGCAACTCTGTAAAGGAGGTGCTAGTTTATTCTTATTTCACAGATTAGAAGATGTAGGCACAGAAAGGCTAAGATCACAGGGCTGGTATGTGCCAGAATGTTTTGGCTCCAGAGTCTTCACCTTAATGTGCTGTGTCCAAGGTGAAATAGATCTACTTAAACCTTCCTTGTACAAGGTTATTTTAAATATTTTAACATTAGAGACAATGCTACAGCAAACATGCTTAAGCTAAATCTTTGTGCACCTCCTGAATTATTTTTCTTGTAGGAGAATTACTGTGCCAAAGAGTAAGCATATTATTAAGGCTTTGGTACATAATGTCAAATTGCAAGAATGAGGGAAGGTGTCCTCAGGAAGTAAAAATGTAATTGGCAAAAGCACGAAATGGAAAGCATGGGGGTATATCTGGAAAATGGCAAACACTCCAATCTGAATGGAATGTAAAAGTGCTTGAAGACGAGACTGAAGGGCTGGCTCTAAAGTGGTCTGGAGCCAGCTTGTGGAGAGCTTTGAATGCCATACTGCGGAATTCAGACTTTGTCAAGCAGAACCAAAAAACCAGCATATGTTTTTGAACTAGGAAATGAAATGATCAGATTCTGTCTAAAATAATTTCAAGAAAAACTTCCTGTGCCTCCTGAAAAAGAACTCATTCATCACAATTTCTTACATGCAGATGGACTAGGAGGAGGGGGTTGGTGTATATTTTACTTATATTTTTAACATGGTACATTCTTAAAAACATCTACTTACATACATTAAAAATATAGGAAATAATTCAAAGAATAACATAATATATTTATAATATATACTATTTCTATACCACATATTTTATATTATGTATTTATATATGTTATATATTATATAAAGTATAATATACTACAAGGAATAATATAAATGGTAACCATTCTTCTGACTCTAGAGTTTATCATTCCCACACACTTTTTTTAAACTTCTACTATGTATGTAAGTATAAGGTGCCCCCCAAAATGTACACACACACTTTGAATAATTATAAAGGCAGGGTTTATTAAAATACATTTCATTTTCAAAATTGAGCTATCAGCTGTTAAAATCTGTATACATTTGGGGGGATACCCTGTATATATGAGCAAAATATAATAATATGTTGACAATTTTTAAATTTCATATAAATACAATCATACTATATATATTTTACTAAAATTTGATTTTACATTTACCATGAGATTTGTTTTATATCTTCCCTTATTAATTAATATATGTAATTCTAGGTCAACTGGTTTTTTGGATTTTTTTTTAATGATGATATAGCATTACATTGTGGGAATACACCATAATATTTTTCTCATCTTGATGGACATTTAGGTTGTTTTGAAAAAAATTTTTTTTTTTTTTTTTTTTAACAGACAATGCCCTCATGACATTCTTCATGTCTTCTGGGTATCTGTCAGTGGACATCCTTTCTCAACCAGGGCTCCTCCTCTGAACCACAGAACAAAGAGGATCATTGGATTAACTATTTCCTCAAGTTCCTGTTGAAAGTATATGACTATTACCATTCTGGATGCCTAAATGAGAAGTTAATTCATTCCATACAATGATGCTCAGGACATTAGGTCTCAATTCTCTTCATAAATAGTTGAGGAAGACTGCTAGGATATAGCTTAGGAGCAAGACTGCTGCTGGGTTTGTACAATTTCAATTTTCCTTGATCCAGATAGTGCCAGAAGTGTTCTTCCAAGTGGCTGTACCAATTTACACTCCACCAACAACGTAAGAGATCCGCTGCTCCCAGCGTTGCCAACAAACGCAACAGTCAGATTTTTAAAGTGCTTCTTACTCAGAAGGGAGTAAAACAGTATCTTGGTGTTTTGAGCTTGCATTTCCACAGTTACTTGTAAGGAAAGCTTTCTCTAGGTATTTTTATGGACTGTATGGGTTTCCTCCTTTGTGAATTTCCCGTTCTATTTTTGGTCCATCCATTTCTTAATTGGCTTATTTGTCCCTTTTCTGTCAATTTGTAAACCTTCTTTACATATTATGATAGTAATCCTTGACTGGTAATGTGCATCATGTCAAGTACTGAGTAAAGTAATCCTTTCTGGTGAATTTTAAGAGGTTTTGAGTCCTGCTGTAAGGCTAGTGCCTGGCAAAAAAAGAGGTTTCCCAGATGGACAGCCAACATATGGGTTACAATATATTCAATCAGTATAGATAAGTAGTGCATATCTTCTGTGGATTAGACTCTGTGGGGGAAGGTCTAGGGATATAGAAATGAGAGAGGATCTCTGTCCTTGAGAGATCTGCAATCTAGAGGAAGAAACAGACAAATAACCATTTAAATTCTATTACAACCATCGGCACAATCATGCTTAGCAAAACAGTATTACAAGTCTTACAGCAGTGACACCACTTTAGGGTAAACCGATAAAATATTGCTGCTGGTCATTGTCACATACTTGAGTGAGGAACAGCAATGGGAAAAGCTTCTCTCCTGGGTGTCAGGTCCCATCTCCTGGTGGGGCACAGGGTGGTCCATTCAGAGGTGTGACTGTACCCGGCATCCTCTGGTACTGACACACCTGGCTGGACTGAAGGCCTTCTTAAAAGCACATTCTTTCAAGTATATATGTGTTCTTTGTTCCCTCACACCTCTGCAAACAAGGCTTTTTGCTCCTGTTCCCATCAAGCTGTTCCCTGCAGCCGTGTAGAAAGACTGTCACAACAGCACTTGTCAGGAACTGCAACAGAGCAAGCCACGACAGCTGGTGGCACGAGGAGCCCATGCATCTGCTTTCCTCCCTCTGCCAGGCCTCCCTGAATAATGTGAGGTCTTGTGTACACAAGAATGATGCTATTGATCTGCCAACAGTGGGCCACAAGCTCTGTGTTGTTTTTAAATAGCTGGGGGTTGCCTTTACACTGGCCCACTCACACACTGTCACCTAATTCTCCCTGGGACCCAGGGAGCACATTTGCACTTGGTTGCAACTGCAAAGAGTCCTGGAGTCCTTATCAGAAGGACTGGGGTTTGGCCATGGACCTGTCACATACTAACCAGGTGGCCATGGGGAAGTCCTTAGGCCTTCCTGAATTTCTTTCCTCACCTGTAAAATAGGAAAATAATACCTGTCTTGTTTCTCTCAGTACTTACATATAAAAGTACTTTTGATACTGATCTGTGAACTCTACAGTGCGAAGCAATCTGAGGGATTAAACTGATTTGCAGATAGAGCAGTGCCACCCTTGACCATGCAAGGCCCAGCTCTGAGGGCCCATTCACTGCGCCTTGTGGTTTCTGAGCCAACACATTTGCAGCCCAACACAAACGGGCACAAAACTTTCTCCTTGGACAGCTGATACAGTCGGCCTTCTGGGGGGAATCTAAGGAAAACCACAGAGGATGCCTCTCAAACACAGAGAATCATGGACTATTAGACCCAAAGGGCCTTTCCTGTCATCAGTGGAATGGCCAAGATGGGTTTAATCAGTGGCCTCCAAACTTTTTGTCCACAGGCTTCCATCAGTAAAGCATTTCTGCACACCCTCACATATTCATCATTTATAAGCAACAGACGTGCACTGCTGTGCTAATGTATAATGTGCATTGTAAAAGCTCATTCGCAATTAGAAATTTTTAAAGTTCAAAGAAAGTTCTATTATGTCCTTCCTGCACCAGACAGTGAATCATTTTGCCCACCCCGTGAGAATGTGTGCCCACAACTTTGGAGTCCACTGGACAAATGAGGAAACTGAGGCCAGAGAGATGAGTGATTTGCTCAAAGCCACGCAGCTAGCTGGTGATGGGGCTGACACACTGCTCTGAAATTGCTGCTTCCTGACAATGTGTGTAATCCTGGAGTTTACCTTATATTGCAAATGACCTCAGTGGAATAATCACACTTGTATTTCCTTCTTAGTTTATTACTGATGCACTGTTAGGTTGTTGTTTTTTCTTAAAGCTCTTTTTTTTCCAAAAAATTTTAATTTCTGAGAACAGACTTGAAAGAGCGGGTATAGATTTCCTTCACATAACAATGTGAGAAATAAAAGAGCAGGATTGCATGTCACAGATGAAAATGCTATATTTATGCCTCATTGTAATCCATTCATTGCTTTATGGATCCAGCATCCCCTTGGGAGAGTCACAAATCCACATAATGTTCCTGAGCGCCGGATTTGGCATTTGGATCTCTGATTTAGCTGTCAGATATGTAAAATCACATGTAGCCAGACAACTCCCTGGGGACTCCACAGCTGCGCACACTGAAGGCTGCGAGTTATTCCAACAAGGTCGGCATTAATTTGTGCACAGATACCGGTCCCCTCGAGCTGCCCTTTTGCTACCCCATCTAATTTTTGGTGTGGCTCAGGGGGCTCGAGTGGAGTGACTCCAATAGAATTCTCTTCTCAGGGACTGTTCCAAGTTCAACTGAGGTGACTCTCAAAGAGGTCTCATGCCCTTAACAGAGACAACGTTTATCAAAGGA
Organism: Miniopterus natalensis; assembly: GCF_054644295.1. Classification (NCBI taxonomy): domain Eukaryota; kingdom Metazoa; phylum Chordata; class Mammalia; order Chiroptera; family Miniopteridae; genus Miniopterus; species Miniopterus natalensis. The sequence continues at coordinate 67,971,214 of NC_142089.1, read as the reverse complement.
CGTCAGACCTTCTGAGGCCATTGAAAAGCTCTGCTCAGTACAAACACCCTCCTTTGCCTTCTTTTCAGCTTCCCAGCTCCTTCTCCACACAGTGGCCTCATTGTAAGGACCCCACACATGCCGTGTAAATGACTGGTGGATGATTCTCCCTCCGGACCTCATACCTTCTCCTGTGTCCAGATTAGTTCTGACCTGTGGTTGATAAAGAATGTAAATGGACACTAAATGCATTTAAAGAAAAACAAGCTGGCAGGTAAGTCATCATTCCCTTCAACACCGGGGGTGCACCAAGGGAAATTATTTCACTAGGTGAAAGGTTGAAGTGAATGGTCTCTTCATTTCCTTCTAAATCTATAGCAGACAGAACAAGGAATGTAAATCAGAAGGCCTGGATTTAAAATCTTCCTCTGCCAGTTAGTAACTAAAGGCCCTGGCACATAAAGAGTCAAGAAATACTTGTTAAATTGTGCAAACTACTTCCCTTTTCTGTGCCCCAGCTTTATCTGTAAAATGGGGGGGACGATAACTGTTAAACAGGATTGTTGAGGTGCTTAATGTTTAATAAATATTTATGTAAATGAATGATACAGCAGGATTGAAAAGAAACAGGAAATGTCTACATATTTTAATCAACTAGTGCTTTGCAACCCTTAAAAGTGGACCACTCTACGGCTGAGATTTCCATGGGGCCTCAAAGCTTGGCACTGTTTCCAGGCATGACAAGCCTGGATGCCATTGCTGTCCTCTTAGGTTCCCTTGAAGAAGAATAAACTAAAATACTAATAATTAACTAAAATGACTAAATGAATTAAAATTCAGGATAAGTGAGTGGCCATGGTGCCTCGCATGAGGCATGTTCCTCATAGTTCTCATTCCTGGGCTTCTCTAACTCCAGGACATGTGCAGAGCTCACTCTATACCCACAAGTACAACCCAGAAGTGCAGGAGAATTGAAAACTCATGGGGCAAACCTTGGGCAATGGGGAACGTGAGTTGTCCAATAAATGGACATTTCTTGAGCGAGTAGTTTTGAGATATGTTCCGTCAGTCTTCTCAGAGACTTGCCCTAGTAGTGGCCAAATTAATGAGGCATCTTTGTATGGAATCTCCTTTCTCCCTTGTAGTGCCTTGTCTCAGCCCTGTTTCCTGGGATCCATTGCTGAATAAATCACCCACCTGGCATGGCAGTCTGTCTCAGGTCCTATTTTGGGGGGAGCTCGTGCTCAGGCACCACCATGTACCCAGCACTGTCATAAACTATCTTATTTTACCCTCTAGAGGTGTTGGCAAACTATACAACCCAGGGGCCGAATTCTGCCTGCCTGCCTCCCACTGTGTAAATCAAGTGTTATTGGAACCCAGCCAGGCACATTTATGTACCATCGATGGCAGCTCTCTAACTACAACGGCAGAGGTTCGTGGTTGTAACAAAGAGCATATGGTCCACAAAACCTCAAATATTTACTCTCTGGCCCTTTAGAGAAGGAGTTGGCCAGCCTTGCTCAAGCGTGACACCTGGGCCACTTGCATGAGGGTCGTCACGGTGTTAAAATGCAGATTCTCATCTCAAGCTTCGTCCAAATTGGACCACAGAGGGGGCATGAAAAGGACCGCCTGGAACTTTGTCTATGACAGGTCACAAACCCAGCACCCAGAGAAACCGAGCAGAAAACAGGTGAATAAGTAGGACAAGCCTGTTTTTTGGAACAGACACAAGTTTGCAATATTAAAAATGAGTAGGAAGGTTTTCCATTGTAGACAGACATGTGCTCTCCCCACATTTCCTGAGACAGCCTGCTCTTTTGCTTTCTACTTTGAAATAGACATAGGCATGGAGAAATTGTTTCTGACCGTGAGACGGTTGTGCAGGCTGAAAGGCCACCCACGGTCACCCTGGGAAGCCTGCCCTGTACACAAGGGGCTGCTTCTGCTCAGCTCCAGGTAACTATAGCCAGGTGGGAATTGTGGGCCCTGGGGAGCCCTGATGCCAGGCCGTATGATCTGTGTTTTTTGTTTTGTTTTCACTTTTCTTTATGGTATTTTCTTTTTCTCTAGATTTATGGGCACAAGATTAAAAGTCCTAGATGTGTATGTAACAAGCATGCCTTCTTTGTCAAACAGGAAAAAATAACATATAAAAGCACTTGCTTATTTATCACATTACACATTACATCGGACTTACCTGGTCCTCACTCCAGGATTACTGAACCATGGGATCTGTTTTTTATAAGGAAACAGACATTTTCCCCATTTTGAAAGTTGGTCTGTATTTCTTTTTGTCACCCTATGGGGTAAACAAGGCAAGATTTCAGGCCAGATTCCACCCAAGAAACATTGATATATTTGTTGGTTTTCATGTTTTTTATTCTCTGACTAAATTGTCATTAAAATAGTATCAACAGGTGGGCCTGGGTACAGTAGGAAAAATGTTGAAATATACTTGTGTCATTTGGTAAATGGATACAATCCCTCTCCCATCCCCCATCTCCAGTACCTCCCCTCCCTCAGGCCCCAGCTCCAGGTGCCCCCCCTTCCCCAGGACCCGGAGGACCTCACCTAGTTCAGAGGCTGAAGGCCCCCCGGGACAGGTGGGTCCTACCCTGGCCCTGGGCTGCTGTCCCTTCTGATTAGTTGGTGTTTGTGCCCTACAGGCCAATAAATATATTTACTCTCACCCCAGTACTAGTCACAGCGGTGTTCCCCTATGGCAGGACTTTTAGCTCTTTCATTTGCCCTCTGACAGGCACTTAGATAGGGCAGGGCTGACCCTGCTGTGCAATCAGTAGTTTAAATTAACTGAGTCCCAATCCTGCACCCTTTCTTTTCCCCCACTTCTTTGGGAACTCTGTTCTCTTCCCCCACCTTCAGGCTTCCATGTCCCAATGCTCCAAAAGGACAGTGGCTCCCCAGATGCCACCAATCACTCGGGAGTCAAGGAATCACACTTGCTCTAATGCGCTGGGCTTAGCCACTGGCTCTGTCACTCACGGGCACGTGGGCAAGTCACTCCTTTCTGACTCAGTGAGGAATAGTGGGCCCCATCCCTCAAGGATTTTGAGACTCAAGTGAACAAGCGGTGTGAAGTTCCTGGCACAGGGTGAGCACCCAATAGATCACAGATTTGCCTCCCTCATTCCTGAGGGCCACCCAGCCAGGCCTTGTGGATTTCAACTGGAATCAGCTCCTTGAACTAAAGGGAGCCTGCACTGAACTCAGTCCTCTCCAGACCTGCACGGAAAGGCCAGTACCTTGCTGTTTAGCCCATGGCACTATGTGCCTCCCCACTGTGCAGTTACAGTAATTTAACACTATGTATTTATTGTTACCATCCTTTGGTTAATATCTGCTTCTTACGGTCCTGGTATAAAAACAGACACACAGGCCATGGAACAGAACTGAGAGCTCAAAAACAAACCTAAGCATATACTATCTACTAATATTTGGCAAGGGAGCCAAGGATACTCAATGGAGAAAAGACAGTCTCTTCAATAAACGGTGATGGTAAAATTGAATATTCACATGTAAAAGAGTGAAACTAGACCCCTGTCTTACTTCGTTCACAAAAAATTAACTTAAAATGGATTATAGGTTTAAATGTAAGACCTGAAGCCATAAAACTCCTAGAAGAAAACATAGTAAAAAAGCTTCTTGACATGGGTCATAGCGATGATTTTTTTAGGTATGACACCTAAAGCACACGGGACAAAATAAAAGTAACCAATAAAACTACATCAAACTGAAAAGCTTCTGCACAGAAAAAAGAAATACCATTTATGATGTCAGGGACTACATGGCTGAGGATTTGATAGAAATAGACCCGATCTTAGCCCTCAGGGTTCAAAATAATCAATGGGAATATTTGTAAAAGCTGTGGCAGTGCTCCCCCAAAGCCAAGGCATGGGAAGAATAGGGGTGAAAAAGATACACACTGGCTGAAGCCCTGCCCTGCCCAGCATTCATCTGTTCTTGGGAGTGGGAGGTGAAGGCATAGACTTTGGTCTGCAAGGGTCTGGACAAACTCAAAGTCTTTTCCAGATTTTGTTTAAACTCTAGATATTGCACAAAGATCGGCCCAACTTGCAGGGCCCCTCCAGATCATGGACTAACAACATTGTGTTTGGGTCTCCCACATTCTTCCAGGAGCCAGACATGATATTTGGGTTCTAACGCATCCCAGCTTGCCAAGCCTGTACCCCTGGTCCCACCCCACAAGCACAGAGATGACTAGTCAGCTTCTCAGCACATTCGTGTCAGCAGCACATTTACCATCCTGAACTCCCTTTAACCTTAGGCTTCCCAAGGCCAAGCCCAGGAAGAAGAAAGTGCATTGTCAATGCAGCCCAGTGCCTGTACCAGCCCACCTAGGACAGTTTATTTAGTCATAAATGCTTTATTTAGTCATAAACAGAGATATGTTTTTAAACAAGGAAGAGAATGGAAAGGTTTCCCCAATAAATGATTCACTGATGTTATAAAAGTAAAAAAGAATTGCCTGTATCTCTAAGCCAAGGTTTATGGAGCCTAAGAACTGTTCCTCCTCCCCCTCTTCCCCAACCCAGCTCATTTTTATAGAATCCAAACAATTTCTTGAGTCTGAGTGACCACCAATACCTAGAAACTGACTTCCCAACAGACCCTAGTACAGAGGGATACTTTGCTAACTTTTATTTTATATTCACAATTTGGGACAGGATTTTTGTTTGGGGTTTGTCTATTTCACAGGCCAGTGTCCTGTCTCTTACTGTCCCTCTGCATGAGCATTGATATATTAATGAGGACACATGGATACAAAAGCAGGGCATGGTCCCCTGTCAGCATACTTTATTGTTGTGGGGATACAGACTCACCCAGAGATGGAAAGCAACTTGGGAGCAGGGGCCACGTTCCAGATGGGCAGGAAAAGCAGTGACCTTGGAGAGGGTTCAGAAGTGGGAGTGGCCACTGTTGGGGAGAACTATGCTCCTGTGATTGTTAGTTACTGGATTGAGAGACCAAGCTGCAAATGATTGTTGAAACTTCAGCAAATCTCCTGAGTCCCTCCCCATAGCAAGCACAAAAGCCAAAATTGAGTATAGTCTGTGGTTGTGTGAATTCTGATGAGCATAATCCAGAGCTGCTCTTTAATGTAGACCTTTTTAGTACTACATAGACATCAAAATAGTAATTAGAATGTGTTACAGAAATTTCATAAAAGCCTTATCACCAGCTCTCTGGACCACAATTTCCTCACCTATAAAATCAAGAGGCTCAACAAGATGAATTCTATCACCTCTCAGTCAGAAATATGTTTTCTTTTTGTTTCTGATAATAAAAGTAATGTAGATTCTCAATGCAAAATAATTAGGACAATACAGAAAAGTACAAAGAAAAAAAATCAAAATTATTTCAAATAGCCCCTATTAACTTTTAGATGCATATTGTTTGAGATATTTTTATAAACAGTCTTCCTCCTTTTTTATAAAAACATGATTACACTATACATAATCCATTACCTTTAAAAAATATGTATATCATGGGTGTTTGTCCAGGTCAGTGCAGATAAGCTATGTTTCATTTTCAGTTACTGCATAGTTTTCTGCTCAGCACATCCATTTAGATTCTTTTCAATTCTCACTATTAACAACAAGACATCAATAAATATTATCTGACATATGTCTTTGTACAGTTGTCCACTATTTCTTTAGGATCCACTTTTAGAAATGCACTTCCCGGGCCAAAAGGTCTGTGGGTGTCTGATGCCAGGCTGGAATCCTAACAGCGGAGCCTGAGAGTGCCCGGCCCACACCGCACTCCAGGCGTTACCATTCTTCTTTCGTGTTGCCAATCAAATGTTGAAAAATAGAAAGCTTTGTTTTTGTAACTGACTCATAATTCAAATGCCACTCATTGCCTAACACGGTGTCCAGCAGACACTGGGTGTGCAATAAGTACTCATTGACTTTCATGGGCCCTGTTAATTATCGATGAAGCATCTACAGGAGAGCTTCGAAAGAAACTTGTGGTTTAATCATAAGCAAAAGTAGAGGGTATTGTTCTATGTATTTTTTTCTTAGCTTTCAACCTGTTTGGATTTTAATTTTTCTTTTTTTATTGTATGCATTATATATGTTGCCTAAAATTATAAGACAGAGAATGAATGGGTGGATGAATGAAACAGTTAAGATAAGCCTGTCGGTGGTTGCTGGTGATGTGGTTCAATGATGCCATCATGTCATAGGGCTCCATCACACTCCCTTCTGTGACATGAATAGTGTCACTCCTTGGGCCTCCCTTTCTCACAAGAAGACTTTAAGTGTAGAGAGCATTTGATGATATTCAACAGGCCCTTATATGCATGGAGTCCAGATGGTTCTGGGAAACAGTGAAAAGGTGCTAGGGCTCATTGAGATGAGGGTAGGGGTAGCCATGGGGCACTAGGAGAAGTACTCCAGGGCAAAACTGTGGACCCAGAAGGAAATGCCCCAGATAGGTGTGAAGTTATAGTTTTGTGACTCTGTTCGAAGCTGAAGGGAACACTTTTTTATGAAACTAAAGTGTTTGTCCATTAAATGTCTCCATACCAAGCCCAAGGCAACTTGACCCAGGTGAATTATTAATAAATGGCCTCAATAGAGTGTAAATAGAGCTTTCCCATCACTGGAAGTATTCAGATAGCCTGTAGACGAGGCGGGATACTAACAAATCTGCCAGGACTCCAGGAGAAGAGCTCCCTGCATTATGTGACTAGATGCCAAAGGTATTTTCATTACTTCAGAATCTGTCGCTATTTGATCAGCCAATTCAGTTCAACAATTAAGTAGGAAGGAAAGGAATCAAACTGATGGTTTTACCTTTCTGTAAGAATTGATTGTTCAACTCAGACAAAAATGTTGATCTCGTTTTGCATGTACAGATAGTCAATTTAGAGGAATTGTTCTTGCTGCCTAAGCCCAGGGAGACAGAGATTAAATCTGACACTGCAGCAGAGGCAGCCTGTGGGAGAAGGAGAGCGAATCACTGAACTCCTTAGAGATTTTCCCTCTGGGTCCTCAGCATTTCGCAATCAGGTGGCTATAGCGGAGCGGTATTAATTATTGACAATTCAATAAACATTAAGCAAACACTTATAACTGGCGATAATTCGATGATGCAGAATCACCAAGTGATGCTCTCTGGCCAGGGCAATGGTGAGAGGTATCAGATGATGGGGTGGCCATAAAAAGTAGCCCGAGAGCAAGTCTTCCAGAGTCTGGGACTTGTACCCTTCCCTTTGGACTCTCCATCCTAACCAGGAAGAGTGAAGCATCAGGAAGTCTCCCTGTGCCCTGCTGCCCAGAAGATGTTTGCAAGAGGACGCAGCCTTCATTGCAAATGCAAACCACTGTTCACAACTGAGAAGCAAGGGAGGGCTGCAAGAACTGCCTCTTTGCATGCTACATATTAGGGATAATCTTGGGGAAAATGCAAGGAATAATGAAAAAGAAAACCAGGAAGTTCAAAATGAGTGGGGGGGGGGGGGGACACAAAACTGGAGTTCAGAGAAAGAAATTAGGGAAATGTGACATAAAGGGAAAAGACAGTTTTCATCTGTAGAGATTTGCGGGTGATCTGAGACTTGTCGGTGAAGGTGAGACCCAAACTTCCCGAAAGGAAAGTGGAATGATGAGTAGTCTGACCATCCTTGCTAATGTAAGGGGATTCCCTCACAGCTTAAGACAAAGGGGGCCTGCTGGGGTATTGAAACTGTTGAGGCATGGAGGACATTTCTTGCAGAATGACCATGACTGAATTTCTTGAGTCAAGTGTAGGGGGTGACCAAAAGCCCTCCAAGATTTATTAAATTCATAAACCACTTTTTAAGGTACCTAGAGTAGCCAAATTCACAGAGGCATAAAGTGGAATAGTGGCTGCCGTTGGCTAGGAGCAGGGAATGAGAGTTATTATTTAACGGTGCAGAGTTTCAGTTCTGCAACCAGGTGCAAAGAGCTCCGGGGATGGATGGTGACACTGCTGTCCAACAATGCGAATGGGCTTGATGCCATGGCGCTGGACATCTAAAAACAGTTAGAAAGGAAAATTCTGTCTTATGTATAATTTGCTACAATTAAAAATAAATACTTTTTTAGAGATGGAGTTTGGAGACTGTATTGCTCACAACTGACTGGCAATGGGGACCCCCACCCCACATGGTCTGTAGGTCATGGATAGTTTTGGACACAAAGGACACAAAGTAGTAGCCCAGCTGCTGAAACTCTTACTAGTGGAAATATTGTAGTGGACAGAATGCGCTGGCTGGTGCAATAATTCAGGTGTTTGAGGTAGGAGGGGAGAGGAAGGGGGGACTACACACACTGGTTCAAGGTGAGCTGACTGTTATTAACGTGCGTTGCCATCCTACAGAGAATAGTGAAAAGCTAGGTCAGTTAACAAACAATTAAAACCCAAGTGTGAGGTCAGAGGGCCTCCTTGGTATCTTACAAAGAGGCCTTATCTCTTGCAGTAGGAGAGCAGAAAAAGCTGAAGACCAAATTCAGATTTGCATAGATAGAGCCAGCTTCAAAGACATTGAGTGCTAAGGCCAGACATATCTGATGTGCCACGGTCCTGGTCCTGGTCCTGGTTGGGAAAACCTAGGGCTCTGACACAAGGATGGGGACACCTGAGTGGATATCTCCCCATCACCCTGGCTCCCTAGATTCATTCAAACTCTCAGAGCCTGGAGAGGTGGCCACCCCTCCATATTAAGGGCTAACATTTCTTTCTGTGGGAACACACTGTGGAGACCTCTCCCCTCAGGGCAGCAGCGCCCCTTCTACTCCCCTTATGCCCCAGAATCTGGCCCTACCTTCCCCTTTTGGCAGCTAGGCAATAAGTCTCAGCACAATTCAGCTGGGGACATACTGGTCTGATAAAGAAGAAAAAAGAATATACTTGCAAAGAATCTGCAAGAATTAGCAAACATTTCCCAGGAGGAGCTGGGGAGTACCTATGGGACTGGGTTCTGAGGGTGCTCGGTCAAAGGGCTGGAATGTAAGACTGGGTACGGCAGAGTACATTGACTTGGGGGCATGTTCTCACTACATGGTATTAATACCCTGGTCAGGCCCCCAGGAGAGGGTATAAACCATATACTGGATGGCTACTAAAAACCCAGAGAAAGCTGTGACCCCTGCTGAACAAAGCTGCCATGCCTGAATTGTCATGGCAGTTAGTGGAGGAAAGAAGGACCTGACCCTTTACCATTCAGCAAGGCCATCAGGAATGTTCTAGTGAGGGGCACCAGCATTACTAAGAACTTTAATATTGACTCGGCTCTCCTCTGCAGGTCAAGGTGGACCACTGCAAGGAGAGGTTGTCTCAGAACTTGGCTCATTGATAGCAATGGGAACGGTGGAACCTTAATGAAACAGAGGCCAGGGGCAAGTCTTGAATATCAGAAGTCAGGGAGTTGAAATTATTGAAATAAGCAGCAATATGGGAGTAGCAGCCGCAAAGTCAGAGAACTGTGGAGATGGTTAAAGGAACATATCATCCAGAGGGCAAAACAGATGAGCACTGCTTGACATATATGATCACAATAAAGAGAAAATGAGTGAGCTGGAGTCTGGGGAAGTTCACTCCTATGAAGGAGTCATGATCCCTTGCCCAGTTCCCCAACCTAAGCCAGTTTTCAGAGCCAGAATTTGTTGACTGCCAAGGCAGCTGGGTCCCGAAGAGGAGGGACCCTGCCCCACCATGGAAAGTGTACAGTGCAGCAAGTCCCCTCAGTGCACATTAAGGAAAGGGAAGTACTTAGACATTCTGAGGACAATTGGACACAAAATCTGAGTTGACATTTATACTCAGAGACCCGGCCCCCTGTTAGAGTAAGCACATATAGGGGCAGGCAATAAACAGAGTCTTGACCAAAGTCCAGAAACACACCCAGTAACTTGTTCTCCAGTACCCAAATATATAACTGGGATTGACATACTCAGCAATTGAGATACTCCCCACTTTAGATTCTTGATCTGAAGTAACATCTAGCATAGTGGGGAAACACACAGAATCCTCTGTAACTGCCCTCCCTCCCACCCCTGGGCAAGATAGTGAGACCATAAATAATCATTATCACCGTTGGGGAGGGGCAGTGACAGATTAGTGCCCTTGTTAAAGGTGCAAGGGTGGTAACATAGCTCTACATAATTCACTAGCCTGACCCCTGCGCAAGCTGTTTGAAATGGCCCCCTGAAGAAGCATTTGAAGTGCCATCCACAAAGACAGGAAGCAAAGATCTTCTAGGGTGCAGGTGATGTAGCGAATCAGATACTGCTCTATGATCTTGTGTCCCCAATAAAAAAATATGTGGATCTGGAAAACAAAGACTGTAACCAGGAGTGGCTCACTCACTATCATTCCCAGTGATCCACTGGAGATCTTTGTGCCTCCTGTCCATGGAATTCTGCGCTTTTCAAGGTTGAAAGGCATGGTTCCTTCCCAAAAGGTCCCATTAAACCACAAGCTAGGGCTACTGCCTGGGCACTTTGAACTCCTGTGTCCAGAGACCAGCAGAAAAGAAGAGCAGTCACCACCTTGGCCTTGGTAATTGACCTTAATCAGCAGGATGAAATAAAGTCACCATTACACAGTGGAACACGGGGATCCAAGTGATCAACCTGAATACCCCTTGGTCCATTCTTGCTCAACTGTGATTGTGAATGAAAAAGTGCAGCAACCTTGGCTTAAGAAAGATATATCTACCAACGAACACTTTGCCCAGCTTTGAGGAGTGTGGTCAGCTGACATCTTCTAGCTGTTAATTCCTTCAGGTACATGAGACATCACAGTCTTATCAGGGTGGCCACAGCCAATGATTAAGTAAAACTGTGGTCCAATGGCCCAGCCATTTCTGCCAACATAGGACTCCTCCTAAAATAATCTTCATCCTAGACCTCCGTGTTAGACTGTGACAAATTTTGTCAGATTTGCATCACCGTCTAATGGCTCCATCCAGCTTCTTCCCATTTTCTTCCATGGAGATAACTTCCTAATAAGACTTTTGCTCTTCTAACTTCATCTCAACATCTGTTTTGCGAAGTAATCGACTGACATATCATTAAAGCCAAGTGATATACATGAAGTTGCATCGTATTAGTCTCTTTACTTTGTAATTTTTTTTAGCATTTTCACAATAAAAAGATTTTAAAAGGAAAGAGAACTGAAAAGGAAAAGAGAATGTCTTAAGCATTAACTGAAGATGAGAAGAAATAAAAATACCCAGATAAACCTGTAAAACTAATTGCTATGAAAATTAGAAGATATAGCACAGAAAAATAAATAAAAATTAGTAACGTATCTGGTTATTTTTTTTAACTAGAAAGCAATTGAATTGGGGTGGGAGACCGAAAAAAATTGTTATAATCTTAGAAGTCTTACTTTATGCCAGTCAGCAGAGCGTAACAAAATGAATTGGAGATAATTTAAAAGAAATTCTTACAGCATAGGGCAATAAACATGAACTTGTTTCACCAAGCTTGGGAAAGAAGAGACACAAAATTGAAATATGTTGATAGAAGCATATGCTCTATTCAAGACAAATAGACCTGTTCAAAGAAGAGATTGACGAGAATGCAATGTCCAGGAGACAGACATCTTCGTGGAAATCCATGAACCTGTAGATGGATGGGTGCTGATGAGCAGAGATAAAGGGACAGGAATAGAGGGGGAATTGTTGTGGCACAGATCAGCGTGTCTTAAATCTACCCAATCATCAGAATTGTTTAGGGGACCTTTAAGATACAATTTCTTAAGCCCCAACTACATCGTAAACTCAGGAGTTGGATTTTGGATTTTTTTTATTTTTTATTTTTTATCTTTATTGATTTCAGAGAGAGGAAAGGAGAGGGAGAGAGAGAGATAGAAACATCGATGATGAGAGAGTCACTGATCAAGCCCACAACCGGGCATGTGCCCGGACTGGGAATCGAACCCCAATCTCCTCGATCCCAGGTGGACACTCAACCGCTGAGCCACGCCCGGCCAGGCCAGGAGTTGGATCTTAAAATTCATATTTTTACAACTCTCCAAGTAGTCCTGAGAATCAGTCATGTGCTTGAACCTGTATTACACAGACTGGGCTACTGGACCAGGTGAATAAAAGGGTGCTTGATCCCTAACACAGTTCTTTAAATGCCAGATGAGCATATTTGGTAATGGGGGGGGGGGCTCGACTATATAAACATCTATTAGAAGCCCCATTTAGCAGTATAAAACTTGGGTTGCTAAGTTTCTAGAAAGATCAAGCACACAAATGGAAAAACTACTCTCGATTCTGACCTACTAGAATCATGTTTATCAAAGAGGAAGAGTGAGAAAGGGGCCTGGGAGGAAAGGTCACTGAGTTCACCTAGTGTGAGCCAGGAGACTCGAAGATAGCATAATTCAGGGATAAAACTCAAAGGCAAAAATAGCGTACTTCCTCGGACATTCAATCTCACCATGCAGATGCAGGTGAGGAGATGATAAAAGGAGAAGAAATCTAAAACAAGGAAAAAAACCCAGCAAATAAACACAAAAACAAACAGCTAATACGTCACTCCATTTTACGTCCAACATTGGCTGTCCGTCAGGGAACTTTGAAAAGAAATACCGATGCTTCCATCACTCCCAGAACTTTTGATTCAACTTGTCTACGGCGAGAAACCGGCATGAGTCATTTTTTAAAATCTGCCCGAGTGATCCCAATATTCAATTATGGTTGCAAACCACTGTTCTGGAAGCTGGGATTTTAAAGGACAGGGTAGGAAGAAGGACACAAACCAAAGAAGTGTGTGAGAAAGTGACACAGACAGAATTTTATCAAAGTGATCTACAGCTGGCAAACAAACAAAAACAAAAAACAAAAACAATATTTTTCAACTATATTTGGGACTGGTTGCAGAGCAGAGACAGGTTAGGCATGCTGCTTGGGAAGGAGTCCAGAGACCTTGGAAGGCTGGAAAGGAGTCTCTTTCGAATTTTCTAAAATGGATAGAAAATGGATTCTGTAAACTACAGATGGCTGAGCTTGATATGGATCTCAGACAAGATTCCAGAATGATTACTAAAGAGATGTTATAATAGGCACCTAAATGACAAAGAAGTGATTATAGGTCCCAGCATGGGTTCCCAGGAACAAGTCCTGCGCATTTCCATTCCTCAGTGGGGGGCTGGTAGATGAAGGCAATGTACACACATTTCCATTCCGGCAGCTGGACTTTAGCAAAACAATTGGCGATGTCTCTAATAATATACTTGTGGTTAAGATAGAGACAAAAGGGTTGGATGCTAGAATATTTTAGTGGTCTATTAACTATTCAGAAGTCATACCCGAAGAATACTCATTAATGGATTGATGTCATACCTGGTGAGGCTTCCTAGAATACTGGTGATTTGTCAAAGAAATAGTTCCCAGAGCCGTGCATGCTTGCTGTTTTCGCCAGTGACTTAGGTGAACGTTCAAAGGATGTGAGCATCACTTCTATAGGAGACATGGATTGGTGTGAAAATGTAGATGTTTTACAGTGAAATCAGAGTCTTAAAAGATTTTTGATGGACTGGAATGGTAAGCAAAATCTAAAAATAATTAGATTTAATGAGTTAATTGTCTAGCACTTGAGTACAGTACACGTAGAGGAGAAATTTGACATGAAGGCAGATGACAGTCTTAGTAAACGATTAAGTTAATATCAGTTAAAGGTAATATGGTTTCTAAAAACAAAAATGTCATGGAAAGTGGCCAACTACAATTCTAATAAAAGTAAAGAACTACACTGAAGGAGGGCATGAACACCCTGTACTCTCTGCTGCTCAGATCATACCTGAAACTTCGCATTCGTTTCTGGGTTCCACGTAGTGAAAGTGAGGTATAAAAAATCTGGAATGTATTTCAGGAAGAATCACCAGCAAGGTGAAAGAAACACACAACCAAGCTCTCAAAAAAAAAAAAAAAAAGTGGAATCATCTTGCTTATTAAGGGAAGACATAGAGGAACAAGAGGCCTGTCTTCAAACCATTGAGAAGCTTTCTTTGGGCAGGGACTTAAACTTATCTTGTATGTTCCAAGGTGATTAAACTAGAACAAGTACCTGGATGCTTTGACTGAAAGCAAAAGGCTGAAAGATGTTCCATATGTAGAACCAAATATTAGCAATAAGCTACTTGAAAATAGAGTCAGCTTCCTGAGGAAGCTGGATTCTCCGTCACTGGCTATATTAGGGCGGAAGCTGGGTGCTCACTACAAGGGATGTACAGGAAAATCAGGCATCACCTAAAACTGGATGACCATGGAAGGCATTTGGATGCTGATATGTTAGGACTCTAAGAATATAGAATAGACTTGTACAGTACATCAGGCACGCTTCTGTCGCTGGAGGGAGGTGTGAAGTATTTCTAGCTACAATGAGGGTGTTGGTTCCATCTAATCCCGAAAAATGGCATTTGCTTTTTTTGATATCCCCAGGTCTCTGGGTGTCATAAACACCCTGGCTCATTTGAACAGGGTCCAGCTACATGTTTTACTTACACGAGAGTGTTCTCCAGGTATCTTGGTAATGAAACAGGATTTTCGTCAGAGGTAAATTAACCTTCAATTGCCCCATGGCTCTTTGCCCCAGGTGGGAAATCTCCTGGCTGCCTGCTGCTTGTCAGAGCAGCCCCAAGACACACAGCAGTGGGAGGAGGGGAAGACCCTACAAAGCCAGTCATTACATCCCCTGTCTGGAGTTCTAGGTTAGGAAAAGTCATAAAGCCTAACAGGAGAAAGGTAGTGAAGTCCTGGCCAAATAAGGCCTAGGGATTATTGGTGTATTTAATTTTCCAGATTATCCCCTAGACCCCACTACCGCAGGAAATGGGCATGTCTGCACATTTATTAAATGATGCTGAACTTAATGCCCTGTGCTAAAATGTTAATCACTCCTTCACCTCCCAAATGTTCGTATCAAAAGGTTAGAACATTGGGCTATGACGGCCAACTCTGAGCCCCAGAAAGGAGTTATATTTAAGGAATATTCAACTTGAGAGGTTATTTTAAACCTAAGGTATTTGTCAGGCAGGCAAACATGATAATAAACTGTGCTCTTGACCACTGTGGCCTACGGCTTCTTCCGAGTTCCTGTGGGCACACCCCTCACCCCTGGAAGGGGGCGCCAGGTTTGGCACAGCTACACACTGAGGGAGAAGTTGATCCTCTCAGAGACAGGTTCATTTCTTCATTCTTTCATTCATTCCAACTCCTGTTTCTTGAGCATCTCGTGCAGACTCTAGGAGATGGGCCTTGTCGTGGTCCAGGAGGGCAGATCTCATACACTTTTGTTCTTTTTTTGCAGCCTCACATCTTCTTTTATACCCCCAGCAAATCCTTCCACCAAAGAAAAGAAGCACTCTGTCGGATAAGAAGCTGCAGGGGTGAAGAGCAACGCACCGTAGAGCCGAGCCTTCCCCACCTCGCCCAGACCTGACCCCATTTCTGCGGCGCCTCCCTGGGGTGCGCTGAGACCTGCGTGCAGAGGCTCTCAGGGGACCGCGTGCCTGCCTTCCCAGCTCCACCTTCAGCAACATCAGGCCGGCACCTTGGAATCGGCCGTGGGAGAGTTTACACCATGAAGTCAGCAGATGTTACAAATCAAGGGGTGTGTGCGCGCGTGTGTGTGCGTGTGCGCGTGCTTGATCTCTCAGGGAGCGGCTTGCCAGCCCACCGCTGCACACGCCACGGGCCGCGTCCCCGAGAGGCAGCCCCACGTGCCCTGCGCCGCTCCTCTCTCTCCAGCAACTGCCTTTAGAATAATGCAGAGAACATACTTGTCTTCCCTCGTGGTTCCCTCCAGAGCCGTTATCATCTGTCAAGCAGAACTTTCATTATGAACATTTTCACTCCAAAAAGGCACTAAACCGCCGACGTCGGAGGCTCATGCCTTCGCTGGCCACATGCACAGCCCAGCATTTCTTCCCATCTGCTGACTCCCTCCCCAGACTCCTGGCTCGCACTGTCGCACTTGGCTCTTTCATCTCTCTCAGCTCTGTTGAGCTCTCTATGGCTGGTGTCAGTTATATTTAGACCTTTTTTTGAATCCCAGCTTCACTCCTTTAGAGATCCCTTTAGGACTCAATTTTATTATCTGTAAAATGGGATGATGGTAGTACCCAACCTCATAGAAGTGGTTTGAGGATTAAACTTTTAAAAGTATGCAAATCACACAGCAGTCCCTGGCATGAAAATAAAGGTTGCTATTATTACACACTCCCTACAAGCAACTCGCAACTCCTAACTCTCGCCTGCTGCCTGCCCTGCCCAGGGGCAGTACACACAGGGCGTGTGGGCCACCCTCTCCCCTACCTCCTTGGTGTTGCCCACATTGCCTCCCTCTTCTGGAAGGCCTTTCCCTATCTATGGAAGTCTTACATGTTCTTCAAAACCCTACTCAATGCCACCTCTATATGAAATCTTTTTTTTATTTTAATTTTAATTTTTAATTGAATTTATTGGAGTGACATTGGTTAATATAATTATATAGGTTTCAGGTATACAATTCTACAACACATCGTCTGTATACCGTGTTGTGTGTTCACCACCCCAAGTCAAGTCTCCTTCCATCACCACGTATCCCCCCTTTACCTGGCCTACCTCCCCCACCTCCCTTCCTCTGGTAATCACTATAAGTCTTTGGTTTTTTTCCTTTGCTTACTCCCTTCACCCTTCTAACCCCCTCCCCTCTGACAGCTGTCAGTCGGTTGACATGAAATCTTTGCTGATCTTTCTTGTTGCAATTAAACTTTGGCTTCTTTTCTCCTGGGAGGCCATCGGGTTGCTTATGGCAGCATCACCTTTTTCATGGGGGGTCTTCTCCGCTTTGCAGAGAGGCTGACAGGACTCCATTTCTGTGGGCTAAGGAGCAATGTAAATGTGTCCTGGGAGGGACATGTGTTTTCCCACATTGCTGCATTTTCAGGTTTTCTTAGCACCAAGTAAGCTTCCAGCATCATGGGCTCACAGCGCTGGAAGGGCTCCTAGAGGTCATGTACGGACTGCATGTTTGATAGATGAAGAAACAGGGGCCTAGCAGTGACTTAGCCAACGTCACACAGCTGGACTTAGAACCAGATGCTGTGACTACCCGCCTGATGTTCTGTTCATTCTGCGAGGCTCTGAGAGGAGCAGGACGCAGCCCGATGGAGGTAAGCGGAGGGACAACAGTCAGAGTGCGAAGGGCTTCCGAAGAAGGCTGGTGGGAGGCCAAGAGGTCAGGACAGCCAGGGGAACATGAGGACATGGGTCGAGAGCAGGGAGAGGATCAGACAAAGGGCCCTGAAGGACTTTCTGGAGCCAAAGTCCTGGAGAACAATTCTCTACCTGTCTCATCCTATTGTCCATATTGGCAACGTCCCTACCCACAGCCCTGGCCTAGCCACAAATGGCCACATGCAGAGGCATCAGGCTGGGCGCCAACCGTTATTTATTATTTAAGAGGTGGCCTTTTCCATTTCCTAATGGCTGCATGAGTTCCTGTCCTTGGAAGAATTCCCGAAGTCTAAAATAGCCACCACCAACTCTTCACCTCTAACTCACCCTCTATTCCTTTAGTCTGCTGTATGTCTTCAGCTTTGATGTGCTTCTCTCACTACTTGAGATTATGCAGTTCATTCATTTATTCACTCATTTCTTCTTCTTTTGTTAATGCACTGCCTGCTTCCCTATCAGAAGAGAAGCTAAGGGTTAAGGGACTTTGTGTGTTCCTAGTATGTGCCAAGTGCTCAACAAGCATTGGCTGAATGACTGAAGATCATAACCCTGCCATGTTATATTGATAAGTATATATTCTTCCTACTGTTTGGGGAGTTTCATTCTGTTCTCCTTTCCTTACTTCTTAAGTTTGATGCTTAACTCAATAATTTCCTGCTTTTCTAATGTAAACATTAACTCTCTAAGTCCTGGCTTAATTGCATTCCCAAGTTTGGGGTTATAATATGTTAATTATTCAGTCCTAGATGTTTTAAGTTTTTCATCAGTACTTCGTTTTTGACCCATAAGAGTTTTTTGGGAAGCATTATATATATGTTTATTTTCCAAATGAATGGTGTTTTTCTAGATTTTACTCAGTACATTATTTCTATATTTATCTGTGTCTGATACTACAATATGGGTGAGTACAATCTTCTGAAATCCAGTTTTGGGCCTAGCACTTAAGCAATCCGCAGTAAAATTCCATGTGTTTGAAAGCACGGTATTTCCTCCCACAGCTGGGCCCCATGTTTAAGCAGGTCCAGGCGATCAAGGCTGCTAAGTGCTCTCCCAGTCCTCTGCATCCCTTCTTCTGGATGAATTGTTTGTGGTTTTTTTCCCCCATTCTACTTTTAGCCTCTAGATGTTTGAAAGTTAAAAGCGGTGGTCTGTTTTTCAGTGTGAATAAGATACGGGCCTTGCATCTCTAGCTCTTTGATCGAGCCCCTCCCATCTTATATGCTGTCATTCTGTAACAGTTTAATTTCATTAACCTAATTCCCCACACAAACGAGACATCATCTTTATGGTTTTAAAGGCTTTATTTTGACTTACTAGCATCTTTGCTTGTCATTCCTACTTGTGTCTCAGGCCTCACCTGGAATAACTTTCCTTCTCCCTAAAATAATCCTTCACATTTTCCTTTGGTGGAGGCCTTTCCAAGGTAAGCTCAGTCAGATATGGTTTGTCTGCAAATGTCTCTATTTTCTCCGCATTCTTAAAGGGTAGTTTCACGGGAGAAAGTGCTGAACATTGGCAGGTGCTCCCTGACCACGCTGAGGATGCTACTCCTTTGCCCAGCCATTTCCAGCGGTGCTGACGAGAAGCGGCTATTGGTCTGAGCAGCCGGCATTCCTTTGTGGGTGCCTGGCTCCTCTCACTGGTTACTTACTCCATCCAAGCCTTCTTTTTACCCGTTAGTGTCCTGCACTTTGCTTATGGAGGATCATGGGATAGATTTCATTTACCTTGCTTAAATTTAGGGGGATTTCTAGAATAAATATTGGTGTCTTTCAATAACGGAAAATTCTCAGCCACTCCCTCTTTGGACATGCCTCTTCTCCATTCTGCCTGTCTTCTTCTGGCACACTAACTACACAGAGGGTAAGCCTGTGGTGTCCCCTATAGCAGTCACTTGCCACATTGGCTCTTTAGGACATTTCCATTACTGGAGAAGTTTCCCTTAGACAGTGCTGGCCGACTTTCTCATTTTGTTCTTATTTTCTCTTAACTTCTTAATTTTTGTTTCTATTTTCCAAATCTTTGTCTCATAGGACCACAGACTGATTTGTCGAGATCAATCTCCTGGTTTAAATTTCTCAGTTTCTTCAGTCTGTTTTGAGATCTGGGTGATGTGTCTATAAGCCAAGGAATGACAAACCACCAAAAGCTAGAAGAGAGGCATGGAATAGCTTCTCCTCATAGTCCTCAGGGGACCAGCCCTGCCCACACCTCGACCTCAGACTTCCAGCCTCCAGGGCTGTGAGACAAAACATTTCTGTTGTTTAAGCCATCCAACAAATGATACTTTTCTTTATAGCAGCCCTAACAACCTAAAACAATTATTCCCTGAAACTCCACATGATGTCTTCACAGTAGGAGACACAGCCCACCTGGATGTGCCGTGTGGAACTAGGTCAGACCACATATTCTAGAACTGTCTGGAGTAACCTGGAGGGGGCAAGAGGGATCTTGTGACCCTGAGTTCATTTCTATCCCTCGCAGCGTTCCCGGAATTGAGCAATGTCCTCTCCCATTGCTGTTTCAGTTTTGCAGAGAGGTCCTGGAACACTATCAACTATTCTCCTTCAAAGTGCCCTCTACCTGAAAAAGCATAATGAATGTTCTCATTGACACTGCGCTTAGAAAAAGTGCCGAAGTCAATCTGCAGAGCGCTCTGGCTGTTTGGATCTGGAAACTGGTTAACCGATAAGGGCATAAAGACACAGAGAGATGCTTCAGCAAGGACCTGCAGCAAACTGTGCCTGAGCTTGGAATAGAATCAAGGCCCCACTGCAGAGCATGGTCCAGGCCCCAAATGACCTCCAACAGTTGACCTTGTCAGACCCTGAGGTATGGGCCAGTGGGTAGAGTCTTCTGGCCTAGGAAGCCTCTATTGTCTCTGCCAGCCCTGGAAAGCCCAGTTCCAGAGCCTCACACATCAAAAAGATAGACATGGTAAGGGTCACCCAGAATTTACCTAGCAAAGATCTGAAATCATACAGAGTGATCGAGACTTGCTAGAATCTCAGAACCTCCAGAAGAGCAAATGAAATATGTCTAGAAATATACTCAACCCCTCTAAAGAAGACAGACCTTCTCTCTATTGTCAGGTGTGTGTACCTCTCCCCTCCCATCCATGCTATAATATTAGAAGCAAAAGAGAAGCAGATGTTGCAGAGAATTCTGTACTAAAAAGCTTCCAATCGGGGGTATAATTAAAGCATTACTACGCACTATTCTCTAAGAACACATGGCAATATCACATGTCACAGGGCTGAACCTTGATACCACCTGGTCTCCAGCTAAGCTTTCCCTAGGCCTCACACCAGACCCTATAAACACAGAGTGCGGGTAGGGAAAGCACTCTGGCTGTGGTCCTCTCAATCCCTGGAACCCATTCCTTCTTTCTCATGCACAGTGCTGAAGCCAGCAGCCTCCTTAGGGAACTGCTGTGCAAGAGGGGATCGTGGGAGCCACAGCGACAGACCACACAGAGAAACTCAAACTCAACACCTCCATCTAAGAATGCAAAAAGAAACACGTAAAAGCAATGTTAATAATGTGTCCTATTTAACCTAACTTATCAAAAAAAACATCATTTCAACATGCAATCAATGTAAAGAGCTATAAATGGGATAGTTCACCTTTTTTTGGTTAAGCCTTCAGGTTTGAGTGTGTGTTTTATACTTACATCACCTTGGATTAGGACGAGCCGCATTTCAAGACCAGAATGGGAACCTGTACCCAGTGGCAACCATACCGAACAGCATCAGTGGAAGAGTTTCAAGTGGTCTCATGGCTTTGAGTCTTGTTGAGGTGTATGAACTCAGAGGCCAGACATTTTCTCTCTCACATCTTTTATTTTTTTAATGGGTTTATGATAGAATATTTTAATAAATTCTTTTTTCCCCAATTAATACTTATCGAACTCAACTCCCTGCCTTTACTAGCCCAGGTCTCTGCCTGAAAGGACCCTCCCCCCTTCCACTTCTCTATTTGCCTCAAGGGCACCTATGTTTTCCTCCCATTCAAAAGGCGGATCTTCTGGGAAGCAAAGCTTCAGGGACCGGTTGCCCCTTCCAGTGCTCTCAGATCTAGTGCAGTGCCCAGAATTTGCTCGAGAACATTTCGCCTCTCCTGTAGATTGAATTATTTTATAAAGAGGGCATGTGTCTCCCTCTGTGTTCCCCATAGTTAGCGCAGCTCTGACACAAGGCTGCGCAGGACATGGCAGCTGGTTCCCCTGGGATGAATGGCCTGAGAGAGGGGGAAAAATGAGGGGGTGCAAACAAGATGAAAGCCAGTGTCTTTTAGAACCTAAAAGTGACGCACTATCACTTTGGCCAGGGTCTCCCTTGCTCCCACAGACCTCCCCTGGTCCAGTGTGGGAGGGGACAACTCAAGGTGTGATCCCAGGTGGTGGGGGTTGCTGGGCCCTGCCTTGGAAGCTGGTGAGGCATGAAACACCCCTTCTAGGCAGAGGAAGCCCTCACTTTATCCTTGGTGGCGGGTAGGTCATTGACTTTAAGATACGCAACTAACAAAGTCAAGCCCTTCCCATTCCTTCCACACACGTTCTCCTGTCCCACCGACAGTGTGGCTCAGCGTTCCTGCTCGCTAAGCTATTTAACCATTTCTTGCATGCTTCCGAGTGACCTCACATGAGTCCCTCCAGGGCAGCTAAGCCCCAAAGTCTGGAAGTCAGCAACCTCCCCCGACAGGGCGTAAGCGGACCTGGATGCGGGAAAATAGAGTTCAGTTTACTGTGATGAACGGGCTCATTTGTCAGGGTTTTCTCAACTTTTTGAAGCTTTAATTCAAAGAGGAAACTGTAAACATCTAGGCTTTCTGATACTGAAAAGAATTAACCACACAGAAGTGGTAAAGAAACATAAAGGAAACAGTTGTTTCACAAATTGATAAAATACTGAAAATTTATCTCAAGGTAGTCAACAAGATTTCAGTATTAGCAGTAATAATAACATAAGTTCAATGTTATAGGTTTTAAATTTTTATGTTTTTGTATGGACCTAAAAGTCTTGGTAAGCAAACATTGTATCAACTTTCTGAAAGTTGAAAGCAAAATAGTTTTGACACCCTATTGATAAATTTTAAAAGAGTGAACAGGGATACTAGCCACATAAAAACTGTACCACAGTGAACATTTAAATGTAAATTATTAAGCACACTAACATAATGAGGTGTCTGGGGCCTCTGGGGCCCACAAGTCAATATTTTGAACACTGCTGATCTGCCTACTTTAATAAAACTGTACCCCATTAGGAAAAATGTTTCACCATGGATTGTAACATTTATAAACATTTGTATATACATGCATGCAGAAAAATTTTTAAACCTAATATTAAAAATAGATAGAAATTCTATTTTTTCATTCCCATATCATCTTATGAAGCTCAGTTTGGAGACTGTTGCCTCAGACAAAATTTTCCTCCATTCATTCAGCTGAGCTTGCCAGTGGGACACTGCTAGGTGTTGGAGTTGGGACAGAGGGGCTGAGCGGGGGTTTCTCCCCTGGATCTATTGATACTTAGATATCCATATAGGAACTATTAGGGAGCCCCATGGTGGACAGAGCGAATTGGACTCTAATATCCCTTGGATTTCTGGAATGCAGAGGCATGTCTGATGATCAGTAGCAATCCTAGATGGAGGCTGAGTAGAAAGAGAAAGCAGTGGGCCTCAGAGAGGGAACTCAGAGTAAAGAGTGAGAGGAGACTCAATGCTAGGGTGGAGGCTTAAGTATGAGTTGATAGAGTAAGACTACATTCAGTCCAGGCAGTTTTACTGCAAAGTTCCTGCCGATATTACATAGAATTGGGGGGGCAGGAGTAGTCTATCTTACTGTGGAGACATTATCTGGACAGACTGACAAAGATCTACTGACAGCATGTAGGGGGTCATTGCCTGATTGGAGCCCCATCCCTACAGATGTTAGGGCTTGACCTGGAAAGTCAAAGCTCAGCCACCCCAGGGTACCAGGCAAGTCTTAACACAGAAAGATCCAAGAAATTCCGGTCCCAAGTGCTCCAACCTGGAACTTGTCTCTTACCTCCCAAGGGTGACTGATGCTGGGGCTAAAGGAGATCCCCAGTTTCTCTCCCTTTGGGAGAGGGTGAGCCTGCTTTCACCAACAGTATCACCTCTAGCTGCGCCAGCAGTGGGAGAAAGGTTCTAACTGCAGAGTGACATCCTAGGAGAAATCTCCTACTCAGAGCTATTGTGTGGTCTTGGCTTGGCCAAAGATAAAGTCATAAATGACCAGAACTGATTTCTGGACACAAGTGAACACCCTTCAGGATTCTCAGGAAAAAAATTGAGAAAAGAATCTTGGAAGTGATTCAGTTTTCTGTAGTTGGGAAGAGTATTTTTATAAGCATGGTTTCACTTGTACGAGCATGCAAGTGAGACTGAGGCATTTCTGTTAAACAAACACTGCACTATCTCGCTAGAGCCACCAGCTGAAGTCTGAGGATAGTGCCTTAAAAATAGAGCAACAAATTCCAGCTACCTCACCAGATATCTTACAACTTGCTAAAATAAATAATGTAATGGCAACTAGTCCAGAGCTCCATTTCAGAACATCACAAAAACATCTGTAGGAAAATAAATGATCCCATGCCTTTGGCAGAAAAGTTGGACCAAGTAATCAGCCTCCAGGATGGAGGCGTTGACACACCCATTCTTCTCACTCTGCCGAGACCTCACTAAAATGCAGGCAAGAAATAAGATGTGGCTCAAACCCACATGGCCAAGGAGACATGGAGAGGAGACGACAGCACATAATTGATGTCAACAAAAACTGAGAGCTGGAAGGTAGATTGCAGTTGACTCTGTAGAGGGAAAGCTGACCCCACAGCCTGCAATGGAGCAAACCACCAAACTAGCTGTTTTCCCAGGAAGAATCCTAGAAAATCCTAGGCATTTCACTTATAAGTTGCTCAGAAGCCAGGAAAACAGCAGGACCGGCTGGAAGACTTTGTAAGTAGCATCTGCACGCCCAGACTCTGACCCCTACTTTCTAGAGTCAGATGATGACCCCTCCCCCATTGCCTCAGACGGGGAGTTTAGAGAGGTTAAACAAGACATATTTTGGACTCCAAATAGCTGAAGGCAGAGTGAGATCTTTATTGCAAAAAGGAAATTTAGGTGAAAGTCTACACCCTGAATAGTGAGAGACCCAAGTTTTCCTCCACCTTGACTGGTAAAAGATTGGCAACAAGGTAGAAGGTTAGAGTGGAACTGTTTTATGCGGTAGCCAGTGGCCACAAGTGTTTATCTATGTTTAAATTAAGTAAAAATAAATAAATTCGGCTACCAGCACGAAGATTGAACATTTCCGTCACCACACAGGTTCTATTGGACAATAGTAAACTAAAGAATCTTGCACTGAGGAAACTGACCAGGCTGAGAGAAAAGACCTACAGGGACTGACAGTCGTTGATCACCCAGAGTGAAACCCAGCAGTTAACAAGCTCCACTCATGCAAACAGAGCTTCCAGTCAAAAATACTTTGTCTAATTCTTAAAGATAAAATAGCAGAGGGAGTGTGGGGGAGACTGGATGAAAGAAGGTGAAGAGATCAGCCAAAGAACATATAAGCATAGTCCAGGGACACAGACAACAGCGAGGTGAGGGCCAAAGGGAAGGTAGGGCAGGGACTGGGTGGAGGTGGGCAAAGGCAGGGAAAATGGGGACATCTGTAATTGTGTCAACAATAAAAATAAAGTTAAAAAAAGATAAAATGGCAATTTTGAATGAGGCAATTCCTAACCATGAAAAGACAAAAAAAGGTAATATTATGTATGTTGCATCCATGAAAGAGAAACAAGAGTATATAAAAATATGATGGGCATAAAAAATGAAATGGATTAGATGATAAAGTCTCTTGAAACACCAAACAAACAAAAAAGTTGAAAACAGAAGAGGAAATTTAAGGTAATTAAAGTATCTGTTCATGCAAATCATCTTTCAACTAAAAGGAGTTCCAGAAAAGACAAACCAAAAACAATCACAACAAAAAAAGAGCAAAAGGGAAGGAGAAAATTATCAAAGAAATGACAGAATGAGATTTTATGGACTTTCCAGATTAAAAGGCGCACTGAGTATACGGTACTAAGAATAGAAAAATAAAACTTGTTGAGGCACATCATCAAGGCATTTTTGAGTCCTGGGGATAGAGAGAAGACTCTCAAGTGTTCTGAGACCTAAAACAAGTCACATACAAAGGATCAGGCATCAAGGTCACCCTTGTGTCATCAAAAGGGACCCTGACCGCTGGAAAACAGAACATCTCGAAACTGCTAAGGAAAAAATGACCTTCAACCTAAAATTCTATACCCAAAAGTGGGGGTAAAATCAAGACATTTTCGATATGCAAAGGATGGAAACTGTACTTCTGTGTCAGCCAGTGTGCCGATAGCTCACTGGAATTGAGGAAAGTGTAACTATTTACAAATGTACCGTCAGGGTTAAGGGAATCCGACCCCGACGGCCAGTACCCTGAAGCTGGCAGGAGCGGGGAGCTGTTACCAAGCTGAGTGCTGAAGGCGCAAAGGGAGGGGAGGGCCCACCCCGGGCCCGCAGAGGCGGCCGCAGCTAAGAGACAGCCCAACGAGGGTGAACTGGGGAGTAAATACCCCTCCTTCCTTTTCCTCCCACTCAACTTTTGCAATTTCCATGAACCAAAGTCAACTGGAAGCCAGAAGGCAAGGAGCCTATGGATGAAGTCTCCAGAAAGGCCAGTCTCCGGGGCCCAGAGCTCTGGAATGACCACCGGAGAGCTTTAAGCACCCCCGTCAGTCCTCTTGCTCTTGCTTTTACTGAAAGATATGGTTCAGTAAAATGGGAGAATAAACCAAAGAAGGAAAGGACACAGAATCCTAGAAACAAAACAGAAAAGAGAAAGGAAGAAACATCCCAGGATAATAGTGCAGGGAATTCCCTAGAAAACAGCTACGCTGTATCCCAAAAAAGCACAATTCCAAATGGGAGAAGACAGAAGGCTCCTGAAGAGGGGGACCGAGAAAAGAAAGATAGAACTGGGAGGAGAGTTGGCAGGTCTGGGAATTAAGAGAAGATTATCAGCTTTATCCGACAGTTTGGGGTAAAAGAATGATAGATTTTTTTAAAAAAAATAAGCAAATGGGGGGAAAGTGGCAGTTATTTATTCCAAAGAAAATGAGAAGTTGTATAGAAAGGAACTATAATTGTGAATTATGACACACATTAGAGTATAATACAGAAAGCGATGTTTACATAGCTGTGGTAGGGAGGAAAATAGCCGCCAAAGTTGTTCCTGTCCTAATCCTTGGAACTGTGAATGTTATCTGCATGGCGACAGGGCCTTGCAGATGTGATTAAATTAACCCTGAGATGGGGAGATTGTCTTGGAGAGTATGGCTGGTCCCAATGTAATCACAAGTGAGAGAGGAAGCAGAAGGGTCAGAGTCAGAGACGGAGACATGCTGAGGGAAGCAGAAGTCAGGGGCACAATGTGAGAAAGATTCAACTCACCATTGTAGGCTTTGAAGATGAAAAGAGGCCACAAGCTGAGGACCGTGGGAGCTTCTAAGAGCTGGAAAAGGCAGGAAATATATTCTTGCCTAGAGCCTCCAGGAGGAATGCAGGCTGCCAACACCTTGATTTTAGCCCAGGCAGACCCATCTCAGACTTTTCAGACTTCTGACTTCTGGAACTTTAAGAAAGAGAAGCTGCATTATTTTAAGCCAAGTTTGTGGCAATCTGTTAGAGTAAAAATACAAAACTAATACAATAGCTATAGTAATATAATCAAATAATACAGGGTTGGCCAAAAGTAGGTTTACAGTTGTTCATGTGGAAAATAATACAATAATTAATAAATAATAATACAAGAATAAATTCTGTGTTTCTTGTATTCATAACTATAAACCTACTTTTGCCCACCACTGTATTATTTAATCAAAAATTTTGAAGAATGTGTGGTCCTTTTAAAATATGTCCACAAATTCTTTGACATTCCTTTTCTCCAAAAGGCCTAGTTGTCTTCCCTTTTGCGATTCACTTTTAATGACTAGAAGGTATTAGAAGTGATGGTGTGTGGTTTCTGAGACTAGGTCACAAAAGGCCTTGGAGTTTCAGCGTACACTCTCCTGGAGCGCTGATTCTTGGGGAAGCTACTTGTTATGTCATGAGGACACTCGAGCCACCTGTAGAAAGGCCCAAATAGAGAAGAAAGAGGCCTTTGGCCAACAACCAACACCAAGTGGCCATCCACATGAGTGACCCTGAAATCAAATACTCAGTTCCCAAGCCCCCAAGTACCTGACCCGTAAGATAATAGACTCTTATTATGTGATGGCACTGACTGCTACAGTAACTTGTTATGCAGTAGTAGATATCTGATACATAATTAAATTAGGAAAAATAGAGGAGGGAGAGAATGTGGTGTGTGTGTGTGTGTGTTGTAAGTGCAATAAGCTAAATAATTATCTTTCATAGAATAAAGTCAATAAGTAGTATAGAAAACTGGATATCAGATAACAGAAGCATAAACATATTACTTGAAATATAGAAGAAACATCTGAAAGTGGAAAATGTTTGCTTCATGGTATCAAGAATTGAGAGTGGAGGGTAGGGTTGAATCTTATTAACGACAGTAAGAGTTACATTTTTATTTTAAATTATATACATACCATAATTTTATAACATAAAATTTTTAAAAAGCAACTTCCATGGACCTCCTACAGGATCCAATGTCAGAGATCATCTTGGTCAGAGAGAAGTAAGCCCTCAGCTCTTTGATTTGGCAAGAAGAGTATTAAGAGGGAGTATTCTGAGATGAGGGTCCAGGGATTCTAGGTGGAGATACCCTGGGAAGAGAGCCTGACAGCCGGTCAGAGCTGGGCCACACACCCAAAACAGGTAATGAGGTCCAGGATGCCCATCGCAACATGAGGACTAATTTGGAGCTTCAAATAAGGAATAGAGTCTCCAGGCTAAAAGGAAGGAGCAGGCTAAGGAGAGGACCAGGGGACGCTAGGCCATGCATGAGGGGCCCTCCAGGAAGGACCCTGGGGAAAGATGTTGATCCTCATGAGGCAGAACAGAACCAACTTAAAATATGGATTATTGTAAGCAAAAAGGCACTAGACAAACACTTAACTGGTTTTACCTGTACTAATGGACATCTAATGATACTGAGAAATCTACGAAACGGCTCCTGTCGTATCGCATTGCTATGTATGTTATCTGCGCAATAGATGATGTTAATGCCCTTCATGAACTAAAACCCTGTGCTGAGCAGTTAGAAAACTACATTCAAGTTACGATAGCATTATTATTGTTGTTATTATTATTTCATTTACTATAGTCTTGACATTTTCTTTAGTGGGCACGTATTTTAAGCTGTTGAAATAACAGTCTTAGAATTGACTGCAAAATGCCAAGAATCAATGACTCTGAATCAATGCCAGACCCTCATAAAATAAATCAGCAGCGCCATAAGATTTTTAGCGCCATATATATGCGATCCTCCATGATTGCCAAGACGACGATGATGATTATGGTAATCTGCTCTGAATCTTGTGTCTTTCCAGAGCAGCTTCTCCCCTGAGAAGCTCAGGGTGGTCTGCCGGGAACAGTTCCTACGGCTCTCTGCCCCACAGCACGAGGGAATCTCTGAGCTGGAAACGGGTGTAACAGTGCCGAGGTTTGGGGGACTCCCTGCCTCTCGGTCGGGTGGCCTCATCATTCACAATTGCCGGAGGAGGTGCAGACAAGAGAACAGGAAAGGCCACCCATACTGAGGGGAGAGCTAATCTTGGGGTCGATAGTCCTGATTTACTTCACATGGCTCTGGGCTTTCGCTCGACATGCCTTCAGTCTCGGGTCATATTTCAATCATTTCCCCCTTTCTCTTGCCTCATTAAATGCTCTCTCCCAACCCATGTGTGATGCCTGGGCCCTAACCTTGCCTCTCCAGTCTGGCTGCCCCTTCTCTCAATCTTCTGACCCTCCTTCCCTCTTTCTTGCCTCTTCCCAGCTGTGTCTGCTTTTCTGGCACCAAATCATCAAAGTGAGTGGAACTATGAAAATAAAATAAGGCATGTCAATGTCCTCCTGCACCTCCTTGCCCATCTTCAGGTCTCCTTTGAATCCAAGGAATTCCCTCTTTCATTACTCAAAACAGCTCATCTTAGTGAGCCCCTTCCAAGCCGACACCCACCCCAGCCAGGCTGGCTCCACCTACTCGTTGAACTAGCTACTGCTTCTCCATCTTCGTTATTTTTCTGATGTTTTGTTTTCCTTTTGTGATCAGCAGTGAGAACCTTAAAAACAAAAAGGTCTCTTGTATTTGTCTTTGGAGGGTATTAAGGAAATAAACTCTAAAGAACTGTGGGAGCTTCTGAAAGCGAGAGAAGTGGATTGGTTTCCTGGACGGTGCTGCAGAGGGGCGGAAAGAGACCGTGGGAAACTGAGTAGGACTTTAGGGAAAACCCCGGGGCTGCCACATAAAATACACCCTGGAGTTGCACCAAAATTGGCAGTAGAACATGTGGTTCTGTGACATCTCTTAGACCACAGCATGAATAATGTCACTTTCCCCTTGGGCTTTGCTGCAACTCTGACAAGAACTACTTTTGACTGGTAGATTGTCTCAAGGTAAAATGCCGCAAGGCTCACAGTCCCCCACCCTTTCCAGTTGTTGACTAAATCCCTCTAGTAATGTTATAAAACTGCCAATATGCACCTCAAACCTAAGCTGGTAGTGATCAGTCCGGGGCCTGAACAAACTCCCCATCTTCTTCATGGAAAATTCACTGAGTGCACTGAGGGTCTGGCTCCACAGCAAATGTTAAAAACTACCAGGGGGCCCGGCCCGACGTGGCTCAGCAGTTGAGCATCGACCGAGGATCCAGGAGATCACAGTCCTGTTCCCGGTCAGGACATATGCCCAGGTTGCGGGCTCGATCCCCAGTTGGGGGCGCGCGGGAGGCAGCTGATCAATGATTCTCATCACTGATGTTTCTCTCTCTCTCCCCCTCTCCCTTCCTCTCTCTGAAATCAATAAAGATATATTTTAAAACAAACAAACAAACTACCGGGAAGCCTCAGAGCTTGTGTTTTAAACATGAAAGTGAGACTATTCTAATTGAGCAGTTGTGTGGCGTAATGGTTAGGAGCACTGCTTTTTGAAGCCAGCCTGCCAGTACTCAGGTTGCAGCTGTCACTTTCTGGTTCTATGATCTTTGATCAGCTACGTAACATCTCTGTGACTCAGTTCCTCATCCCTATAATGGGGATAAAGCTTGCACCTCTCCCATGGGGTAGTTTTTCCAGAAAAAAGAACACTCTGACCTGTGTTTGAAGAAAGCTCAGAACACATATAAATAAAGAGAAAGACAGGAGCGCTCCTAGCACAGGGGTCAGCCAAAGGCACAGTGAAATCCAAGGCAGGATATCGACAGACGCCATCTGGAGTCTCGTGGCTCTGTGATCCTCAGTGCTGACCGCAGGAGGACTGGCTGTGGAAACTGCCTCTAATGCTGGACTTGCAGATGTCTTCCCCTCGGGACCTGATGCGGCTCATACACAAAGAGGAAACCTCTTACGCAGAAGCATGATGAACAGATGAACATCTTTGTCCTTTGGACTCCACCTGCCTTCACCAAGTGCCCACTGAGCACCCTTGGGGGATGACAGCACACAGGACAATTCAGAGGGAGAGTCCTAGTTCAAATCCAACTTTGCACAGATTTCACTTCACTCCTCCAAGTCTCAGCTTCCTTAGAGACCTACATGAACTTGCTACAATAACACACAGACCCAATGCTCAAGCATATTCAGTTATTTGTAGCTCCTCAAACAAACTCCACTTTCTCCCACTGATTTGCCTTGGGGAATGCTGCAGTGGGGCTGGAATTTGAATCCAGGTCCATTTGATGCCGCAGTCTGAGCTCTTACTATGTCACAGTGCTGGGCACATCACAGACAGCCAACACACGCAGAGCTACATCTCTGAAACCAGGGCACACACCTCATACATGCAGGCCTTAAATCTGCACCAGCAAATTGCAGGCTAGTTTCCAAAGGACCAGAAACTGCTCCCAACATCTTGAGGAGAGGCCGATAATTGTGCACAGAAGCTCCTGCTCACACACACACACACACACAATTACCCGGTTTTCACATGCAAATATCCATCTGCACATGGTTTCTTTGGTAAATGCCAACTTCATAGGTGCAATCCAGGTGCCCAAATTTGAGAATCTGGCATCAAGAGAAGCACTCCAGCTCTGAGTCAGTTACGGACTCGGATCATTATTGTAATTAGTCCCAATGGATACGTCTGTCAATCGGTAACAATGGTGGATGATTCGGTCTCACTCCCTCATCTCTTTATGCCCCTTCCCCCACTCACCCCTTTTATAAGAAAAGACAGCCACTTCTTGCTTTACTGTCCTCCCCGCCCCCACCCCCTCCTTTAAAATGAAAAGCCCAGATGTGAGTGACCCATCTGTAGTGTGTGTCACGTTTTTCACATCTTCTTTTTTTAGAGCTGGGAAAAAGGGACTCATTAGAGAGAAAGTCCACAGTAAAATTAGGAAACATTTGATCAGACCATTGTCCCCACACAATATGTGCAATGAGGGAAATGCGGGAGTTGGCTGCAAACCCAAAGTGTGTTTCCGCCTCGATGGCTTGCTCGTCACTGGCTTCCTGTGCTGACCAGAAAGGGGAGCCCAGCAGCTCCTTAGGTAGAATCTGAGCTTCTGGGAAGGGGGACGTCATTAGGGCAAGCCAATTCCCCCTCTCTCTCTTTGTAAAGACTTTATATTTTTAGAGCAATTTTAGGTTCACAGCAAAATTAAGAGGAAGGTACGGAGGTTTCCCATCCATCCCTTGTTCCAGCACATGTGTAGCTTTCCCCATTATCAATATCCCCCACCAGAGTAGTGCCTCTGTTAAAACTGATGGAGCAACATCGACACATCAGTATCGCCACCGTCCGTATGTCTCATTTACAACAGTTCACTCTTGGTGTTGTACCTTGTACGGGTTTGGACCAAGTCTGACGGCACCCACCACTGTGGAATCACACAGAGCATTTTCACCGCCCTAAAAATCCTCCTTGTTCACCTACTCATCCCTCCACCCCCAACACCTGGCAACTACTCATCTTTAAACTGGCTCCATAATTTTGCCTTTTCCGGAATATCATAGAGTTTAAATCCTACAGTATGTAGCCCTTTCAGATTGGCTTCTTTCACTTTAGTAAAATGCAATTCAGTTTCCTTCATGTCTTTTCATGGCTCAATAGCTTGTTTCTTTTTAGCCCTGAATAATGTTCCATTGTCTTGGTGGACCAGAGTTTATTTGTCAAATTCTCTTTTCCCTGCGGCTCAACTCTGCAGTGGAAGGCAGGACTTCTGGAGCTGGGGGAGCTGGGAGATCCTGGCCTTCACCCTGCTCAGTCCTTCCCTGTTGCCTCACAGAGCCATCTACAGGGACCCAGCGGTGAGGAAAAGCTTCCCAAAGCACCAGGCCTTCACCAAGAGGCCTTTCCCTCTGCTTCCTGGCATATGAAGGGCAGAGGTCTGCTGCCAAGGACTCAGTGCCCCCAAATCATTCTCGAACTCCAGGTCCGCTTCTGGTATCTCAATGCTTTTATTTCGCAGAGATTAATGTCAGAAATACAAAGGCTCCAAAACAGAGGCACTGATGATATACTTCAAGCTCTGGGGAAACCATTTGGCTGTAAGGATATTCGGTCACCTCTCCAAATACTTAATCCACATTGCATCAAAATCGGCCCAACACTACAGAAGCAGAAATTAAGGCACGAAGAAATGATGTCTAGAGCCCTGAGGTAAGAGAGAAAAGACTGGGTCTGAGAGGAAAAAGGTGGGCTCTGGCCCTGACTGGGCCCCCAGCTCTCAGCCCTGAGGATCCTTAACCTCGCTTGTAACGGAGGTCAGGGTGGTTGCCTCCCCTCACTCAGGAGGATGTTGTGAAAGTACAATGTGAAGATAGTTATTAAAGCAATAGGGGAAATTAAGACCTTTCATTAAAGTAAAGTGTTTAGTTTTATTACTAACAGGCCACCCAACAAATCTTCTGCCATGTGTGGGATTAGAATTCATTCTTCTCCATCTGGCACTTATACCTCTGCTTCTTCGTCCGTTTAAGTGACACATGAGACTTGCCGTCCTCAGAAGACATGGGAAGTCTGTTGCTTGGTCCGAGATACAGGCACAGTGTTTATGACTGAGCTCAGGAACTTGAACAGAAACAGTTGGTTAAGCAGCTTGGTTCATGCCAGCGTTAATTGGCACATTGTAGGCACACAATATACACTTGGTGCATCAAGTAATCAATAAAAAGCATGTCAAGAAAAATTCTATTATAAATGCAAGTTTATTCAACAAATACTTAATATCAGTGACTACCTGAAGTGTACCTGCCTCTGTTGCTTACCTAATACATAAGTTGAGTCAAAACTCTGTATCCATAAGTCAGTCCTCCATCAATTTTCCCTGTAGAACTTTGGTGAGCAAGCAAAGGAAAAAAAATCATGGTCCTATTTAATTTCATTTAATTCACAATTCCAACAAGCTTATCTATCCACCAACTATCAATGAAAAGAACAGAAAGTATAAAATAGAGAAGCATACATAAAACAGTGAGAAGAGATAACTGATAGTATAGAAACCAAGTGAGGTGGCAGGAAATTTGGAAATGTATTTATTTATAAGAATTGTGAGTTTGGAGTAACTACTTCATACATCTCCATAAATCTTGGGGACATCGCTGTCTTGGTGTGTTTTTTTTAAACACTGTAATATACAAGTTCAAGTCTTTTTTGTTATTGCATTAACCATGATAACATTAAAGCTAACTTCACCCTTTCTTAATAGCTCACCATGCACTGCTTTGAAGGCAGGAAATGCCTATGATTTATTTTAACAGAGCCTTGTGTTAAACACAGACAATGCACGAGGGCTACTTAACCAAAAAGCTTCTTTATTTTCATTTTCCACTATCCCTTTAAGCCTTCTGTGGGATAATGATTTTGCTGTTCCTGGAGGAAACGTCAGGAAATCTCCATGACTTTTTAGTTCTCTTAGGTAAAGTCTTATAGTCAAAAGCCAAGGACCAGTTCCTTGTGCCTTCTATCTGAAAGGACACTTATGCACCTAAAGTGGTCCCTCTGAGGCTCCTCCTTGCTTGATTGCCTTACTCTAAAACCCTCCTTGTATCCCCCTGACTAACCTGGGTGAGGGGACCCTGGGAGAGGGCACAGAAGTTGTACAATTAGTTTCTAGATATTTTCTTTCAGCATTTGCATCTCAGTGTCCTGCCTCACACCTTGCTGTGCTATCTGATATGTACGATGTTGCCTCAGCCCAAACCTCCAATTTAACATTTGATTACGTTAGAAGCTTTCCACATGAAATAATATACATTGGGGAGGGGAATTAAGTCTTTAGCAGACTAGCCATTCAGCATGCAGGATACTTATTCACCCAAGGGTTTGGATAGGATTTTTTTGTGTGTGCTATATTTGGAAACATCTGGATTTTTGATGAGATGTTTCCAACTTAAACCCAGATGTTTGAGATCATGTGAGTAGACAAAAGTTGGAAAAGTAAATTACAGTATAGCAAAAAAGCCCTGTTTTTGCTATTATTATTTAGATGTGAGATAACTACACACAGAATTATATATCAGAAAATCTGGGTCCAAGTCTAAATTTGGACACTGAACATGTCTATACCTGAAAAAAGCTACTTATGCCTCTGAACTTAATTTCTTCATAACCGATAAAAAGATTTATTGGTGTGTTCTGAGAACCCAATAATGTAATAGCAACCCGTACTGTGAAAAATTTATATTTTGTTTGGAATATAAACAATAAAAATGCAATTTATGCTAAATAAGTTGTATTGGTTTTACAATATGTCCACAAATTTCTTTGATACTCATTCCTTCACAAAGTGGAGCCTCATTGCCCTTCTCTTCAGTGTGAGCTGTGCTTAGTGACTGACTTCTGGCAAACAGAATGTGCAGAAGGGACAGTGCATGACCCCCAAGTTTATGACATAAAGGCAGCTTGGTTTCTCCCTTACCCTCTCTCAGATCACTCCCTCTGGGAGCAGCCAGCTGCCATGTCATGAGGCCACGCAAGCAGTCTTGGGAGGTCCACACTGTGAGAAACAGGCCTCCTGCTAGCAGCCATATGAGAGTGAGCCATCCTGGAAGCGGAGCCCCAGCCCCAGTCAAGGCTCAGATGATAGGGACCCCAGTTGCTGGTCTGACTTCAATAAGAGACTTCAAGCCAGAACTACTCAGCTTAGCAGCTCCCACACAGCTGACCCGCAGAAACTATGAATGAGCAAATGTCTGTTATTTTAACCAAGTTTTAGAGTGCTTTGTTGTGCAACAATAGAGAACGAATATGGCATTGAACCCATGCTCTATTCTGTCTATTGTGAGCATCAACAATACTCATGAAATTGGAGATTTTTAAAAAACAACAACAATAAAACCACACACACAAATCTCACTTTTTGAATCTGAAGAATATCATTCCCAGATTTTTATCATTGAATTTTACTTAAGAGACAATTCTTGAATCTGCCCCTTTAAGTCAGTTGCTCATTGAAGGGACTCAACAGATTCACATGGTAACTATTTTTAAATGTGTGGTGGAAGCTCAGACTTTCACTGCTCCAGACTGTGCTACGTGCATGGCTGACACCGAAAACCTTAACAACACACACAGCTTCTTTCAGATGCTTGTACTGGCTCCTTTTTATAAGAGCATTACTTTGCTTTTAACTTGCTAAGAAATTTATTTTTAAAAAAGAAAGCAGACACATGTTTATTATAAAAGTAAAACTTATCTTTTGTGAGAATGTGATCAAAGAATTTGCACTTAGGACACTAAGTAAAGCTCACACAGCCTAGATAAACAGCACCGTACACTGCAGGGAGTTTACAATGATCTGTACTGATCCCATTTCATGCTCCCAACAATCCTGGAGAGCGGGCACTATTTTCCTCATTCTGCACATGTGATGGTGCAATAACTATTAAAGTGAGAATCGCCCAGGACTTACCTCGTCTTCAAGAGTACCAAAAGTAACCCTCTATGCGCAAGCCCAATGTCTCCTTCCTTTTCCCCCCCTAAAGATGTAGCATTCTTTCTGGAAAAAGGCACAAACCAAAGTGCTAAGGATGGGCAGGTTGGGGTGACAGGAGGCCTCTTCAGCTACAGTGTGGAAGATGGAAGGGGTCTCATGAGAGGAGCCTGTG
Organism: Miniopterus natalensis; assembly: GCF_054644295.1. NCBI lineage: Eukaryota > Metazoa > Chordata > Mammalia > Chiroptera > Miniopteridae > Miniopterus > Miniopterus natalensis. Next base: position 67,934,676 of record NC_142089.1, on the reverse strand, counting down.
AAGGAGAGAGACACTGGAGCAGCTGTTGGGTGTGAGGAAGTGGGCTTCGATGTATTTTATGGACAGTGTATTTGCATCTCCCTTATATCCATTTGAGAGACGTGAGAAATTAATAAGATTTGTTTTCATTAATTTTGTCTGTTGAACTGTGCTTTTTCAACACATCGCTTTAAAACTCCTGGGTTTTAAGGTGCCACACTGAGAATGTTCAGGTGCAGAGAATATAAATGACCTTCCCAAGAATCCAGATCTTCTAATTAAATCAAGTGTTTCTCCCACTTTATCACTTGGCCTCCTTGTTCATTCATTCATTCAACAAATAGCAACTGATTATAGCCTAGACTCTAGCCACTATCTTAGGAAATAGCATAGTTTGGAGCTGCAAAATCTGTCATTTTCCAACTCAGCAAAAGAGCCAGAGACATGCATTCAGTCACCTTTGGGTCTGATTGTTCCCGTGTTTGGAATAAACAGCCTGGGTGGACTCTTTAATTACCTAAATGCAAAGCAAACACACACGCATTGTTCGGAACTAAAGCTGGGAAATGAGAATAATGCCATGCTTTAGAATGAGAACAAAAGCCTTCGTAATTGTAAATTTTTACCTGTGGTTGAGCCAAAGCTTTTGTTGAATCTTTTCTTTTGTTGTTGTTCTTTTTATTGTTTTAGAGATTGGGAAGAAGGAATATGCTTTTTCTCTCTGCGGCTCAGATGTATACACCCTGTGCCAGTAAATCTTTGTTTCTCTTGCGGGGAGAAGGGCATTCGGGCATGATCCTAACATCAGGATAAAAGACGAAGGGCTCTTTGTGGCTCAGGCTGTCCTGGGATGTGGTGTCCTGCACACTGTGTCGTTTAAGACCAAGTAACACACGCCTCGGGAAATTCACCAGTGTCCAAATACCACGTGTTCGGGGGGCTGGCCCCCCTGGAGCTGTCCCACCACCTTAGACGCCGGATCAGAGCCCGGGGAGCAGCCCACACGGGGCTGAAGATGGGAGCAAGGGGCATCTCTCTGTCTTCTCAGTCACGTTTCCCACATTCCGCTTGACGACTTCGTCCTTGAAATTCTCTCCTCTCCCGGGTTCTAAAACACCACTCTTTTGGGTTCTCCGCCTCCATCGCTAGAGGCTCTTGTCCAAACCTCTTTTCCAGTCCTTATTTCCACTCTAGTTCAATAATCTCAGAGCTTGTTTGCAAACCTGTCTCTCTCTCTCTCCCCCTGCCCCCCCCCCCCCGTCTATATAATGCTGACTCCTAAATTTAAATCTCTAGCCCATTTTGTTAAACTCAAAACTTGCATATCCACTGCCTTCTTGACACGGCCACTGGGCACCCAATAGGCATCTCAAACTAGACATCTGAGAAGAAGCCCTGATTTGGCCCCAAACCTATTTTTCCACCAATTTTGCCCTTCTAAGGAAATGAGGCCTTCACACACTCATTTGCTCAACTGAAAAGTGGGATTTAAATGGAATTCTTCCCTTTTCTTCCACATTCATAACTGCTCAGAGGATGCATCGGTGTTTATCTGCAATGCACACCACTGTTTTCCATCTCTACCTCCACCACCAGCCTACAAGGCTGCTGTACTAATCTCCCACTGGGGTCTCTTTAACATATTGCTGAACTACTCCGTTAGTTTCTGATAGTTTCTCAGTATTGGAGTAAGATTTTAAATAAAGTTTATCGGATCATGGCTCTCTGAGTAATATTTCCTGCTACATTTGGACTAAAATCCAAACTCTTGGCCATGTCTGCAAGCCTAGCTCCCACCTGACTCTTAAATTTTATTTCCATTTTATACCACTCTCCCCCTCACTTCTGCCATGCGCCCACCATGCTGTAATAGGGTAGCAGCACTGTCCTAAGGAAAGTGAGGGGTCCTGAACCTGCTGGGAGGTGACAGCAGGAACTCTGACTATCCCGAGGAAGGTGAGACAGCAGCAGCGCCACAGACTCAGCTTAGCGGAGCACCATGAACATGGGACACCATGAGATGCTCTGAGACCAACGGAGAGGCCAGAGACATCAGGAGGTGGGAGAGGCTGGTACCGATGAGACAGGGCTGGTACCCATTTATGCAGTGTATAGTGATAATAGAAAAGTGACCTCCCCGCTTGTTGACAAACACCTAAGACACTCAGTCTGCACCAACGAATCAGCTAGAGCTTCCACCCTCCAGGACTTTTCGGCCTCGTAAGAAGACAGACAAATAAACAAATCATTGCAATACTGTGTGATAAACTTTCTCACAGGAATAGGTGTTAGGTTAGTCAGAGCAATGGCCCAAAGGCAACAGCGGCTAATACTGGCTCCGGGGTGGCACTAAGCAGACACAGCTATCTGAGGATTATTCTGCCGTGGCTGGAGTTAGGACCCCTCTGGGCTTTTCCAGAGAAAATTTCCAAATGATCAGACTTTAGATTTCAATATTTTGGGAGAAAAAAAACCCAGTTCTGTGTTTAGAGAAAAAGAAGACCATCCTTACTAGATGGTGCTCTAGGTTTAAAAGTGGCACTGAAAATATGTGCAGTTTTTAGAAAGGAAAATAAAACCTAGTAAGGTGAGCTGTTTTTTGTGTGTATGTTTTTAGGTGCCTAACAATATTATTAATATTATTTGCCAGAAGGGAGGGGTATGTTTTTCATTACAATCCCTGAAAACCAGGAAGCCACCAAGGGGAGCAGTGGAGGAGCCTTAATCACTGTCGCACAAATGCGGTTATGTTGAGAGTGGCGCGAAGGCAGGCACAGATCAGCGGGGAAGCGTTTCAGAAACCAAGGGACGCCAGCAACCGCTCGGCTCTGTGGCCTAAAGGGCACATTTGATTCTTATACTAGTTTTCCCTTCTGGAGAAGAAGTTATAAAGAAAACCGCATCTCGAATATTTGTGCTTGTCCCTCTCTGGGTATTAAAACAGTCCCAAAGAAATAAAATAGGATGGTTTTCCTGGCACCACTGGACAGCAGTTTCTGGACTAACCTCCATTCCAAACCTGCCATAGTGGAGTAGCCCTCCGACATACAGGTGGGTTGTTATTTCAACTCGCCAACCATTGGCTAACCATAAGGAGCACAATTAGATTAGTTTTCTGGAGACAGGAATCAATATGCTGGTGTATGTGGGCCCGATTAGCCATAACTAATTAGAGCTCTCAGACATTAATCAAACACCACATACGGGGCTAATCAACCAATGTGGGAAGCAAAGAAATCTATAGTCTCCCCTTGAATTCTCCAACCTGGTTCACCTTGAAATCAGACCCGAAGACAGGCATCCTTGCAGTAGGTCTGCATTAGCTGGATTGGGAGACTGTGCTCTTTCCCCAGTGCCCGGGCCTTCTGGAGTGCAAGGCCGACGTGATGTCATCGGGCTCTTTCTTAAACAAACACAGGCTCCATCCTGCAGCCTGGACACACTTGTCATTGACACTGTGACAGTTATGGATGAGTGCCAGCTGCAGGCTGGACCGGGAGAAGCAGACCCGTACTCCTAAGCCTAAGCGATAAATAAAACTAAATGCTCACTAACTAATATATTATTCATGAAATAGCCCAATTGCCCATCATGCTACTTACTTGTATTCATACAATTATTCCTGTGTGTTTAAATAATGAATGTTAGCTTTGTGTTCACTAGTACAAATTGCTGATTAATCCATATTCAAATCAAACAGCGCCTTATATGAACTCTTCAAAATGCTGCACTAGCTCTGCTCGCCTTCCCCAGTTTGGAAATCATTTCTGTAATGCTAATTCTAAGGCATGTGATTGAGCCCTTTAATTTGACAAAATCTACTGGATAAACCAGGCTTGCATGAAGATCCCACTGATAATGCAGGGCAAATCCAGATGTGAGTTAAGATTTATAGAACATATTGAAATTTTTTTTAGCACCTATGTCCCTTAATTCCTGGTTTTTTAATGCTTCCAAATATTACCTTGCAAAAAGCTATTTATTGCCCAACAAGCTCTTTCAATTTTATTATAATCTCCTTTGAAAAGATATATTTCTAAAAAGCCATATGTGTGCATGCTATCATTATAATTTTTTTTCTTCTAAAATAGAAAGTCAGCTTTAAATGAACTGAAACCCTAAAAGGTTCACATGAGATTTTAAATTCACAGCCTATGAGAATTGATCAGTTTTTAGGCTCTAAGAAAGGACATTTCCCAACCATTCTTAACGTTATCAGTGTTCAACTTAAGCACTGAGAGAGAAATAGAATTCCTAGGACTTAATTACAGGGCAAACAAACGAGACAGCACTGGAGGAAAGAATAGTATAAAATAGTAAAAATAAGCATGAAATCAAATCTCGTTTGAATCCTAGTTCACAACGTGTTAGTTGTGTGGCCTAGGAAAATATTTAGTGTCTCTGAGCCTCCAAGATGAGACCAGTAATGTCTAAGGTCATAGTATGTTTCTGAAGGTGATATGAAGTAAGACACGTGTGTGCTTGAGAGAATGTCTCCCTAGAGTTGGACAATCATACTGCTAGTTCCCTCTCCTCTTTGCCTAATTCTGGTTCTATAGACCATAATGTTCCGGAAAGCAAGATTATATCTGTATCTTTGGTGCTTGGCAATGCTGTGGCATGTTGTTGACTCACTAAATCATTATTGATCCAAAATTAACAGCCAGAAAAGCTACCAAAAGAACATTTGGGGGAACATGTGAGTGTTTCTTTACCCACCTTTCCAAAAGCCAATGTTGGAGAGAAGCTCAGAGACAGTAATTTCCAGAAATCAGAGGGAATATTTCAGAAGGTCCAAGGCAAACCCTTCCAGCTTTGAGAGTGTTGTCACTGGAAAAAAAAACAAAAACTCTTTCATTTTTCTGGCCTCTTCCTCTTGTAATTTTGGGGATATTCACACATGGAAAATGTAAGGCAAGGCATGAAACACAAATACGAACCATAAAGCTGGGTGAACTGTTGGTAAACACACAAAAGTAGAGTATTGGCACACAGGTATTGAAGCTTAAATGAGGAGCATCAATACCCGATGTGATTCTCAAGATAAACGTGTCAGGTGGGAAGCAATGCAGTTCGGTTCCTTGAGCTGGGCTCAAAGGTACACGTGGGCTTCTGCTTAACTGAGGCGCTGAGAAAGATAAAATGGGGAGTCCCTACAATGTGCCTTAGCCACCAAGGGAAGGCAGTGTGCCCAGAAACAGGGCTACGTCACATACTTACTGAAGTGACTGGCCTCAGGAAAAGGGCACTGAATATAATTAAGAACATTTTGGGGGGATTATTCTCTATACATTTTTTTTAGCTCTGCTTTGCATTGTTGCCGCGCTGTTACTTTTCTCAGACCTCCTTCTGCCTCTGACTCCTCAACATGAGGGTCCATTTCTGTGTCGGTGATCTTTGTCCTTCGGTCTTACGTAGCAGTCACTTCATAAATGTGTAATAAAAAAACAACCCTTGGAGACAACAAAGGCAACATAAACATAACTTAACTCCATTCCCAGGACCACAAAGTACACTATAAAAAAAGAACGTATCTTTCTAACTAAAAGTCATATTTTTATTTCTTGAAGTGTGTGAATTCAGTGCAATGTAATTTTTTAAGTTGACTACTAACATTTATATTGTTCACATATGATGGTGATACTTAACAATTGAAAAACTTTATAAAAGCTAGAAATTTGTTACTTTATTATATGTTGATTATTTAACATATCATTTAGCATTTTCCCATGTTCAACCAAACCCCGTTGCGACAGAGTTTGGAGGCAAATTGAGAAGAAAGATGGCCCACCAAAGCCCTCTCTCCTGCCAAGTTCTACGGTACCGTTGGTCTCAGCTGAACTGCCATTTTTTTTTCACAATGATTCCTAATTTAGCAAATCATAAGCCTTTATTTACAACTGAAGAATATTTAAATTGAACAGTAGGCACCACCTCTTTTTGTGTGTTTAGGAATTAAACCTCTGCCATTTGGAACCAAATTCCCAATTACAAAAAAATTGGGGGTCCCCAGATAAGCCAGCTCCTCACCCAGAGACTCTAGAGAGTAGTAGAAATTCAGCTGAGTCACATCAGAGAGCACCTGGCAGCTAAGCCTTTGCTGCCTTGGTTGTTCAGACTTTATTCAAATGGATATGGGCTCTGTGAGCAACTTGGTGTTCTAGAAGAAAAACAACAGATGCTGACACACAAGGGGGAAGGGCTGAATTTTTCCTTAAAAATCTGAGCCTCTGAATTCATGGTTTCATCCCAAAATCCCTTCTCCAGCGCCAGCCCTGCCAGACAGAACTCTATTCATTAAACTCCATCACCCCAAGTCAATTCAAATACACAACACAAATTTCCTGTAATGAGGGACTGCTGAGACACAAACACTATACAGCTTAATAACTTATGACTCAAGTTATTGTATTAGTTGGCATAATTTTAAATATTAAACAATCTTCCCAGCCTCTGGTTATTGTCACTCACTCCAGTAGACATGTGTCATATTATCATTGTTTCCCCCTTTCTGACAAGAGGACACCCTTTCCTTTAGGTAATTATCCTTCATATGCTGCTGGGGTAAAGGGGAGATAAAGGCGTCCCAGGTAGGACCATCAGAGACCTTCCTTAGATTTTATACATGGACACTGAGAGAAGACAATTTTTTTCTTTGAGTGTCATTCTCTGTGGCTTTCTAAAATCTGTCTCTCTCTCTCTGCCTGCAGGCTTCGGCACACCCCACACCCAACCTCGGCCTTCTGTTTGAAGGTCAACAGAAAAGATAAGCGGAGAGACCTAGTGGCATCATCTAAGTCACTGGATAGAGTCACATCTGAGGCCAGCTCAGCCTCTTGACTTCCAAATTGCAAAGGCAACTCTCTATGACATTCACATTTTTTTAGTCCATTGATCACACTTTTAGGCTCCTCAGTTTGTTACTCAACACTTCTACCCACAGGCTGGGTGGAGGACTTCCTTCCCACCTACCTTAATACAAAACATTGTGTGCGTTTTCTTTTCTTGCTTACAGATCCAGCCAATTTTATTTCATGATGAAAATGAAAATGATTGCCTCACCAATTTAGCTGCTCTCCTCAGGGATCTGTCCCCTGGAAGGTTCTAGTGAGACCTTTCTCTCATTGAAGCGCCGTGTTCTTGTTTTCCTTCCTTGATATAACTGTCTCTAATTATACTGTCTACATTTTCCCTTCCACTCCTTACTCTCTGTTCTTATTTCTGTTCTTTCTTTGTTGACTTTTCATGTTTTCCTAGAGCAGGGGTTATGAATAAGTTCCACACACTATCCATTAATGGGCTTCTGGGACTTCTTAAAATATATGCGAGTTTTGCATGAATATTCAGATATACATGTGTTATCAATTGCCATTTAACAAATTACTCCATAATTGAACAGCTTAAAACAACAAACATTTATTATTGCACAGTTTCTGTGGGTCAGAAATCAGACGTGGCTGAGCTGGGTGCCTCTGCTTCTCACAATGCAGCAATCAAGGTGTCAGTCAGGGATCCTGTCACATCCAAGGCCCTGAAAAAGTAAAACACACTTCTCAGCTCACTCATGTGATTGTTGCCAGGATTCAGTTTCTCATGGGTTGTTAGCTGGGGACCTACTCATGCCCTGCCCATGGGCCTCTCACAGGGCAGCTCACACGTGGGCAGCTGGCTCCCCTCAGAACCAGCCAGCACGAGCAAGCGGGTGAGCCAGGCAGACGTCACAGTTTTTTTATAATCTCATCTCAGTAGGGACATCCCATCCCTTTTGCTCTACGCTATTGGGTAAAAGCAAGTCACCAGCCAATACTCAGGAGGAGAGGTTCCACAGAGGTGTAAACACCAGGAGGCGGGGATCACAGGGGTCATCTTGGAGGCTGCCTGCCCCAGCATATTGTGAAGAAGACAATTTGTGCCTTTCATCATATTTTCTATTTTGGAATCAACATTCATATTCTCTCTTTGTTTCTGTCTCAACTATTGGATTCACCCGAAGTCATCTACATATTCACAAGTCGTTAGAAATCTTCTGTATGAAATGAGCTGGGTTAGCCCCACCCCTTACAATATCCCCTTCTCTTAAAATATTTATGATACAAAGGTTCAGTGTTGTCACCCACTTCCATCACCACACACACACACAGAGACACACACACACATGCCCATGGTCACTTGAGCAGTGGAGTGTTTTAATCACACAGGACAAGAACCTTGTCTTGTAGGACACTGGTTCTCATACTTTTTGGTGTCAGATCCCTTTATACTCTTAAAAATTATTGAGAACCCAAAAAAGCTTTTTCTTATTAAAGTTATATCTATTCACATGTATAGTGTTAGAAATATAAACTGAGATTTTTTTTTAAATATATTTGTTCTTTTAAAAACAACAAACCCATTATATGTCAACAAATGTTTTTATGAATAGTAAAATTACTTTGTTTTACAAAACAAAAAAATATTAAGAAGAGTAGCAACGACCTGGCTGGGCATTGCTCAACAGCTGAGCATCGACCTAGGATCCAGGAGATCGAGGTTTGATTCCCGGTCAGGGCACATGCCCGGGTTCTGGGCTCGATCCCCAGCAGGGAGAGTGCAGGAGGCAGCCCATCAATGACTCGTCATTAATGTTTCAGTCTCTCTCTCCCCCTCTCTCTGAAATCAATAAAGATATATTTTTTAAAAAAATTTTTTTAAAGAATAGCAACGTTTTACATTTTTAGAAATCTTTTTAATGTCTCTGGTTTAATCAATGATAGTTGGATTCTCATATCTGTTTCTGCACTCAAACTTTATAATATGTTTCTTTGGTGGAAGTATAGGAAGAAAATCTAACCTCACAGTCACATAGGTATGCTGCTATAAAAAGGAAAAGTATTTTAGTAACCTTTTAATGTAATTGTAGGCATTCTTTTTTATACCACACCAAAACTTGACAATGGTAGCTTCTTAAAGGTTATAGACTTTGGGTGGAAACTGAAACTATATCAAGGACTTTTTAACATTCTATTACATTCAGATCCACTGGTCTTATCAATACATGATTTGTAACATCAAACATTGGATATTTGGGGGGGGGGGATTGATTCACTGTGATGCACAGAGCTTCCAAATGGTGCCACGTTTTGTTATAGGATAACAAAAATAAATCACATTTGTACATATCACAACCAATCTCTTCATGGGTCTAAGTATTAAGAAGCAGTCAAGTGGCTTCATGGTGGAGAATCCGTTTTCCAAAATTCTAATTTGCACTTGAAAGATCAAATTTTATCATTGGCTATGAATACTTGCACTTATTTTTCTTGAAGTAACAGGCCCACTTTGTTCATTCTTGAGAAAATATCTGCCTAATACTCAAGTCTAACTAACCATAGTTTGTCAACTAAAAATAGTGTTTCAGGAAAAAAAGGGCCTAGTTCAACTCAAAAGGACTGCTTTTCCTTGAGACTGCTGTGGTACTTGGCATAAGCAGAATGCTTGATTCACACATCCCATTTGGTCACACGGAATGGTACAAAGATATAAAGTGTTGAGATTTAATAAAGTTAGTAATTTACTGCTTTATCAAGGTTACTTCCGAGCAACACTGGCTTCCCTTTTCTCTGCCGGCGCAGTGAAGTTCACAGCCACGACCCGCGCGGTCCACTCCGCCTGGACCTGCTCTAGACACCAGCATTCCACCCACCATTGCTCTCGCATTGACAGTGCAAATGTCAACATATTGAGAAAAGCAAAAAACCCTTACTATTTTTATGAAAATAGTTTTGACTTCATGGACACAGTGAAAGGACCTTGGGGATCCCCAGGGATCCATGGGCTACACCTTGAAAACCATTGTTAGAGACTGTTTCATATTGGGGTTTTTTAAATTCTAAAAGTCATTATTACACTGAGGAAATGAGATTCATTATACTGTGTACTCACTTCTGCTTATCTAGATCTGGTGGAAGAAGGAAGTTCTCTAATAAAATTACTCTTTTGATTTATTGAGCATGAACCTTCAAATATTTCTCAAATGTCACTAATTTACATGTTTTTCCAGAGACACATAGTCATTTTTAAACTTAGATATTTAAAAGGACCTTTATCAAGCTGAAAAATGAGTATATTTTACCACAAGTAGAAGAAATATGTTAATACCCTTAAGGAAAATATATAACTACTCAAGTTTTTAAAGGCTTTTTCATCGAGTGTACCTCCTAAAACCATTCCAGGTAGCACCGCTGGTACTCCAGACAGCTCACTCTTGGAAAGACTGCAATAATCCCTTCCTGCCTTCAAGCTCCTTCGCTTTGCCAAATTCCAACGTATGCAAATTTATTTCCATATCTTTTTAAGCTTCTTATATCTACAGATTGCAAGCCACTCCTGTTGGGGATAATTAGGATAAAGGAAACTGGGGATGGGGGAAAAGAAAAGGGAGGTAAAGCAGATGGCAGTGAAGAAGTACAAGCTTGGGCACGAAGCTCTGGGAGAAATAAAGGGAAGGTAAGAGAAGGAAGCTGAGCCCCTGCATTGCCCCCAGGGGTCTATTGAGGCAGGGAGATGAGGTGAGTGTAAAAGAGACTAGTAAATGTTCTTCAGTCTAACGACTGTTGGGTTCTGTTATTGGAAACAAAAAAATGCCTACCCAGCTGTTAAATAAAGCTTACCGGAAATTTTCCACTTGAAATATCCAAGTACTTTTGTGTCTCTGAGACCAAGGAAGGATTCAGGACATGGGAATAAGCACGTCTAAGTTATAAAATCAGAAAAGCATTGAGCATTCGGGTGGAAGGAGTGTGGGAGTGCACACACGTGCATTATCTCTTGGCATGCATATTTTCTGCAATGAATCTAAATAAATTTGAAAGCGTCTTGTAACTGTAAGGAGAAGAGATTATGAAAAGTCTCCATTGAGCATGAGAGTGTAAATAGGAATTAATAGTATAATGTTCGTTATAACCCATCCATGTTGTGAAAATGCCTTTCATACTCTTATTTCTCCTATTATCTTTATTGTTTAGTGCTAACAAATATTTTATAAAGTATTTATGAGAACGTTTATTGGTTCGCTTGTTATGTTAGTTCTTAAAAACTATGTTTGCCCTAAGGCAATGACTTCAGGTTCAATGGAATCCATTAGGGGTCATGGGTGGGAAAGGACACGAGATCTTCATCTTTCTATAACTTCTCTGCTTTGACCCACTTGGCATGATAGTTTTCTCCTTAAGACTTTCATCTGAAGAAAGGGCCCTGGTGCTATAAAAGAAATATTTTTCAGTAAGAAAGCCATGTTTATAAGGTCTAAAGTCCCTCAACAAGAATTCTTCTTTCAACTTTCAAAAAAGTGAACAATTTGCTATATGCCAAAAGTATATGCAAAACAACATACAGACACATAAACAGGCACATCATAAAAGAGAACATGCAACTAGCCAATAAGCATATAAAAAGGGTTAGACTCCATTAGATGTCTGGAAAATGCAAGTCAAAACCACAAAAATATGCCATTGTGCACCCAAACAATTGGCTCAATTAAAAAGACTAATTTGTTGGCAAGGAAATGGGGAAACTGGAACTTTTATTAAATGCTGGTAGGTGTGCAAACTGGTGTGGCCAATCTGAAAACCGGCAATATTTACTAAGCTGAAAATGCACATACCCTGCAATCCTGCATTTGTACTCCTAGGTACATGCTCAATGTATGAGCATCAAAAGACTTCAAGAATATTCACAATGGTGCTTTTGTTAACAGGCAAAAACCAGAAACAAAACAAATGCCATCAACAATAGACAATTAAATAGTAGCATATTCATACAACGGAAAACTATACAGCAATGAAAAAGAAGGAACTTAGCTTCTTTTTTATCCATGCCATTATATTGAGGATAAGTTCCTTCTTTTTCATTGCTGTAAGTGAAAAAGAGAATATATTGTATGAATCCATTTATATAACATTCAAAAATAGGCAAAACTAACCTGGAGTAATAAAGGTCAGGATAAGAGTTATCTTTGTAGGGAAAGTGACTGGAGGGTGTACAAAGGGTGCGTTTGGTACACTGGCAGTGTCCTGTTTCTTAATGCTTGTTCCCTTTGTGAAAATTCATCAAGATGTGTATACTCTATACATCTTTGTGTAATGTGCACTCTGTTGTATTTCAATAGGAAATTTACTTGAAAAAAGAATAATAAGATTAAATTTTTAATTATGTGGCATTTTAGGATCCTTTAGTGTCTCAGTATTTCTGTTAACCTCCCCCCCTCCCTTTTTCAGTTTTATTTTCTCGATTCTGAAATGACTAAAATTTGCTCACTATTTTTCCAACAAGTTTCATTATAATGTATTGCTAAAGTAAAGGCGGAAGAACTGACTCTCATCCTTGTACACCTGCCCTGAAAAGCTGAATTAATAAGCTAACTCAATACGTCTGTTTTGAACATGTACATGTGCCAGGCACTGCTCTGGGCTCTGGAAGGAAAAAGGTGAGAGGGGCAGACATATTCCTGGCCTGGGGGATTCACTGTCTAAGGAGGGAAATCCAGGTTAAAGCAGTTGTCAGAGTTGCGGAGGCCAGGAAAGATCAAGACGCCCCAGAGCAGGGTGGCTGTCTGTCTCTTCTCCTGTCTCTGGGACCACACCTCTCTCCTGTTTTTTGAAGGCCAGCTCTACTTACAGTTAGTACCACAGAGCAGGAGCGCTCAGTTATTCTCTAATTGTTCCCTGGTGTTTACCTGTCACTCCCAGCTGAGCATAGGGAATTGGTCTGATTCTGCATCTCCTGTTGGACTTAATTCTGGGCAAGAATTGGATCATTTAAAATACCCAATGAGGACAGGAGGGAGAAAGTAGGGAGAAACATCTATAAAGAAAGATAATTTTCAATAGAAAACAGTGGGAGCCTTGCTGAGAGTCAGCAGGCAGCAGCCTGGTGGGGGTCCCCTAGAGCGCTAGTCCCCAGGTTCTCAGGCCTGTAAAAGGGGTGCTCTAGAGCCACCTGCCTGACTGAATTCCATCAAGAAAAAATTACTCTGGCTTAACTTGTCTTCTATGGAAACCAGGATAAGTTTGGGGCACAGAAAAGGATCACTGCAAACACATATCTGCAGCATTAGAAACCTGCTCGAAGATTCACCTGCTGCAGCTAACGTGCGGACATCCTTCCACCGCGGGGTTCCGGAGGCGGCGCGGGCCCACCCGACAAGATACGCAGGAGAAACTCGCCCGGTGCTGGGATTCCCAGCAGCTGAGCACCGACAGCTCAGGCTCCAGGAGAGATAAAAACAGGGTGTGGAAGGCAGAGAGAAAAGGGGGGAGGTGGAGAGAGATTCTTGCCTTAGCCAAAAGGCATCAGGAAGCTGAGAAATAATGGCAGAGGAAAGGCAGTGAGAGGCCAAAAGTGAGCAGCCTTCATTTTTTAAATTACCGGAGAACGAGCCTAATGACAGTTCTCCATCTGGAAACCTGACTAGAACATTCTATAACCAGCAGGCCTCCCATCAAGCTGGGATTATCACGGTTATTATTTGGTTATTATTATTATTAATTACATTTTGATATTCAAATATCTAATTCAATTGCAACGAATCCTCTTAAATGCCACATTCTAAATGCTTTCCAGAATTACCATTTCTCCTTGTATTAGTTTATCAACTAATTATATAGGACCCCAGGCCCATCATGATATTTATTCTTTACCATGATATTTAAAGCAATCAAAGAAAAATGAAATATAATAGGCGTCGAAGAAATGTAAGTTCCTTCAAGCACTCACAAAGTTGGGGTTCCTGTGAGGAGCAGCCTGAATGCTGTTCCCAGCGAGCATTAGCACTGGCTGTGTGTGGGGTGCCTGTGTTGCACACTGACGCCACGTTACAGTTCCGGAGCCTCCAGACCCTTCTCCATTCCGGGCGCTCAGGCTTCCATCAGCTTCTATAGCAGGATCTCTATTTGTAATTCATGCTCCTCCTTGGGTTGTCTTTTCCCGGTCTCTCTGGGCTGGTGCTTAAACAAAATTTCTACCAGTGTCAAGAACATGCGAGTCCTTCCTCAGTTAATAATTAATAGTAATGATAATCATGAGCACATTTTAAAAGACTGTTTATCTTCTGTCTTTCATCTCTCATTTCTTTCATTGCTTCAAGGGGTACTATCGAGGCACAGACACAACTTAGACATCCCAAACATCACTGGCTGAGTTGTATGTTGCAGCTGACAAAAAAAGTCCAGAGCCGAGTGGAAATTTGTTTTGCCACCAGAATTCAACCTGTTCTTCCTGTGGCAACAACTCGCCCCTACCCCAACTCTCAGCTCTCGTCCTCAGGGGAACCTGAGTCTACCCTCAGGCTACAGGGATGGGAAATACGCCTAGATTAAGTCAACAAGCTTAGTCTATATTCTTATTGCTCAAAGTGTGGGCCTTGGGTTAGCAGCATCAGCATCACTTGGGAGTTTATTAGAAATGCAAAATCTCTGGTCCCACCTGAGACCTGAGTCAACATGTGCCTTTTAACAAAATTCACAGATGATTCACATGCACCTTCATTCACAGTGACTGTCCTAGAGATGACAAATTAGGCCAATTATGACCAAGGGGCTCTAATTCCCAAACTTCTATTAGGAGACAGGGAAGTAGATTCTCACAGTGATTGGATCTGAACCTGGAAGTGGGTATTTCCCAGTTGCTGGCAGTCCTTTGCAAGCAGAAAGGGAAAACCTGTATAAAAATCAAGTGCACACAGAGGAAGAGAGACCAACTAGACCCTCAGTTACATCAGTAAACCTCTGCTCACCTGTGCCTATAAACCACATCATAATGAGACTGTTCAGGTACCTGAAACATATAATGAAGGAAACACAAATTTGGCTTCCTGTCACTTGCAACCAAAAGAATCCTAAATGATTCAGGGCCCAATTCGCCCAAAAATTTATCCCCTGACTAACCACCAAAGCAAGAGGTTCTGCCATTCTAGAGGCAAGTCTCGGCTACTTGTTTTAAACCTGTCCTTTCAAAACATCTTCTAGGTTAGGCTTTTAAAATATGCACCACATCAGTGGGGAGGGGGGGACCCACAGGTCAAAGGGCACCAAATTGCTTAAAGGTTTCCTTTCTGCTTTTAATATATTAGATGTGACCCTTACTTCCCCTTCTTCTCTTAGGGATGAAAGACTTCTTGGAAATGCCATGCACGCAGCTGTCATTTGGAAATGACAGCCAGACCGGAGAAGGTTAATGCTCTCATCAAAAATGCCCGTCTTCCAAGTTGGTTAAATGGATCTTTCTGGTTCGCCTGCCTGCTAGTTTCTTGCTCAAATAGCCCAGTATTTCAATGAAGTGTTCTTGCAATTTAGCTTTTTTTGCCCAAGTGCAGCGAGCATCGTGTTTTCCTGTGGGTCCCTGCTTTATCTAAACTCAACCATGGATCTGCCCAGCACAGGACAAAGGCGGCAGATCATGACAGTCATCTGGAGCAGCTTTCCACTTCTGCAGGAACAAAGAGAAAGGGATGCTGCAGTGGTTATCATGGAGAATTTTTTCCAAAGAATGAAGATCCCAACTGCTTGTCTCCACTCCATGGACCTCCCAATATTAGTTTTTTTGCTGCAATTGGAATTGATATGCCTTATAAAGGTCCTTTTTACCTCTGAAATTCAGTGACTCTGACAAGCAAAAAGGGTAACCCCGCTTCTGAAAGGCAAGTGGTAAAGGGCACAGTTAACATGCTGAGAAAGAAGTTGCCAGGAGGGGAAGATGGGACAGTCGTCTTCTTCACTCAACTTCATAGATCAGTTGATTCAGTTAGCTAATCATACCTGCCTCTCTGTCAATGAAACACAGAACCAGACAGTGCTGTGGGAAGTTGGGGAGTAAGTGTGGGACTGGAGAAGCAAAAATGACCATACAAAGGAAAGAGAGGCACCATGGCAATTCCTGTGAGCAGCTCCTTACCTCGCCAATGCTCAAATACTCACAGAAAAATCCAAGTGCCTTCCTGGACAGGATTAGAAGAGTTTACAAAGCATCTTCAAATGTAGGTGACTCTTAAACCTGCTGGCAGACTGTCTGAAAAGCTTTGGGGCTTTCGTTTTTATATTTTGGAAGAATTTTCCGCTATTAGTAGTTTTAGAATTAGATTTATTTCTAAGATATGTATGAACAACTTAGCCTTTTACCTGGGCCAGCATAAGTAGATCAGAGTACAACTACTGATTTATTCTATTGGAAGAGCCATCATCTACTCAGTTCTGCCCTTATTCTCAGCAGAACTCTGCTGAGAAATGTCCTGAGTGTACCCATTAGGAATCTTTACTTTCATCTCCTCAAGATCACACTGCAGTGTATTCCACATGAGGCGGGCAGCTATTTAGTGTGCCTACAACAACCAGGCGAGAACCAGGAGGTCTCCCCTCACTCAGCAAACCTGACCAGAACAATGTGTTAGTATCCTATTACTGCTGTAACAAATTACCACAAACTTAATGACTTAAAACAACAGAAATATACTCTCTCATAGTCTGGCACCACGAGTCTGAAAGGAATTTCATTAAGCTAAAATCAAGGTATTGTCAAGACTAGATCTGTCTGGAGGTTCCATGGGGAGCATCTGTACCTTGACTCTTCCAGCTTCTGGCCGCTGTCAGCATTCCTTGGCTTGTCGCCGTCTTACTCCAATCTCTGCTACCATCGACACACTGACCTCTCCTCTTCTGGAGACAAATGTCTCTCTGCCTCCCTCTTATAAACACATGTGATTGCTTTTAAGGCCCACTCAGACAATCCAGAATAATCTCCCCATCTCAAGGTCTTTAATGTAATCAGGCCTTCAAAATATTGCCATGTAAGCACATTCACAGGTTCTGGCAGTTAGGATGAAGATATCTTTGGGGGCCATTATTTGGCCTATTGCCATCAGGTTTGAGATATGTGGGCAAATACAGAGTCAGCAATTCCTGAGAAGCAGCCAGAGATCCAAGAGGTTGCCCCTCTGCCATCTAGAAGAGCACATTCAGGCAGCTACCCTGGCTCCCTCTCATCTCACAGAGCTGGCACCTTTATAACTCTCAGAGTCACATACATGAAGGTGACAATGTTGCAGCTTGACTCCAAGCAGTGGAGTCAGGGAGGACCCCCACCCCCAACCTCATCATTTGCTCCTACTGGCCACGTTACACTTGTAGTTTGTACTGGACGCACCTAACATGGGTGAGAGAGGAGAGATTACCTGTCTGCTTTAAGGACCAGGGGACGTTCCCGAGGTAAAAGGAGTTGTCTCGGAATTCCTCCCGCTGCTGCTTGTCTTCCCATGTGGGTGCTAGTTTGAGTAGGGGCAGGAAGAGATAAAGAAAGAAAATCTACTTTCCCAGTTTTCAGTGGATGCTGAGAGACGCATCTTTCTATGTGTGCGGAAGGGATGGTTTAAGACAGTCTGCCTTTGTTGTCAGGGCAGGCATTTCATTGCCGGGCTCTGTATCTTTTTATGCTCACCTGGGAGGAGAATTCTTTGTAAGTCCATGACATTAGCCATACGAAAAAATTACTGATTCTTTGAACTGAATTCCCACAAAGTAAAACAGGGTGAAGGCCAAACACATTTTCTGAAGTTCTGACATCATTTTATGACTCTACAGCATGTCAAAAACTTCAGCTGGTATTCAGATGGCCCATTCTTCTGCCTCAGTGTACAAAAACCACAGGTCAACACCGGAGATAAAACCATTTGAGTCTCCTAGATTGCGGTTCGTGAAGCCCCAACATTTTACAGTTCACACGTCATTGCCCACACTCCCTCTGGCTCTGGAATGCATTGAAATACTTCCCCCAGAAGATCCTGCTGCCTAGTACTATAGATTACCCCGGACATTGCAGCCATTGTTACCCCTTTCCCCTCCTCTCCCTGCAAGCACTTTTTATTTGCAACACGTTCTTTTTTTCTCCTTTTGCCCCAGAAAGCTAGACCTTGTTTTAACCTCTCTATCCTTTATTCTAGACCCTTCTCCCTCATAAGAAGTTCTGGGCCTGGGATATTTATTTGCACAATCAAATAGCCTTACTTGGTGCCAGAATCCCACCCTGGGGGATCTCAGAATTGATTTTTTTTATCAGCAGCTTTTGAACATTCAAATATTTGGGTAAAGTTAGAATAGGACAAGCCCAGAGGTAGCATAATCCCTTTGAGGTGTCGACAACTAAAAAATAGATATTTTTGGTTGAAAAGGAACAATGACTTTAACAAGACCAGGTTTAGCTAGAGGCAGGTAAACAATTCTGCAATTTATACCGCATAGAAGGACATATGAGGAGAGCAAATTGGAGAAACAAAATCCACCCCTCAAATCTGAAGCATGAAATCTCCTCAGAATGGCCCCAGCAGCCTGAAAGGTAAACAGCATGGTTATTTTTTTAAGTCTGTAAATGTGCTTTACCTGCCAACAGAGCCGTTAAAATTTAATAGGCTCATACTGATGCTCAAGGGTTTTGAGACACCTATTACAAGGGCTGTTTTCAAAACTGACTTTTCCCCACCCCAAAGCGAGGGAAATCCACCCATGAGAGAAACAGGAAATGAACCGCATGGATTTGACTTCAGTGACGTAGACTAGGCGGCTCTCAGTTGTTGCTGGCGTCATTTAGTGGAACTCGAGCTCCCAGGGTCTGCTGGCTTGCACAAAGAAAAACCTTGTTTGGGCCTCCATACAGCACCATTAAGTGGAGATGTGGATTGTGAGGGACACCATTGGGGTCCCACCTGGCACATGCAGACACCTGGTCCTCGACTTCACTCATACTGTGGCACTGAGGCCAACAACTGATGTTCACAGCAACCGTGTGGGTTGATACTATTATTATTATTATCCCTATTTACAGACTAGGAAGCTGAGGCTTAGAGAACTCCAGTTACCTGCCCAACCACAGGGAGTTAATGGCAAAGTTGGGGTTTGAGTCCAGGGCCGTCTGCCTGGGGAGACAGAACCACTAAGCCATGTACCCTCTCCAGTGTCCAAGGAGAGTTGGATGCATGATCGTTGAAGGACCTGCCAGCTGTTTCTCTCTGGTTCTTATAATTTGTTACGAAGTACTCATTACCTTGAGTTGTTTAGTTCTAATTTCCCCTCCAGAACTTGTCTCTTCTGTGCCCTTTCTACACTGCAAAGCCCTCAAGCTCTCTCTCTCTCTCCTTCTGTCTCTCTCTGTCCTCATTGGAGACCACCCTCAGACCTTCAGACCTTTGGGTGAAACATGAATGCAGAAATAAGCCTAATGTTTAAAGGATGGAATAGAACAAAAAGCTCAATGACTTTGGCTTTGCCTTGTCATCTGATTTCCTTGCATCTCATACCTCTTTCAGCCCCTCAAATACTCCCTGAGGTAGGACGATTATTATTGCATTTTACAGATCAGCAAACTGAAGATCCAAAACATTAAGTCATTTGTCCAAGGCCACATGACTAATTAAAGGCAGAGGCAGGATTTGAACCCATTCAGTGTGATTTCACCTCTGTGTTCTTTAGCTTCTGCTGTTCTGCCTCTGTGGCTCCCAAAGGGAGAGAGCTAGGCACGCACCCTCCCTGATCCAGTGGCCTGCACATGACCCGGATGCGGCAGGCTTGTGCCTAGGCTCCTCCAGGCAGCGGCTGGGTGTCCAGGTGTTAGCTCACCTGGCAGTCTCCCTGGGGAAGTTCCAGAGCATGTGGAGCCTCTGCCCAGTGGGCTTGGCAGTTCAGAAACACAGCTCTCCCTCTGCAGTGACATACATAGCCTCCCAGTTAATTTACAGTGGGCATCCCAAGGCTTGATGCATGGGCTGATCAAGGAGCCAGGATGCTGACCAGTCATGAGCCCACCTGACAGACCCGGCTACATCTGCTGCACTCCATGACTCAGCATCCCCAGGACGAGGGAAAGACCCTCACCCATGAGTGGCTGAGCTTCATGCCACAGGCCAGGCGAACTAAGACGCCAAATGTTTGCACAGAAGATACCTGGGTGGCAGGCCCTGCAGCCTCTCCTCTCCAGCTGAAAGAAAACCCAGAGCATGTTACCCTAGACCAGGGGTCATGAGGGCTCCGTGGCCAAGCCACAAGATCCCAAAGCCCTCCACTGTCCACTTTGGCCTTATGTCCAAGTGAACATAATATTAGCCGACAAATGGAAAAAATAGTGTTGGTTAAACAACTTGGGATTTATATCTCATTACAAGGCCACACTACTCTTAATATATACAATAAATAAATATTTTAATAGATTTTATGGTTATCTTCTTTATAATGCAATTCTACATCATTGTCTTTTTGTGATAAGAGCTTCCATTTGTTATCAAGGGTCAGCATACTATTTCTGGAAGAGCCAGTTTGTAAACAGTTTAGACTTTGTGGGCACAAACAATCTCTGTAGCATATTCTACTTTGCTTTGGGGGTTGTTTTTTATGAACCTTTTAAAATGTAAAAACCATTCTTAGCTCTCAGGCTGGTCAAAAACAGGCTGCAGGCCAAATTTGGTCTGCAAACCATAGTTTGCCATCCCTTAAATTCAAACACATAAAATATATTACAACCATTTTTATTACAGCTTCATTTTTTTACTGGTTGCCTCAAAAAATTATATAAGTGGCTGGGATTGCGGTCCATCAGACCCCAGCCAGGCTTCATGGAAAAAGGCCCATGGTCTACTCCTAATGTCCTGGTTCATGCTTCCTGCCCACCCCTTGGAAATGTAGGAGTAATCAGTAGGAGAGAGATTTAAGAATAAGTGTAACACACATTCCGCTATGAGTTTTTTCATTGCTTTTGGATGAGTCTTTGGAAATCACCCATCTTTCCATTTAGGTTTTCCCATCTGTACAATGGGTTTAAAAACACTGAAACAGATCCCAGGCAGTAACCAATAGATGACTTGTGTTCCTGTGGTCTGGAACATTCTGCTCAGAAACTGTTAGTTTTTAGGTCAGTCCTTACTCTGTGGCTTTTCAGTGGAAGCATTTACTACTTCCTTTGGTGACAGTAGGAAATTGCTGATGGGAAGGTGAGTAATTCTGAGTCAGCAAAATGCTTCAGAGTCTGAAGATGGCAGGGGCTCTGCCACTCCCCCTCTCCCTGCGTGCTCTGCACATTGTACAGTGACCTACAGTGAGTCCAGATGACCCTTGACCACACCAGGCTCCCTCTGCACTGACACTTCTTCTCTAAACAGACCAAAGGCATTGAGACCAACCTCATCACCTAGATGGTCAGGAATTGCTGAGGGCCTGGCCCCGTGTGCCACAGCAACTCCACCCTCCACGGTGGGTGCAGAACAGTGTCGCATCCTCAGGGAGGCAGCAAGCATCCTGCAGGGCAGCAGTCCCTGACCTCGGAGCCAGCAGACCTGGGTCCGAGTCCCTGCTCTATCATTCAACATGTTATTTTAGTAAATATCTCAATTCCTTTGAGCCTCATTGTAGAAAATGAGGGCTTTGAACTAAATGATCTCTAAGGAACTTCTGCCTCTAGCTTTCTGAGTCCCACAAAGCAACCCACCCCATCCCCTCCTCAGCAGTTGCCCTTAATTCCCACTTCCCAGAGAGAATAAAGGGCAGGAAGGTTGAAATTACCCACATCCTCTGCTCTCCCTCCCTCCAAATGGTTGATGTCTCTCATGATTCTTCCCCAGTTTCACAGAAAGGTAGCGAAGCATCTTTTCCTCTGGCTAAATGTCCCCTTCTGCCCCAATTCCCTTCTGTTCCTCCTCTCCCAGCATCATAGTCTATCAGTTACTTCCTCCAGCCTGCGCCTCCACTCTCCCTCTCTACCTGTCCCCTTTTCTTAGTGTGGCAATGCATCCCAGTCACCCCATCCTAAACCACCACCCCAGAACACCCTCACTGGACCCTGCCTCTCCCTCAAGGTGACCGTCGCAGCTGCCTCTAGTAGACCTGGTGAGTGGTCCTGGGTGCTAGGCTCCAGAAGCCCAGGGGAAGTCCTCTGCCTCGGCACACAGCCTTTGGAAGAAGAGTCCCTGAAAAGTCTGTGTCTCGGCGCAGCTCACCCAGCCCACGATGGGAGCCAGGGCCGGAGGGGCCCGGTGTTCCTCACGTCTGTATCTCAGGACCTACCACAGCGCCTGGCCTGTAGTAGACTCCTTGCCACGTGTTCCGAGTTATGGGAAAACAACTGCACCAAGGAATACTCATTTTTGGAAAACCACACCCTACCTCTGCTCAGAGAGCTGGCCCCCGCCAGAAGCTACTGCTCTGTTCCCTGCAGCGCACTGGGCTCCTTAGTTCCAGTCTGTTGGGGACGCTTACTGCTGGCCTGGAATGCGGGGCGCGAGAGAAAGAAAGGCTAATGGTGCTTTCATTATCTGGCCATGGTTTCCTCTTTCTCCTCCCTCTTAAAAAAATAATAAGTGGGGGAGGGCCGATTAAGAAGCTGAGATTTTAAACATCCCCAGAGGTCAAACAAATTGCATTTTTGCTACAAAGAGGGGGAGGGGGAGGGGAGGGGCAGATGGTAAATCGGCTGCGGAGACCCTTCCGGTGATGTCTTTCTCTGGGCCCCCAGCTGGCAAAACTGATGGAGCGCGTGAGGCAGCCCCTCTGGTGGGCAGATCCAATCGCAAATAGAGAAACAAGGCGTGCCAGCAGGAGCCTTACCAGCTGGGAAATTATTTCCTAATAAAACTACAAAGGGAAGGACGATAACTGGGCACTGCTGACAAGTATTGTTGTCTTGTATCAAAATCTCTTTATAAACCTGTTTGAAGAACAGAGCTGGCTTCCCTTTGATGTCCCAGTTCAAAGCCTGTGACAGGCAGGGTTCCCAGCCATGGTGGGGGATGGCAGGGGAAGGGAAGTCAGGAGGCCCTAGCAAACTCTCAGTGCACATAAATACCTCGGTACTCGAGCACAATTTTTGGTTAGATTTCCTCTGAGCTCCCACTTATTAATAACAGCCATCCCGATCAAGCGCTCCCTCTATTCCAGGCACTCTTTGCAGACTATCTCTTTTAACACTGACAACCCTGAGTGGTAGATATTGTCACCCTCAACTGAGAGAGGAAATGAGACCGGTCCCAACCTCTCAGCCTGGCTCCAAACCAGGCTCATCCTCCACTCTGGGAAAGCCCATCCTGCCATCACCGTACACAGCTGAGTTGCCACATGGACCCCATGGCCACTTCTGTTGGACTCGCAGCACCAAGCTACAGGAGCTGGGGTTGGGACAGAAAGAGAAAGTGACAGCACAGGTCTGCCTCCCAGCAATTGCTCAGTTTTGCCTACGCAGGCCTTCAACACAGGCTTTGCAGACAGCGAGAGAAGGGCCCTTTTAGGATAGGCAGTATTTTACCATAATCTCCCCACACTCAAGTGGAAATCAGGCCACCCAGGGCACAACCAGGACTTATCCTAGAAGAGAGGAAAACCTGCTGTTATGAGTTGAATTGTGTCCCCCAAAGATGTGGAAGTCCTAGAGCAGGACCTATGAATACAGCCTTATTTGGCAGTAAGATCTTTGCAGATGATCAAGTTAAGATGAGATCAGTGAGGTGGGCCCTGATCCAGTAAGGCTGCTGTTCTTATAAAAAGGGGACAGACATTTAGACACAGAGACAGACACACACGGGGAAGATAAAGTGAAGACACAGGGAGAAGGTCCTCGACAAGCCAAGGAATGCCTGAGGCCGCTGGAGGCAGGAGAGGGGCCTGGAATAGACTCTCCCTCACAGCCTCAGGAGGAACCAGCCCTGCCAACTCCTGGTCTTGGACTTCCAGCCTCCAAAACTGAGAAAATAAATTAATTGTTTGAGCCACTCAGATTATGGGAGTTTGTTACAGCAGCCCTAGGAAACAAGTTCACCTACCAACCCCGGAAATACCTGCAAGGGGCAGGAAAAGGCAAAACTAGACATTTCTGTGGGCTGGAGAATGGAGAGTGTATCCCTGCATCTGCTCCTAGAGAGTGGGGGGAAACGAAGGTGAAGGACACCAGCCAAGCCCAGGGTGGCAGTGGGGAGAAGAGCTAGACTCCATACCCGGCATCACCCCCTGGGATCAACTCCCAGTCATGCCCGAGTCTCATCCAGGCCGTAACTCTGCGGTCTCTTTATCTGGATGCCACCCTCTTCATCTGCCCCTTACCTCTGTCTCCTTTCATCTGCACACACTACCTTTGCCCCTTTGCCTCTCTCCAAAGGCAGGCTAGTTAGTTCTCAAAAGAGTGGTTTCCCAAAGGTGGGCCTGGGACCAACAGCATCAGGGTCACCTGGGAAGTTTGTTAGTAATGCAAAGGCCTGGCCCCCACTTGAGACCTTCTGAATCTGAAACTTCGGGGTTGAGGCCCCACACGCCATGTTTTAAGGAGACTACCGTGGCATTCTGATGATTGAGAATCACTGCTTAGTAAAAAGTGGCCTGCAGCTGGGTGTGGGTTTTCCTACAATCACAGTAACAGTATGGTGGAGTCAGGAACCAGTTGTTTGTACAGACATGGGTATTTCCTCATAACTGAAATATTCCAGTGGTCCATTTAGCTGAGGTTTAAGGAGATTTAATAAATGGCCGTGGGGGCATAAGGGCAAAATGATGACATTTCCTTTGGGCAGAGAGGCAACCGCCTTCCCACCCTCCTCTCTTTAAAGCATCTCCCTGAGAACATTCTAGGCTGGATACAAAGCTCTCACCTTCTGGTTTTACAGCCCAAGGTGGTGGGCCTTCTGACCCTTTGCCTGTCAACACTCAGTTTGGGAAGTAGCTCAGGACCTCTCACGTGTACATGAAACAGACAAGGTGAGTCCTCGTGTCACGCAGGTAAAGGAGTGTCCGTCGTGTGTTGTTCTGTTTTCCTGGTATAAACCGGTAGGAAGCTGTACGGATCTGAGTCACTTCCCTGCTCCCTCCCATGCATGTAACTAGGATGCTTCCCCGGCATTATAATTCTGTTCTCTCTCCCACGTGGGTGGAAGGGGAAGCTGCTGGCAGGATGGCAGGACTGTTTGTTTCCCCGACACACAGGCAAAGGCTCGGAAATACTCCACAGTTCTTTTTCCTCATCAGCCGAGCCTGAGGGGTGGGGGTGGGGAAATAGGTCGAAAGCAACTGTCCACAAACATCTTTTTTTCAGGATTAATACTTCGAAGACCTCACCCCGATCCCATGTGCTTTCACGGCTCTGGTCTTCCATGTACCCCTTTTGCACAGCATCTTCCCAGGTCTCTATTCGCCTTTGCCTCACTGCCACTGAATACGTGACAAATATAAAGAGGGACCTGCTTGTTGTCTATTGTGTATCCTTCACTTAGAACGTCAGCTTCTGAGCCAGTGATGTGATCTGTTCATAGCCAATTTCCCCAAACCTGAGCGGACGTGTAGTAGGCACACCATTGTCCCACGGAGTCCCTACCAGCTGTCCCCTAACGGTCCCCGCCCATCCCACTCTTGAAGACCAGCCCCGAACTGCCGAATGTTTAATCTCCCCTGAAACAGACCTGCCAGCAGAATCCAGAACGGAGCGGTGCACGCTGTGCAGAGTGCTCCTCGGGCCAATGACATTAGAATGCCACCCGGCATACAGTAGCCCCATCATCAGCTCATTACACATGCAGCTTCAGACTCATAAAAATATCACCTCACACCGTTCCTCATGAACCCGCTGCCTGGGGAGCAGAGGCCGCCGCTCGGGGGCTGACGGAAGGCGGCAAGGAGGAGGCAGGGCACAGAGACGGGCATCTGTCGGCCCCAGCAGGTCTCCCCCTTGGCAGAGGATCCCGGAATCTGCTCCACTCCGCGCCATGCAAATGAGGTGCCGAGGAGGTCACTGCGTTCTGCCGGATTATTATCTCTGACATTTTATTCGTAATAATTATAGAGCCTTTCCACCTTCAAAGTGCTTTGCAAACAATAATTAATTAATTAACACTCATAACACCCTGGCGAGGTAGCTTAGTATTATTAATTTATCTCTACAGTGTGTTATTAGCCACCGTCCCTCCCTCCCCACGGAAACAGCCGTTGAGCTTCTGGGCTGCATCTCTAGTCCTTTCTGCACCAGTTCTGCCCGTTTCTTACTTTAATTTTCGACTCTGCTCAGCAGTGTCATGCCTTGAAGGTCTGACAGCCGTGCATATCACTCTCTCGATTTTAGAGCCTGTTTGATACAAGCAGCCACCCCACTTGTCTTTATACGGGAGCTACAGCCGGGGATTTTATTTGTTTGCCTCCAGTCCCAGGACTCCCCACGCCCAACACCTTTCATTAACTCAATTACCCTCCTTGTCCCCGCCCCCTTTAATTCTTCCACTCCCTGATGCATCTCTCCCGTCCAACTAGTACACCGTATCGCTAGGCCCTGTTCCTCATCTTGTCTCTGGCGCTGTGCTTCCTTTCCATCGCCACAGTTTTATCTATCGCTCGGCTCACCATTCACTCTCCTAGTTATTTGGATTTTAATTATGTAAATTAGGCTTCTCTAAGGGGTGCTTACGAGAAGGCTATCATTTAACTCCTCTCTCCCTGATCGAACTCCTCATATTTTTAATCTCATTTTCTTCTCGGTACCTTTTGCCAGCTCCGGGTCTCATCCTGTCACCCCACACCCGCCTCTTTATTCATTGGCTCAGCCTGTGCCTGTCATTGGGTGCCTCTGTGTGAGTGCGGGGGCAGGGGAGAGGTCACAAAGATAAATTAGGACCCAGGCTCCAGCCTCAAAGAGGATGAGATAAGCATCTGAGAATCTCTATGGGAATTCAGAGGTGGTGATTAATTGCACTTCTGCCTAGAAGTAGGAAGAGGGGAGGGGGGTCACAGAAATCTTCACAGAAGTGAGAACACTTGAAAGATGAGGGAGTTGGCTTTTGCCTGGCAGAAAAGAAAAGAAAGGGTGCGCCAGGCGCCGGGAACAGCGTGAACAGGGAATGTAGGCACGGGCTTGGAACACGCAGCCTCTGAGTCATATGGCTTGGATAACTCAACCTCCGATTTCACCTTGAGCCATCTGTAGGCCGGTACCTCCACTGCTACCCACTGGAAGAAGTGGGGAGACAGAGGGAGGGGAAGGGAGAAGAGGGGAGGGGAGTGGAGGAGAGGGAAGGGGAGGCGAGGAATACCACAAGCTTGGAGGGGGGCTTTCATTTTATCAGATATTTTACAGGAAGAGAGAACAGGGATGATCCACATTACGAAGCAGGCAGCATTTCTCTCTAAAAACCTCCCCTCAACATTGCTGTCCTCCCCCTCTAGAGTCCCTTGGAAATGAACCCAGATCACTCTTGCCCTGATTACACAGCCTGCAAGGCCCAAACCCCCAGGCCTGCAAATTGTCCTGAGCTGATTCTATCACGCTCTCCCTTTCACAGTCGGGGCTCCTTTACTGAATCGCTCTCTTCTCTTACACCCTCTCACTCTGGTGCCTCAACTGTCTTCTGGTGCCCAGATGCCCCACAACTAAAGAAGAGGTTTGGACACTAGGATCTTAGCAGACTGAGAGGAATACTTATACATTCAAGTAATTTCTTCCTGTGATGAGTACTTTTTATGTTCCTATTTGTGGGATTACAAATAGTCTGGTGTGGTATAGTATGTGACTGAAGCTCGCTCTCTCTCTTTCTCTCTCTCTGTGTGTGTGTGTGTGTGTGTGTGTGTGTGTGTGTGTGTGTGTGTGTAAAGAATAGTGGACCTCAAATATCACACTAAAACGTTTGGTTGGTTTCTACAGGTGATAAAAATTGTATTAGTGTCCTAGAGGTGCTGCTGTAACAAAGTACCACAAACTGGGTGACTTACAACAACAGAAATGTATTGTCTCATAGCTCTAGAATCAAGGTGGCAGCAGGGTTGGGAAGATCCCTTCCACACCTTTCTCCTAGCTTCTGATGACGGTTGGCAATGCTTGGCCTTCCTTGGCTTTTAGATGCATCACTCCGATCTCTGCCTTTCTCTTGGCATTTTCCCTCGGCCTCTGTGTCTTCATGTGGCCATGTTTTTATAAGGACACCAGTCACATTGCATACCCCAACATAACCTCACCTTAACTAATTATGTCTGCAACAACCCTATTTCCAGATAAGGTCACCCTCTGAGCTCCTAGGGGTTAGGACTTCAATGTATCTTTTCAGGGAGACACACTTCAACCCATACAAGGATCAATAGCAGGTTTTAAAGTAAGTCAGGTAGTCACCTAACTAGATCCACATTTAGTAAGAAAGGCAACTGAGGCAGCAGCAATGTGGGGGACAGATGAGCTGTCAGAGAGCCTGGAGGGAGACAACCACGAGGACTGCAGGACAGCCCAGGCCCACTGCTCTGGTTTTCCTCACAGTACATCTGCATGCACATGATCCCCAGCCCAAACCCCCTTCTCATCTCCTCCATCCCACATCTCATAGGGCAAGTTACAACACAATTCTAAGTATTACGATAGTCACAGTAACTGTTAACATTTATTGTGTGCTTAGTGTTTACTAGGCACTGTGCTAAGTATGCTATAAATAGCATCTCATTTAAT
The DNA here is from genome assembly GCF_054644295.1 of Miniopterus natalensis. Classification (NCBI taxonomy): domain Eukaryota; kingdom Metazoa; phylum Chordata; class Mammalia; order Chiroptera; family Miniopteridae; genus Miniopterus; species Miniopterus natalensis. The sequence goes on along the minus strand of NC_142089.1, from coordinate 67,906,245 downwards.
CCCCATAATTATTTGTTGAAGCAGATGCTTAGTTAACAAACATTTATATAGCACCAACTCTGTGCCAAGTACTAGTCTAAGTGCTTTTCAAATACTAGCTCTTTTAATTCTCAAACCCAATGAGGTAATACTATTAAGGTTCCCATGTAATGAACTATATAACATGTCTAGGTTTCAGTGTCATAGAAGGACTTTCAACCCAGTCACTGAGACTCTTGAGCCTGCCCCACCCCAGGGGAGGCACTATTCTGCCTCCACAAACAGCAATAGATGGCCCCAGCAAGCCAGAAACTGTTCACTGATGGGAATGTGATTCAATGCAATTTAAGTACAATAGAGCATTTTGTGGATTTGTGGCATGAAGGTGAGTCTCTGCCCATAAAAGAAGAAGAGGAAGGGAGCAGGGAGGAATAATAAAGCTTGGGGAAAAAGTCTATGATGCTTGCTCTTTCCTTCCATTATGGTTATGAGATCAGAGCAGAGACTCTCAAAAGGATAAAAATGGCCAAGCACACAGGAGATGATGTGCACACATGGCCGAGTTGCAGATGGAGTGTGGAAAGAGAGGAGGTAATGTCAACCATCATGCTCCAAAGCAGCTGGACGAGCAGGGGCTTCTGAGATAGGCAGATGTTGCCTCTTCTCAGCCACAGTGGAATGGGTGAAACAGGGGCCAAGGCAAGGTTCTGCCTCTGGGCTCAACACCATCCTTTGCACTGCAGCCAGAATGATCTTTCTAGAACACCAATCTGATTATGTCATCTCCCTGCCAAAAATACTCCATGGCTCCCATTACCTACCAGATAAAATCTAAATTAGGCCAGTCTTTCCCCCCACCCCCGACTCTGCTTTATATTCTACACTCCAGCCACACTGTCCCGCTGTGCCCAGGCTGCTCTGCTCACCCCAGTCCAGGGCTGTGTGTGTGTGTATGTATCTCTTTCCCTTGCCCCCTGTCCATCCTCTCCAACCCCACCCTCCCAGCTTCCATCATCCCCTCCACCCTTTTTCTACCCACTCATGCTACAAGCTCCCGTCACTTGGCTCCTATCTGTGAAGCCCTCCCTGACTCTCCCACAAGCTGACTTAGATCGACCTCCATCTTCGTTCCTGGCATGCTTTGATCCCAACCTATTTTTTTAATTGTGGTACAGTACACATAAAAGTTTTCATCTTAGCCATTTTTTAATTTTATTTTTTAATAAAAATTGTATATGTTTAAGGTATATGACATGATGATTTGATATACATATGCATAGTGAAATGATTACTGCAGTTAAGCTCATTAACATTATTATATTTTGTGTGTGTGTAATGAGAGCTTCTGAAATCTACTCTCAGGAAATTTCCAGTATTCAATACACTATTAACTATAGTCATGATGTTGTGCATTAGACCTTTAGACTAGTTCATCTTACATACTGCCACTTTGTACCCTCTGACCAACATCTCCCCTTTTCTGTTACCTCCCTACCCCTGGCAACCACCATTCTACCTTCTGCATCCATTCATTCCACTTCTTTAGATTCCATATATAAATGAGATCATGCATAATTTTACTTTCTATGTCTGGTTTATTTCACTTGGCATAATGTCCTCCAAGTTTGTCCACATTATTGCAAATGACAGGATCTTTTTTTGTAAGGCTGAATAATACTCCACATAGATTATATACATGGGATTTTATATGTATATCACATTTTCTTTGTTCATCTGTCAACAGACACTTAGGTCGTTTCCAAATCTTGGATATTGTAAATAATGTTGCAATTAATTTGGGAGCATAGCTACCTCTTCAAGGTACTGATTTAATTTCCTTTGGGTATATAGCCAGAGAGGGATTGCTGGACACCATGGTAGTTCTATTTTAAGTCTTTTGAGAAAACTCAATACTGTTTTCCATAAAGGCTGTACCAACTTCCATCCCCAATGACAGTGATGAGGTTTTCTCCACATCCTCTCCAAAACTTGTTACCTTTCATTTTTCTATAATGGCCATCCTAACAGGCATAAAGTGGTATTGCCACTTAACTGCTTTTTAGTGCATAGTTCAACAGCTTTAAATACATTCACATCGTTCTATAGCCAATCTCCAGAAGCCTTCACCTCGCAAAGTAGAAACTGTGCCTATTAGACAACGACTCCACAATCCCTCCTCCTCCCAGCCCCTGGCAACCACCATTCAAACTTCAGTCTCTATAAATTTGATTACTCTAGGTATCCCCCCCCCTTTTAATTGTGTTATAGTTGTATCCTGGGTTTAGTATTGGATTCCTTCTCTTCAGTGTGCAGAATGTTCTTTTTAAACAATCTTAGTTCCATCTTCCTGGGGTGGTAGTATTCCAACATAGTCATTACCAGGCCCGCCTGCTCCAGGGGGTTGTGCAGAGACCAAGCCTCCTCAATCACCAAAGCACTGGGGAACCCCTTTCCCACTGATCAGCCCTTCCTGGTCCTCAGAATACCCCATCTTCCCCACCCACATGTACCTCCAGGACCAGCAGTTCTTCTGCCTTGGGGTATCATTCGGGGATTTGGGCTGCAGCTGGGATCTCCTGTACCTCACCAGTCTCTCTAACTCTGCTAGACCGACACCTTCATGATCTTTCCACATTTCCTCGCTTCTCTCTGTTTCTCCCTCTCCTCTTTCATCACCCTCAAAGCCCTTTCTCATTCAGCCTCTTGCCCCCAGAGTCATATATTTTCTGCTGCTGCCCTCAAAGGCCTCCTCTCTCTCACCTCCACCCCTGAGATCCTTAGTATCCTTTTTTCGAAGAGCTGGGTGTTTTGCAAAAGCCTTTGACTTCAAGCAGCTTGTTTTCTGCCTTGAAAATATCCTGAGGCAAGGACAGGCAAAGACCCCATCTATCTGTTGATCTGAGGGAACAGAAGAGTAGAGCAAAATAAAAAGTACTCAAAGTATCATTTGCCATATGTATGTTTTCACTCTTTTCTCCCTACTAAACTGGACATGGGTGTCACCTCCTCTTGTATCTCTAACATTTCTGCAACCAGAGTAGTTTCTCAATAAGCATTGTGAATGTAGATGAATGAAGGGATGAATGAATGCATGAATTAAGGCAACTCAGGATTTTCAGCCCCAAACTTCTCTCCCTTTAATATGACATGAGTGCTCCAAAGACTCACTCTTGGGCTCAGATAGGGGATGTAAAAGCGTAATTCCACTACCTACAATATCTATTTTATCCTTGGGTTTCTCCAACTAAAAAAGTGTACACAATTCAAGATTTTAAATAATAGAAAAATGTTCTGTTTCAAAATCTTAGTTTGTTGGGAGAGAGGGAGGCAGAGAAACAATGATCTCCTCACTCTACAAAGCAGTCTAAGCTAACTGCTCCTATAGTACAGCTTACAATTCGTTCTCTCCCACCTGGTACTATCCCAGGAATGGGGGCAGAGCCCACCATGTTCTTCCTATGGGGTCATGATCTGGGAAAAGAGTAATAAGAGGGAGAGAGAGAGAATGAATTAATAAACAAAGCATTTCACATAAAAACTGGAAGCAAACTCTGGATGCACAGGGCATCAGGCTCCACCTTAGTGAATGAAGACCTGTTGTTTGTTATGCCCAGTTAGGAGTCTGTGAAGCCACAGTCTTCAGGAACTTTGGCTACATCCGGTGCTGCAGTTCTCAGAAAATCCCAGCTCCCACCGTGGAGCAGCTTCCAGACAGGGCTCTCCAACCCAGCCATCTGGAATGGCCAGCTCTACTAACTGACCTCTGGTTCATCCCCTCTCCTGTTCACTTCAAAGAATGCCCCATGAGGGAAAGAGACAAAAGGCAGTCACAGGGACTTGGGGGAAGGGAGGAAACTGGCTAAATAATTAGCCCACAAACCTTCAAAGTACTCTATAATCATTAATTAATCCACCCAACTGGGATCTGTGGGCAGATGGACGCTCACCAACCACCCTGACACACCCATTGCTAAATGGAGCCTGAGGATAAGCAAATGCAGCAGCTGGAGCACCTGAGAGGAAAGAGATCAAGACCACAACACTTCGGCTTTGAGATCGGCTTTTGAGAAGCTGCTATTAATAAAAATCTTTGGATAACCTGTGTGAGGTGCAAAATGGAAAAGAGCAGAACCAGTGGGAGGGCTTCCACCAGGCAGGAGTCAAGGGGGTGATAGCCCTAGGTCAGCAAGGAGACTGCCCCCACCTGAGCAATCTGAGTCCTTGCAGGGCATATCCCAGGAAGGAGCCTCTTCAAGTACGAGGACCACTGCAGGGATCCTCAGCTGTAACGGCAGCCAGCACCACCTTGAGAGCCCTGTAGACACCTGGGGAAGGTGTCCGGGACAGACACGTGTGTTCAAACTGCAGGATTTCACAGACCTGCCCCACACCTCCACTGTGGGCCTCACCACAGGTGAATTTGCCTGTTTGGGGCAATTTTAAAGTTTCTTCTATACCTTTTTACCAGGTCTCCCATCTACCAATGTGCAGTCCTTGCAATATGACCACTTAAAATAACATTGCAGCTGAATATTTCTTCCCCACAAATGAGCTCACATTTCAAATTCTCTATTTCCACCAGTGCTTAGGAAGGAAAATGATGGGTGAAACTGCAATGTCAACAAGGGAGAGAAACTACTGATTTCTAAAAATTCATGAGGTGTCGCTCATTCCAGCAAAGTCACAGAAATGCCCAGCCCTCAGGCATGCATACCCTCAAACTCAATTTCAATGTCTTAAAGTTGTTTGAACTCAAGGATAGTGAGTCATGTTAACATATTTACAGGAAACTGGGCACTTTTCAGTTATGTATTTTTTCTTATTCCTCTCACTACCCTTGTTAGACAGGGATTCCTCTCACCAGTTTTTCACATGTGGAAACTGAGCCTCCTGGGTACAGGAACTTGTTCCAGGTCTGACATATTGTACATGGAAGAATCGGTCTTCAAATTCACAAACAACTCCTACATTCTTGCTTTGACCATTCCTCTCTCTGGCCAAGAGGAGAGTAAGTGCCAAGCCAAAGACATACCCTTGCAACCAGTCCTATAGTTTTCATCCTGCAGGGACACTTCCTGGAGACTCAGCTTTGCAGAAGGTTGCTCACTGTTGATGAAATTACAACTGCTAAAGCTCTGTGATTTGAGAACTTCAAGGCCTCTCTCAGTGGCTGCAGCCCTCTCTGCAGTAGGGCATACCTGCGGGGCCACCCCCAACAGAGCACTGCCTCTCGGAGCTGGGGTGGGGGTCTAGTCCAGGCTGCTCTGTCTCCCGCTTCTGTTTTCCCCTTGCTTCTGAGGAGCCCGTTGCCAATAAGCCATGCTGCTGCTCTTTTCTTCGAGGACTCTTTGCAAATCTATGTTTAAAAAAATCTGTGCCCCAAATGAGGGAGATATTGTATAATTCTGCTAATATGAGTACCTAGAATGGGAAAATTCATAAAGACAGAAAATAAAAGTGTTACCAGGGGCTGGGAGAAGGGAGAGTTAGTGTTTAATGGGCAGAGAGTTGATGTGGAAGATGATGAAAAAGCTTGGGTGCAGTAGTCGTGATGGTTACACAATGCTGTGAATGCATTTAATGAATTGTATACTTGTGAACGGTTAAAATGATAACTATTATGCTGTGTATATTTTACCACAATAAAAATAAATAAAACTCTGACATGTGGCACAACGTGGTTTAACCTTGACGATATCTGGTGAAGTGAAATAAGAAATGGACAAATACTGTAAAATCCCACTCATATGAGAACCTAGAGTAGTCAAATTCACAGGGACAGACAGAAGAATGGTGGTTGCCAGGGGCTGGAAGAAAGGGGGAGGGAGAGGAAGGGCACAGAGTTTCATTTTGAGATGATGAAAAAGTTCAGGAGATGGATGGTGGTAATGTTTGCACAACAGTGTGAATGTACTTAATGCCACTGAACTGTCTACATAAAATAGTCAAAATGATCAATTTCATGTTGTTATATTTTATCATAACATAAATAAAAATATTTTTTCTTAAATAAGGAAGCTGCTTTGTCCCACACACCTCCTACAAAAGTTTCTCCCAAATTGAGAGACCCAGGAGTCTCCATGCTAAAACAGGTGATCCCTCTGCATGTGCCTCCAACCTCTGGGAAGGGCTTCCCTGCTCCTGATGGGTGGAAGGATGTGACCAGGCAGAACAACAGCCACCTTCACATCCCTCCCACAGCAGGGCAGCAACCCCGACAAGGGCCCAACTTGTAACCTTCAGTCTCTCACCTTCCTCAGAGACAACTGGAGTGGCCTACCTTCCTCTTGTGTGACAGCCCTCAGGCCCTGGTGAGAAAGTCACCCTTCACCCCCCAGGGGCTTGCAGTCTCTCAGCAGGTGAACAAGGACTGAAGCAGGTGGCAGTGTGCCTTTTGAGTGACAAGAGCAACCAGCAGCACCACACCAGCTCTGAAAGTTGTCTGCTGGTGCCAGGCCTTGTGGAAACCTCTCCAGCTGGCAGGGAGGAGGCCTCAACCTCAAATGCCTGTCCAGGACAGTGTGTTCAGACCCCCTCTAATCACTGCTTTCTGACAGCACTGGCCTCCCAGCCTCGTCCCTGGGCTCCCTCTGTCTCAGGTCTCCCACAGCTTCGGAGAGCGCTGGCTTTATGACTGGAGCTGTCGACTGAGAGACACATTTTAAAATTCATGATCTTTCCCATCAGGGTTCAGAAACGGATCAGACTTGAAAATGAAAGCCCAGTTTATTCTTTCACTGGTCCTCCCGGACCCCTCCCACCTCCCCCCCTTCCTGGGTCTTCCTCCCAGAGTTTTCCTGGCCCATTGTCCTCCAGGATCTACTACATTTGTCACAGTTTTAATCCCCACCTCCAGCCATAAACCAAAGCAAGATGAAAATTCTCCTGTTTCCAAACCAAGCCCGTGTTCGTTGGGCTGGCAAGGCACGCCTGACTATCAAAGGTATCTCCCTTTGCCAGGTAGGGAAGGGCCACCGAAGGTGCAGCTGGGCCAAAGAGATAGAGCAGAGGCTTGACTGAAAGGGAGTCAGGCGGCAGGGGCTGAGGGTTTTCATTTTTCCAGGAAAGGCAGTTGCTGGGGGACCATCCACCTGAAGCTGGGGAGGTGGGGCGCAGCCCGGGCGCAGCAGACGGGCTGGCAGGAACTCGGCGCTGCAGACCTGCCAAGGAAAATTAAAGAGCAATGTGTTTGCTTCTTGCCACAACTATAAACAACAACAGAGATTCTCTCGGTGGAATTCTTGCCTTGTGATTTCAGTCAGCTGTCCTCAGCCGCCCCTTCCTTGCAGCAGTTTCCCTCTTAGGCCTTTACGGAGGGCGTCCGGTGTCCTAATTTATCCTGGGGATCAGGAAAGATCAATCTCCTCCCAGGCGCGGGGCCACGCCGGAGGCGCTCGGCCTCTCTCAGCCACAGGGAGAAGTAAATGGAAGAGAAGCGAACACTGAGGACTGCAGGAGCACGGGCCCAGGGACAGGAACGACCTGTGCGAGCCAAACCCGAGCGCGCACCGCCGTTTCTGGGACGTGACGGCAGGTAATGTCGCCGGACCGGGACCAAAGCAGGTCTGCGGGACGGGTCCGGAAATGCGTCCTTGCAAAATCACAGGAAAAGCAGTTTGGAAAGTCACGCATGTAGAAGAATCTGAGGAGTCGTGGCAAGACTTATTGGAGGGGGCGCGGCGCGCAGCTGCCCCCAGAGAGGCTGCGCACGGCCTCACCCACCCCGGGGCTCAGCTTCGGCCCCGGCGGGAGGCCGGCTCCGGGCGCAGGCCCGCGCTTGTCCTCACCAAGGCCAGGAGGAGGGCCAGGCCGCTGACCCGCCGGGCCATTAGCCGGGCGCCGAGGCGCTGGGAGCCCAGCACAGTCTCTGTGCCCGCGGCCGCTGTCTGCGCTGTGCTTCCGCCCACGCGGCTGCTGCGGAGAGAGTGCGAACCGCCCGCCTTCCTGAGCTTTGATTCCATCTCCTCGGGTTTGGGGAAGGAATTTCTTTCAGACTAGTCTTCTCCCTAATCGTTCACGGGCTTGTGCTGGGCCCTCCCCTGCCCAGGCCCTCTCCTGCAGCTTCCAGGGTTTCTGGGCCTTATCCTACGCCATCCTTGGCCCGCATTTCCCCAGGCTGGGTTCCTCCACTTGTAGCGGCCATTTTGGCTCCTACTGCGCATGTCTCATAGGGTTGCCCTGCCATCCGGCTTCTACTGCGCATGCGCTTAGTAAAAGCCCCACCCCCCCGGGGCCTTTTTGGCTTCTACTGCTCATGCGCCCAGCGCAGGACTTTCCCCCTTACTGTTCTATCCCTACCCCCCAGTAATTTGGGGGAATGGACCGATTATTTCCAGGGGAGACTGGAAAGCCCGTCTTTCCTGCCTGCTCAGGGATTAGTGTCGGTTTGGTGGAGGATGCGGTTGTCCCCTGGGGTGTCTGTGAAGCTGCAGCTTCCTAGTTAATCCGGCTTAATTAGATGTCTGGCTCCCTCCTCTTTCATTAATATCTAACTAGCTGCCTACTGTAATAGTAACGCTTAGCCAAAACTTATCAGTGCCAGACAAGTTCTAAGCCCCTTATATACATATGAGTGCATTTAACTCTCCCATCAGCCTTGTGAGGGAGATCTTATTAGCCCCCGGAGACGGTTAAGTTCACGTGTGGACTCAGCTAGGCCACAGTTCCCAGGTATTTGGTCAGAGGTGGGTCTAACTATTGTTGTGAAAGTACTTCTTAGATGAGATTAACATTTAAGTCAACGGAATTTGAGTAAAACAGATTACCCTCCGAAATATGGGTGGGCCTTATCCAATCAGATGAAGGTCTTAAGAGACAAGGCTGAAGCCCTCCAAGGAGAAGGGAATTCTGCCTCCAGACTACCTTAGGGCTTAACCTGCAACATCGCCCCTTCCTGCTGGCCTGCCCGGTAGGTGTCAGACTTGTCAGCCTGCACAAACACTTGAGCCAGTTCTTTAAAATCTCTCTCTCTCACACACACACACAAACAAACCCTGTGGATTCTGTTTCTCTGAAGAACCCTGACTAATAAATCTGACTGCTGATGAGGAACCTGAGGTACAGAGGAACTAGTTCCCTTACCCCAGGTCTCAAGGCCAGTAAGTGGTGCAGGCAGGATAGAAATGTATACACCCTGGTTCCAGAAACTGCTCACTTACTCAGACACTGCTGCTTCTCGCAGCCACAGAAAGTCACAGCCACGTCTCCATCAGCAAACTAAAGTGACGAGGGAGATGTAATGGAAAATGCATTCGAGTAAGATTTAGCAGGGTCAGTGGACATGGACAGAGCTGACTTCAAAATCAACAAGATTCGTTTTCAATCTGTCGTTTTGGTATCTGCGACTTTGAGCGTGTGATTTAAATCTCTCTCGGCTTCCATTTTGCCGACCTGGAGAGTACCATAAAAACTTTGCAAGGTTATTGAAGGGTTAAATTGGGTAATTTTATGTGCAAACAGTATTTCCAAGTATGTGAGTGAAATCACATAGATTGCGTGATTAGACAACTGCTCCGGATTCAAATGTTCTAAGCCCTCTCGTGCTTGAGTAACCAGAGACATAATCTTCTAGAATTAACTCTCCTAAATGCGTTTCAGTTCCTCCATCTCAGGGGCAGGGTTCCCGTTGATTGAGATCACTTCCACCTTCAGTTAATATTGCTGATCAAAGCTACTAACGCCCAGAGCACAGCTGTACCTACCACGGGTGCAGGCTGGATTTCAACATGGGGTCAGCTGTTGCACACCCTCCCTTACCTTCCTCCTGTGGGCTTCCTGCTGGGCCAGCTAAACATATCAGACTCCTCTTGCTCATGGTGATGGCTGGCCCACTGTGCCCATGCCCACCACTCACCAGTCTGTCAGATCTGGATCTGTATGCCTGAGGAACAGGGCTCATGTGTTTCTCTCTTAAGGGAAATAAGATGTACGTTCTCCCTGAGGGAAATCAGCATGCACAAAGGATGTGCAGGAGGAAACTGCCAGTAACATCTCTATGACATCCTGCCAGGTCAAAAGAACAAAGACCCGAGTTTGTTTGGTGGGGGGGGGGGGGGGCGCGCTTTTGTTTGTTTGATTTTGGTTTGGTTTTCATTGTTGTTTCCATTATATATTGAAGAGGTTCCGTATGCTAAGAACTATGGCAAAATACTTGACCTGAATCATCTCATTTAATCCTCACAATCCCTCTCTTACTGCATTGTGATTGTTCCCACTTTGTGGATGAGAAAACTGAGGCTCAAAGAAGACAAGCAACATTCCTTGGCCTCACAAACAGTAACAGAGCCAGGATTCCCACCTAGGCTTGTTTAACTTGAGAACCTTCCTCTTTAACCACCATGCTGAACCTTTAGACTGGGACATCTGTCTATTTTCAACAAATATTGGTTAGCTTTTCTAGGAAACAAGAGACATTAGTTCTAATCCTGACTTAGAAGTCACATGGCTTTGAGCCAATCGCTTAGTCCTTCAGGCTCACTTTTCGTCATCTGTGAAAGGAGAGAAATGGAGTAAGAGAAGCTAATGGTGTCTTGAAACTAAAAACATTCACAATTCTAAGAATCAGTGGCCCGAGAGCCTCAGCTAATACATTCACACCACATCCTTCTCAGCCTGTACTCAGCACTAGGGAAAATTCGTAGAAACAGTGACAAACAAAAACGTTAGGTAAAAGCCGCCTGTCAGATTTACATATTATGCTGCAAAATTTATTGTGCTCTCCTTTTTTCTTGGAATGGGAACATCTAGGTCTAGGATCTATGGTCCTAACAGTGCTGAGGGGGAACCTGTTGCTGACTAGCCACATTTCCAGTTCCAAGAACCTTCTCTGAACGGCATGCTTGGTAATGCTAACATTAAAAAAAAAAACCTTCACCCAAGAAGCAATATGGAAAATTTTGTCTTTTTTATTTTAAAATAAACATTGAATATCTCTCTTTTTCAAATGGTGGAAGTAATCACAGAGATAGGTATAGCCAGAAAAGCCTGCTGGAGGGGAAATGGAAGAGCATGGGGGAGGAACTTGATGCAGAGTCCACCTCCATGTGTCTGTCTTCTTCCTTTGGCTCCACGCCACCTCCTTCCTGAGCACGGAATTGGAACCCAGGCCAGACAAGGTCTTAGCCCCATGAATGGGTAAAGATACTTCCCAGCATAAACCAGGAGGCAAAGCTGGAGCTGCCTGTCAAGCCATTAAAACCAATTCACCTCAACAAGCCCATTGTTCCATTCCATTTCCTACACCTTGGCCTTGGGCCTCCCGCCATCGCTCGGTAAGGAGTTTATCGTTTTGGTTAGGAATGCCAGGACTCCAGGAAGAAGGGGCTCCCCGTCCCACTGTAGTGCACACAGCCCAGAGATCTCTCCTCTCTTTAATATTTTTATTGTTTAACCATTTTGAATTTGTTTATGTATTACAAATGCACGGCAGAAATGTTCCCAGGGAGAGTGAAATTCCGAAAGAGAGTGAATTTTCACTTACTCTCTCTACAAGTGTTTGCTCTGACCATGCCAGGAGGTGTCTGTACAAAAACACAAAGACACAGTCGCTGCTGGAGGGAACTCCTGTAGAATTTAACCGGAACACCATCTTTTCCAAGATGCTCCCCTGGCACCCAGATCAGGAGAAGAAGCACCTCCTCCGGGTCCCGGGGCATTGGGTCCAAGGCACCCATGAGTCACATCCCCTGTAGTGAGTGTCTCTCTCGGTCCCCCACGCTGCAGCTACAGTAGGAAAGGTTCACAGTGAATGCCTCTCAGACAAAGAATTACAATAATGTTGATGAAGACAACCAAGATGTTGACATTATAATGAAAAAAACGTAATCCCCTTTTCAAGAAGTATTGTCTGCTTATCTCCGTGTGCCCCGGATCCCTGGATGTGCCTGCTCGCCGGCACACTTCTGGGGCTGGCTCGAGTCCGAGAGAATGCCAAGGATGATGTCAGTGTCTTGCGGGGAGCCCTCGCTCTGATTTGTACCATCCTGCCTAATATACTTCAGCCGCATCGAAATGAAAAATGAATAAGAAGTAGATCTTGCTGCTAAAACATATGTGTCAGAAAATCATTATGAGTATTAAATTACAGCAATAAAATGAACCATAACTAATTTTGCAAATTAAGATCCAATCCATTTTTTTTCATGGCCACACATTTTCTTAAAAAAAAAAAGCAAAATAAGATTTAGCCTAACAGTATGAAACCTGAGTGTAAGGTTTTGGGGGACAGGGTGAGAATATGTATAAAACCTGAGGTTCAATATGATAAATAAATGCGTGCTTTGGCAGGAAGGGGTAAAAGTTGTCTACCGGATGGTAAAAATATTGCTTCATGTGCCAAACAGTATAATGATCGGTTTTTAATCTGACATTCCCATGTACTTTACATGTTAAATTTATGTACACAGGCCCCCTTTCCTTTCTTCTGGCCCCCGCCCCCACTCCCTAGACAAGGTTCTGCTGACACAAGAAGCTGGTAAATTTCTAAATTTCTGACAACCGCTTATTTTTAGGAGAGACTCTCGCTGTTGGTCACATGAAATCTGAAGCTATATACAAACCTTAGCGCTTTGCCTGCCCGGCAAAATAACAGGATATCTCCCTACGCCCAGGGCAGGAGACTGTAATTAGTTCATTGTCCCGGAATAGGCCCAGAGGGGGGGTGCCCACACCGCCCCCTTTCCGAGGGAGGTCTTGGGGCCGCTGCTAATTAATTAAGTGAGTAACCTCTGCGATCTCCTGGGAACACTCTGCCGCACACCTCCTCGCTCCAAAGGGGACACTGAGGAAGAAGATCTGAAACCCCGGCCAAGGGCTCCCGCAGGGGTCGGGCAAGAAGAGGAAGGTGGCAGGAGGCCTGGCCTCCCCGCCCGCGCCGCCCTCCTGGCTTGGCTCCGGCGGAGCAGCGCAGAGCTTTCTGCTACACCCAGCGATCCCTACTATTTATAGCCACACAATCATTATAAATAAAGCTGTTTATAACATCCAACCTTGGCCCTGCATTAGTTAAATCTGGAGACTGGCAGCTATAAATAACGCTGTTGCATGCTCCAGTGTGACTACTGACTGATACTTCCTCAAATTGTGACAAATAATGACAAGTTTGTTTGACAAACACCCCACTGACATTCATCTGATTTTGAATAAGCGCTGCTGCTTTTTTTTAATTTGGTCCCTGCGGCCCAGCTTCTTGAGAACTTTTTATTCTTTCCCCGTCTCGCCTCCTGCACCAGGAGGCTTTGTCCTGTGTGTAGCTGTCTCTGCCCCCCACCCCACCCCCCATCACTAGAAGGGATTTGGGGCCATTTAAGGGGAAGCTTATTAAATCCACTGTTTTTCTCATGGGACAGCTCTGCTGCCGGGGCTATGCAAGGGCCGGGGGAGTTCTGTTAATGACACCACAGCAATAGGAAGGGGAGGGAAATATGGGCCAGGCAGGAGTGTTGGATAAAAGTGGAGAGAGGATCGGAAAGGAGAGACAGAATGGATCATCAGATTGTCCGCCTTCGGGGGGGACCCTCAACCTAGGAATGCTAGAAGCGGTTACAAGAAAACCAATGAAAGACAAGCATCCAGAGGGAGGAATTTACAGCCCAAGGCACCTGATCCAGGAGATCTTGATTAGCCCCAGATTGAATCCCCACAGTTTGGGGTCTGTCCCTAGGTGAGCCGACAGGAATGTATGTCAGGAGTTACATGCATTTCAGGGCTCTAGTGGACCTCTGGAACTGTCCGCTGTGACTCAGTCGTTTTACAGGTGGAAGGGTTCAGGTCCAAGAGGCTCCCACTACTAATTAGAGCACACTAGACTAGAACTCAGCTCCCTGGGCCCCAGGCCACTTCCGTTACCATTAAATTAATATGTGAAAAGCATTTGGAACCATTCCTGGCCAGTGGTAAACACTCCTAAGTGGGAGTGGTGATCGTCAGTCCTTACTGCCAGCGGCTATCTGTATGAACTCATTAAAGGGAACTCATAGTGTTCCCCACCTCCCATATTCCATGTCGTCTCTGTCCGACTGAACTCTTTTAATGACAGCACTTACACAATCGCACCCCCCCCGACACCATCTTTTGCCAACCTAGTCTAAACAGTTTTCAGTCATCTGCTAAACATACAGCTCTAATCATAAAACTGTGGCTCCCCCATCTCCCTGCCCTGGCGGGAGCTACAGTAAGGAAGCGTCACTCTCAGGGTCTACAGCGCAGTACCCCCACCTGGGAGTGGACATCTCCTTCAATTTGTACCCTGTGTGCCTCAGTTGCCTCACCTTAGTCCTGACCCTGCTCCCTCCTCCCCCAAAATAATCCACCAGTTGGTTCCCATGTCTGTCAAAATAATAACAGATTTACCTCCCCGGCAGACAATGTGCTCCATGACTGGCCTCACCCACTTCTCCAGTCCGATCTATGCTTTATCCTAAAGTAAACTCCTCACTCTTACCAGAGCATGCCCCCTTAGAGAATTCCCTGTTCCCTTTGGCAAGGATGTCCTCCCTTTACATTGCAAAGGTAATGTAATGTACATTGAAAGGTACCTGACCACCTTTCAAGACTTATTGCAAATACCTAAGGAGGCCCTTGCTGATTGATCAGGCAGCTGCAATGTTCTTTCCTTGGAACACTCATTTCCCTATTTATGGGTCTCTGTCAGCACTAGCCTGTTTTAATCCTGCCTTGCAGTTATCTGTGAACATGCTTATGTTTAATCTTCCTTTCTATGGTAAGAGGAAACTTAGTCATTTTGGTATCTAGCATAGTGTATATCTAGAAAAAGTTGAAGCATTTAAAAAGTCTGCTTTCTAAAAGTGCAAGGAAAAACAAAAACAAAAAAGACTTTGAAAGCGATAAATGACAGTATCAACTAGTGAACATTTGCTGAGATGCGTAAATAAGCAGCAGAACCTGTAATGGATCTGCGTGGTTTGCACCAGCACCTTCTGCAGCTCCAGGATGGTGACATGAGGGATGTCTGCCCATCCTGTGTGCTCACAGATCCTTGCAAAGTATCGAGAGAACTGGAAAGGAAACAGGTCGAATAACTGCGCAGTCAGGCAGTTTAACAAGCTGAAGGATTAAAAGGGCAAGTATCTAATCAACCCATCAGTCATTGGCCATCACACATTTGTTTGGAGCCTGTGACATACGTGACATAGAACTTCTCTTAAAGAATGGATGCTTTCCCTGCCTTCTGGAATTGACAATCAGCTCTACTTTCTACATTTCCCCCCTCTTTTAGTTCTTACAATGTAAGACCCACGGAACTCCAAGCCTCCAATTTGGCCCCCCAGTTTTTAAAAATTTTTTATTGATTGATTGATTTTAGAGAGGGAAAGAGAGAGTAAGAGAAACACCAATTTGTTGTTCCACTTATTTATATGTCCGTTGGTTGATTCTTGTATGTGCCCTGACCAGGGATCGAACCTGCAAACTTGGAGTATCAGAACAATGATCCAACCAACTGAACTACCCGACCAGGGCCTGGCTGCCAAGTTCTTATCTCTACAATGAGAGGATTTTCCAAGAGTTGCCCAGCCTCCCAGTGGGCTCCACACCCATTTCAGCCCTGGCCATCAGCTGGCCACAGCCTGCCAGGACCCTGGGTTGTTTGAGGCCCCTTAAAACTCCGTGGACACATGGCAGAACTTTCCACATCATAACTAGCCCATCCCCAGCGGAGAAGCAGATGAGAAAACTTCAGCTGACAAGCTAACTGTGGGAGGGGAAAGGCACAAACCGAACATTCCTGAATAAGCCAGTCCTCTTTCTTCCTCAAATGAGAAGGAAGGCGCCAGGCAGGAGAAGGGCTCTAGGTGGCTTTGTGCTGTTCCATATTAACACAGTCACACTTGGCTATGCAGATGTCACTTCCAATAAACACCAGGGCTTTCCCGGCCTGGACTCTAATTAAAGGGATTGTTACTGTTGGTGAATGGTGAGGGAAAAGATTAATGCAAAGCCAACCGCTTCATAAATGCCTGCTTTGTGAGCGGTCCCAGTGTCCTGGGGACCTCGACTCCTGTGGTCAGCGCAGCCCCAGGACTCCACGTCAGCAAATGATATTTATTACCCCCCTCAGCCCCTTTCTGAAACCACCAGGCAGACGAGGCCTCAACTGGAAGCTGGTGGGCACAGCCAGCCATCCTCCAACTTCTCTGGGGCTGAGCGTGCAGTACACAAGACTTCCCCCCAATCTTCTGGGTGTTTCACACACGGCCTGATTTAGTTTTTGAAGGAAGGCTGCATTTGTACGTCATAATGATGGAAACAGGAGTATAAGCAGATAAAAAGCTTTTCTCAGCCCATCCCATTCCTAAGTGGGTTACTTAAGCTCTATGCAGATATATGAACACAAACACACACATGCACACACACACTCACACAACACCACACACATACACAGAGTTTCCCTGATCTGCATTGCTCACAGTTTTCACCTACTTTAAAAATCTGTTTCAATTTGAATGCAGCAAATGGACTCTTCAGGTAACCTAATTCCAAGGAATATAGGATGAAAAAAAAAAAAGTGGCAAATGAACGTGCCAAGCCCTCTATATACACATCTCACTGCCTAATATATACACAGCTCACTGAATATGCAAAGGGTGGGTGGGTTCATTTTCCCCCAGAAAATTGGTCCCAGGTTCCACTGAGGTAGCATGTCCAGGCCCCACCTCTGTTTTTGCAATCTCCTCAGTCTAAACTGTCATGGATCCTGTCCTAAAAACTCTTGATCGGCTTAAAAAAAAAAAGAGCTGCAATGTCTGCAGTGTTAACAGAGGTGGAATTGAGGATAGGGTTTTTTTAAATTTATATTTGCTGTGGCATCTAAATGTTCTACAGTGCGGGTATGTGTTTTATATTCAAGAAACAATGCATGATGTGTAAAAAAAAAAAAAGAAGAAGAAAATTATTTTAGTTTCAGAAAATCCCTCAAGATCCTGAGGTTTGTTTGGGCAGCTTTATCTGATTTTGCAGAAGTGCTATTCTGGTCTTGAAAATTAGCCTGGGTCATAAAACACGGAGAGTATGACATTCACTGAAATTGGATCCTAAACCACTGGTTTTTCTGTAGCCCTAGTGAACAAGCAGTAAGTGAAGAAGTTTATCCTTGGAAACTATCTTCCCCTTTCCTGTTCTTAGCCTTCTTCCCATGGCCCGGCCACCCTTGCAGTTCCCATCACTTTCCCTCTTTTACTTTGTTTTGTTTTTTCATCCTTACTATTACTTAAAGCATACTCTGAGGATAGAGTCTGGGAGCAGTCATTTACACTTTAGTATGAATTAACACAATCAGCATTTATTTAGCTACAGTGTTCTAAGTGCATATTTGCATTTTAATTCTAAATCCAATTGTATAATGAAAGGTATTGGCTAAAGAATGAAAGAGGTCATCACCTTTTGCATCTCTGAAATCAGACATCTAGGTTCCTGGTTCTGTTTGTGGGAAAGGCAGGCCCTGGGACTAACCAGTCATATAACTGATTGCAATAAATGTTCCCACTTTAGCTACAGAACATCGCCATTTAATATATCTGTCCTTTTAAAAACAGCACACACTCCAGGGATTCTGCTTAATGTGGGGATGGTTGAAATAATGTGTCATCTGCAAAAATATTCACACGCCCAGGGCTTTTGAAAAACGATATTTTTTAATCTTACTTGGAAATTTGTATTTGCTACACATATATGGTGAGTATGTATATTAAGTGTCTGATAAATAAACATGAGCAACTATTTTGAGGGCTAGATTTTGAAAATAGATTTAAAAATTGTATCCCAGAGAAGCTAAATAACTTGCTGAAAGTCACTCACTGGTCAAGGTAGGGCTTGAATGAGAAAAGAGGGTTTCTGATTCTTTGCCTGGGCTCTTCTTGCATCAACAAATTATCTAATTCAAGTCCCAGGCAAATCTAACTACCTCATGCTGACGGGAAGCTTCAGATTGACCCTCCCAAGGTTCTCTTTCTTGGCAAGTAGGCTAAGAAATAAAGCTGAATGAGCAGACACCACATTTCTCGCCCTCCTGAACCTTCTCTTGTTAGACCATGCTCTGCAGGGAAATAAGTAAAAAGGGAAACAGAAATAATCATTTGTTGTTGCTGCCTGTTTCATTACTCTGATCCGTATCCCACTGTGGTTGATCCCTGGTCATCCACATACTGTCCAAGGCCTAGAGAGAAAGAGAGAGCCACCAGGCAGCTTCTCCAGGGACCACCCTGTAGGTAGAGTTTCCCAGGGGAAGCCCACCTCCCCAGCAGGGTGAATTAGTGGTAGTCTTCTAGTACCCATAAGTAAGTAGTCAACAGTTGACTCTGAACCTGTGTGTTTAGATCTTAGGTCACCTTCCACCAGGCCCTATGTAGACAGTGTCTAGGCACCTTAGTCATGGTGTACTCTGTATATTTGCTACATTACCCCGCCTGCTGTCACCTAAAGCCAAAGTAAGGTCTTGACCTTGACTCTCCAACTTGTGCTATATCAAGCATCCCAGTACCTGCCATTTATAGATCTGTTTATTTATTCAGCTAAAATATGGTAAGTGGTTACCATGCACCAGGCCCTGGGCCAGGCTCCTGCTATATAAAGAAACCGGACACACAGCTCTTGATCTTGACAAGCTAATGTGACAATCAAAAAGAAAGGGGCAAATGAGAGAGAGCCAAGTTCATTTATGCCCAGATAGACAAATGCTTCTTAACTCCTTAAGACTCAGAGCTGACCTTGCCCTCTGCCAACGGCTTCCTGGTCATCTGCAGGCAGGGGCGTGCTTCTTCTATGCCCTGATAATTTTAAAGTTTTTTCTAGATTACAGAATGTCTCATATTGTTAAAGTTATTTCTATGAACCTCTGCTTCACTCTTGTGCGTGAAAGAGGGAGGGTAAAGGGAGAAAAAGCAGAAACTGTTATTTAATCTGGGACTTTTTGGATGAATGAATGAGTGAATGAATGAATGCATTTCCAAGCTCTCTTGTTGTCTGCATAGATTTCCTTGACTCAGATGCATGTCCATCAGTCCCGACAAGAAGTACATTTCCACATGCTCCTTAATATGTAGAGCATGGTTACCTCCGGTTCATTAAACAAACATACAGAACGTGAAGAAGTTGAAAGCCTCATCATACTCAGCCAAAAGCACTCCTGTGTTGTCTTTCTTTCTGTTTCTCCGGGAGCATAATTAAAGTATGTGTGAGTATGTGCGAGTGTGGGTGTGTGTCAGTCCTGCACATCATTTGGTGGCATCCTCAATAACAGGTGTCCCTCCAGTAGGCCTCAGAGATGATGGAGGGCATGGAAGGGTGTGCCAGGAAGCTGGGGAGAGGTGGCCTGCCAAAGCCAATCACATTAAATCTTAACGCTCACTCAGGGCCTGTCACTGGAGGAGAAATCTGATGAACACCCGAATGTCAGGGTGGTAATAGCATCTGTTAAATGGCTTGTAAATGTGATTGTTGAGAATTTTACACAGAAATGACACTGGCTACAATCAAAGCGAGGCAGGCCTGGCTTCGAGCCAGCCTCTTCCAAGTACTATCACCACGTCAGGCCAGGTGGATGCGGGGTTGCTGCTGCCTGGCCTGTCCCTTTTCCATCACCGTGAGCTTTTTCTCTCTGACTTATAATCTGTTTCTTCTAAGAAAAGACTGGCAATCTCCTTCTAAAAGATGCATAGTGTCATAATTTTTGTCTGTTCTTACAAGTGAGATAAAGATCTTTTCTACCAGCAATAAAGAGAGTTTGGAAGCAATTTGTCACTCTCATCTCTTTCCAGGAAATAAAGAAACGAGACATGAATAGTTGGGTCAGGTGGGATCATAGCGCAAAGAAAGAAGTTGATAAACATTGACGAGCACAACACAGTGGCCCCTAAAGAGACTGGAGCCAGCCCTTTCTCTTTGGTTTTCGGGACAGTCCCTAGCACAGATGATGGAAATCAATATTTGGTGAGTCACCAGCACTTGTTGACCACTGGCTTGGGCAAAATACTGCCTGAGCTAATGTGGGGGACAGAAAAGGAAGAGTTACATGAGCCTCACTACAAGTGAGTTCTAACTTAAAGAGGATAGATATAGATAGACAACATAATTTTTTGTTATTGTACAAATAACTGACTGAAATGAGATTTGAAGCATTAGATAGTAAAAATCCTTCCACGACCCTCACTCATTCATTTCTTCAGTATTCATTCCTTGAATGCCCATACTCTACCATGCTGTAATCATAGACATTTTTTGGAACAAACCTTCCACATATATTTTATTTTATTATTTTATTTTTGTTGAGAAGGGGTATCAGCCTCAGATGGGGTATCAGGCTTCACCTATTCACTCATTCAACATTCATTCATTGAACCTCTACAGGCATATCTTGGAGATGTTGAGGGCTGGGTTCCAGACTGCGGCAATCAAGCAAATATCAATGAAGAGTCATACAAACTGTTTGGTTTCCCCATGCATATAAAAATTACAATTACCCTATACTGTAGTCAATTAAGTATGTAATCTAATTATGTCTAAAAAACAATGTATATACTTTAATTTAAGGGTCCCTTATTGCTAAAAAAAAAAAAAAAAAAAAAAAAGTTAACCATAATCTGAGTGTTCAGTGAGTCATAACCTTTTTGCTGGTAGAGGGCCTTGCCTCAATATTGGTGGCCGCGAACACTGCCCACCTGCTAGTCACCGAATAGCCGTCCTGATTATCAGATCCCCTGTTGAGTACCAAAGTGCTTGTGTTCAAGTGACCCTTACTTTATTTAATGATGGCCCCAAATTGCAAGAGTAGTGGTGATGCTGGCAATTTGACTATTCCAAGAGCAGCCGTCAAGTGCTTCCTTTAAGTGAAAAGGTGAAAGTTCTCAGTAAGAAAAGAAAAAAAAACGTATGCCGAGGTGGCTGAGATCTGCAGTAAGGACGAAGCTTCTCTCCACGAAATTGTGAAGATGGAAGAAGAAATCTGTGCTAGTTTTGCTGTTGTACCTCAAACTGCAAAAGTTACAGCCTTATGATAGGTATGTATGTGTAGGGGGGGAAAGCAACAACATCGTAGCCCTGGCCGGGTAGTTCAGTTGGTTAGATTGTCCTTTCTATGCATCAAGGTAGCGAGTTCAATCCCCAGTCAGGGGACATACAAGAATCAGCACCGCCCGGCCTGGCGTGGCTCAGGGGTTGAGCATCGACCTAGGATCCAGGCGATAGGGGTTCGATTCCCGGTCAGGGCACATGCCCGGGTTGCGGGCTGCAGCCGATCAATGACTCTCTCATCATTGATGTTTCTATGTCTCTCTCTCCCTCTCCTTTCCTCTCTCTGAAATCAATAAAATATATTTTAAAAAAAAAAAAAAGAATCAGCACCAATGAATGCATAAATAAGTGGAACAACAAATCGATCTCTTTCTCTCTCTTTTCCTCTGTCTTTAAAATCAATTAATAAATATTTTTTTAGAGAAAGAAATAAACAGTATATATAGAGTCTGGTACTTTCAGAGGTTTCAGATATTCCTGGGAGGTCTTGGAATATATCCCCCATAGACATGGGGGAACTACTGTAGTCCTTTTTCTTAAGAACAAGCTTTTCATGGATGTTCTGTTCTATCCTATTCTATCTTTGGTAGAAAGGGTATGTAATAGAAAACATGTCAAATTGGTTTAAATATCCACAGGATGAATCCATTTCATTGTATATCCAGGCAGCAACCATAGACTCTCTTGGAGTTATAGACCTTGAAAGTCATCTAACCAACCTTCTCATAGTAAAGACAAGAAAGTTAAATTTCTCCTGCAAAGTAACTGGGCTACTTCGAGGTGGACTGGAGCAATAGCCCAGGTTACTGATGGTCAGTCCACCCCACACAGTGCCTAAAATTCAAGTGCCTCGCATTGGTCTTGAGCAATGAGAAACATGGGCTGCTGTCTCTGACGAGGGTTTGGTCCTGAGGACATCGGGGACATCGCCCTGCTGTGCTCCACTCTTGTCTCTGAAGAAAGGACACTTGGATCTCCAAAGTGCCATGTAGGCCCCCACTTGTGTAGGTGAGGACCGAGTCCCCGTGCAGCAGAGTGACCTCAGACAGGACAGCACAGGACACTGCAGGGAACAGGCAGGCCAAACTACCTTGGTGTCATTGTTTACTGCGGAGCACAAAAATCTGCCTGCCTGGGTCTTTTTCTTTCAACCCCTGGTAGTGACAAAAGATGATTTCTCAAAGGCCTGACTTAGAGAAATGACGGTCTTCCCCATGCCCGCTGTCTGTTTTTCACTGAGCTACTTCTCTCTCCTCATGAGCGAAGCCTTGAAGTACTTTTCTGGTCAATTTAAGTGCTCACTGTAGTGCCTGCTCCGGTCTTCATTATGCAGTTGTAGTAAATGACATGCTCCTGCTACTCCAACTCCAGCCTAGGTTGAAACGTCCTTCTGTTCATCAAGGGCCCTGGAAATTAAGATTCCCCACCCCCCGTGCCTTACTATCCTCTCTCGACAGTTCAGTCCCTGTCCCCTAGGCTCTGCCAACAGGAGTCCTTCACCCAGCCTTCCCCTGCCCCTCCTTTCCAGTACTATGCGCCAAGCTCTACGTGCTGGTTTTAATGGCTTTTCTTGAAGTTAGGTTGCCCTCTGCATTCATTTCCTAAGGCTGCCATAACAGATCACCATAAACTTGGAATTCACAACAGAAAGGTACTCTCTCGCTGTTCCAGAAACCATAACTACAACATCAAGGTGTGGGCAGGGCCTCACTCCCCCTGAAGGCTGCAGGGGAGAATCCTTCCTCACCTCTGCCAGCTTCTAGCGGCTCCAGGCATTGCCCGGCTTGTGGCTGAACGATTCCAATCCCTGCTCCCCTCTTCACATTGCCACCCCCTCTTCTCTCTTGTCATTGGCTGTGGGCCCATCTGGATAATCCAGGGTAACCTCAGCTTGAGATCTTGAATTTCATTACACCTGAAAATATCATTTTCCCAAATAGCGTCACATTCACAGGTTCTTGAAGTTAGGATATGAACGTATCCTTTTGGAGTCTATCGTTCAACCCACTGTTCCCTCTTCTAGTCACGCTGTTCACCCTCAGGAAGAGTTACTGAGCGATTCAGGTGGGTGGTATCGATTATGCACTGGATGCTGGATATTAGCTTGCTATTGGAGATTCAGGATGAAGGAGGCATGGTTTCTGCCCTCCAGAAGCTCTTAATCTGGTACGTCAGACAGAAAAGCAAAGCCGGTCCTTACAATTCACCATGAAAGAAACACTAGAAAAGTCTCATCCCTTCAGGACTCTGTGGCCCATTTCCCTGATAACCCCCATATGCTGAGCAGTGTCACTCTTTTTATTCACATACCACGGAATCCGCTTAACCAGAAAAATGAAAACAGATGGAGGAACGGGACTGTCAGGGGGAACGAGGGAGGTGTCTTCCCTGGAGAGATTTTTCTAGGCCACGGATATCTCTGTCTGAACATTAAAAATAAGGGCAGACATTTTGGTAAGAACAGTGCACTGGGGCATAATGTTCCTGAGACGGAGAGGAGAGCATCTCAGGGTCAGAAACGCTCACACGTGGACAGGGTGGCGGCTCCCTGAAAAGGCCTCCGCGTATTTGCGCACAAATCAGCACCTCGGTGGATGCCAGGAAGCAGGCTCACTCTCTCCGTGTGGACTGTTGAAGCACTTTGACGCTGGAGTTATGCAGGGCCGTGTCTGAGCTCCCATGTGAAACTTAGCATGTTTAGTGCTCTGGGTAGGAGATGGCCTGGGTCACAGATAGGAAAACAAGGCAAGAGCTTCCCTCCACTTCAAAAAGAGAGCCCTAGAACCCTCTTCTAAATTCCCTAAGGGGCAAAGGATGGGGATGTGGGGTGGCGGTGGGAGTGGGGGGTGAAATTTTATTCGGGATGGTAAGAACGCTGGCTAGAGAGAAATCATACAAATATCTTGTCAAGTGACTCTAGAGGATTCCTAGCTCACAGCAGAGATTTCTTTCTGTAGCAAAGCCTCCCACAATTTAGAAGACAAATTATGGATAATATTTATCCCTGAGAGATGATTCATGCAGATATAAAGGAGACTGGCAAGTAGACAATATGCAAATTGGATGGAATACTGTGATTCAGAGATAAAACTCAATTTTGTTTCTTAGAGTAACTCCTTTGCTCTGTATTTTTTTAAAAAAAAAATATGTAGTGTCTTATAGTAAAATGGCTATTCTTCTGATTTTTTTGTAGTTGAGACTCAATGAATAAGACATAATCATCCTAAACCAGCCCTTGTCTTCAGTGCCCTGCCATTATCTTTGAAAAATGAAGTATGCCCTGGAAGAGAATTTCTAAGAAAATTGACAAAGATCCACCAGGTAGCCAAATAAAGTTAAAAGTACGACTGCAAAATTTTCTAGAAAGCCATGCTTTGGTGACTCTGCCCTGTGATGAACTTTTTCTGCTGGAGATGAGTGACAGTTAGAAAACACTACTCTGCAGATTTCAATTTTTGCTCTAAAAAATGACCAGTGATGAATTCTGAGTGTAATATTTTGACAAATAAAAATGACAGTAGTCATAATTGTTATAATATGCTCAGTACCACAAAGAAGAATACGTCCCTACATCTCCTCATACAGCTGAGAAATATTATGATCGGGGGGTTGGCCTGCTTGACTCCCAGGTTCCCTCTAATTACACTTTAATCAAAAAAGGGTGATTTATACTGACCTTAACTAGCTCTTAAAGATCAGGGTGACCCCAGCCAAACACTGGGTTACATTATACAAGTGAGTTCACCACAAAAATTGGTTTCAATTTATTTCTCCTTCCTAATTCAGTCTACCATAAAAAGCAAGAAACTCTGTCCTTCAAAGAGCAGGGAGAAATGCAGGTGGTGGATCCTGTCTATTGATTTCATTTCAGGAGATGTCAGCAAGATGCTCTGGTCATTAGCCTAGGGTGACCAGCTTATGGGCCCCTGCTGCCCCAGACTGTGTCCATGGTGCCTCACCACCGCCCAACCGGCTCCAGGGGTTCCAAAACTCAGGTTCACCAGCACAGCTGCCGCCTCTTGGACAGCACTGTCCTAAGCAAGATTTGAGCAAAATGCAAAATGCAAGAAGGCTGATTGGTCAGTCCATTTTCACCTTACATAGCAGGTTGAATGGAGGCCTCCATAAATATGTCCTGGACCCTGTGAATGTGACTGTACTTAAAGAAAAGGTCTTTGCAGATGTAATTAAGAATCTGGTGGTGGCTGGGCCGGCATGGCTAGTGGTTGAGCGTCGACTTATGAACCGGGAGGTCACAGTTCGATTCCTGATCAGGTCAGGGCACATGCCCAGGTTGCGGGCTCGATCCCTAGTAGAGGGCATGCAGAAGGTAACCAATCAATGACTCTTTTATCATTGATGTTTCTGTCTTTCTCTCTCTCTCTCCCTTCCTCTCTCTGAAATCAATAAAAACATATTTTTAAAAAAGAGAGAGAGAATCTGGTGATGAAATCTTGCTGAATTATCCAAGTGGGCCTATACCCAATGATAAGTGTTTTTATAAGAGACACAAAGAGGAGACACATGGAGAAGAGAAGACTGTGGAAAATGGGGCAAGTGATTGAAATCATGCTCCGTCAGCCAGAGAACACCTGGAGCCCCCAGAAGCTGGAGAGACAAGGAAGGGTTTTCTCCTTTAGCACCTTCTGAGCAAGTACTAGGCCTTGACAACAACTTGATTTTAAACGTTTGGCCTCTAGAGCTGTGAGAGAAAAAAATGTCTTCTGCTTTAAGCCACCTCAGTTTGTGGTGATTTGTAACAGCAGCCTGGGAAACTCACAAAAACCTTACTTCATTTTCAAAGACAAATCACATTCTCATGATCTGGAAGGCCAAGTCACACTATTATCAAACTCACAGGTTTGAAACTTGAAACCTCACAGGTTTCTTTCATTTTATAATTGGTTAAAACTCAGATTAGTCAGTTAGTCAATAAACATGTCTAAAACCTACTAATTAGTTGTAGTGAGAAAAAGACAATTGAACTAGAAAATATTGCTAAACATTTGCTTAAGATTTTCACTACAATGCATTATAAACATACATGTGATACATCTTTGAGGTTGTCTGTCCTCAACAATCTCCTTTCTCTGAAAATCACACCTCACATCCACAGAATTAAGCCCCAAGATGTGCTTGGATCTCATGACTCCTCTTCACCCCCCATTAGACTGGTTATAGTTGATTAGAGCAATGATGGACGTTGACCCAAGCTGGACCAATCACACCATCTCTCCTGGGAATTTAAAATTGGGATCGAGATAGCTAGGCTGACTGGGCTGGTACTGGAGGAGAGGTAAACTCAGCAGCTGTAAGGCCATCTTCCTGCATTTTTACAGAGAGAGAAGAATGGGACAGATGCCAGAGGAAAACAAAGATCAGAGACACAAAGAGGATCCTCCCTGAATTCTTTCTGGCACCCCCAAGTCCTTGTTATAATCTCTCAAGAAGCCCTACAGACCTTAGACTCTGTAACATTCCAATATCCTCCCTACACCTGCATTTTTGTTCAAACCAGCTCAGGCTGATTTCTGTTGTTAGCAAACAGGAGAAACTTGATTAAGAAAGACCTAAATGAGCACAACAAATAATATTAATGTATAAAGATTTACATTTCACAATAAATATATGTAGAGATAAACTAATCTGTCTGCCAATAGATATCTATATATCTTTACCTACATAAAATACATACAACATTTCCTAACCAGGCACAAAGTACTTCTGAATCTAAAAATTTAAGGAACCCTGTTTTAAATAAACTTTTAATTTTATTCCACCTAATACTCATTAAATAAGAATTTAATAAGTGTTTATTGCATGCATACTAGAGAGGATTCTGAAGAATTTTTTTGAAGGTCCTTTCTTCCCCTTGAAGTACTTATGACTTAATTAAGAAGATAAAATACACACTGTAACCTAGTGCCCAAAGCTCACCTTCTCATAATTACTGGTAGTTTTCAACTTTCATAAATTGAAAACTTCTCTATGCCCTATCCATTCACACACTGCACACTGACACCTCTCACCAGTTTTGTATGCCAAATTCAGATCTCTATAAATCACTGAAAATGAACACTTTGAGCTATTGCATGGTGGTGCTGTCAGCCAAGAGATGAGTTTTGGCAGTATTGCCATTTTTATCTGCACAGCAATGTTTCTACAATTATTTGGAAATTTTTATTGCATTTTGTCCCTATGCTTTACATAAATAAGTGGGGAGATGCAAAAATGAAATCACTAAGTGTCATTCTCATAAACTTAACACAGTCAAGACAAAACTGGAAATAGGGCAGCCCAATGTTGTCTAACACTCGCCAGATTTAAGCCGGTGAAAGAAAATAACAAGTCAGGAACTTTGATGAAATGCTGTAAATAGATCTTCCAAGAGAAAATTGAAGAGCAGAGTATAGTAGAGATTTAAACTTTTAAAAAATTTTTATAAACATATTGGGGTGACATTGGTTAATAGGGAATAAATTTCAAGTGAACACCTGTATAATACATCATTTGCATATTGTATTGTGTGTCACCATATATTTGACCCCCTTTACCTTCTTCTCCCTCCCCCCACACCCCCTTCCCCTCAGGTAACCACCATCCTCTTGTCTGTATCTATGAGATTTTTTGTTTGTTCATTTGTTGCTTTCTGTTTCATATCCCACATATGAGTGAAATAGTATGGCTCTTGTTGTTTTCCATCTGACTTATTTCGCTCAGCATCATGCATTTTTACAGGCTTTTGGGAATAGAATTCCTTCCTCTTCTATTGTTCTGCTTCCCCACACTCCTGTGAAACGGAAGTTTTCAGGAAGGCACTGCTGATAGAGCAGCAAACGGCCTGTAGACCAGCAGAGTGTCAGTAGGGTCTGGAATCAGACTTCCATTCCCATCTGTTCTCTAAGCTCCGTAAGGAAGGCACTTGTTTTCCGCTAATCACTCTGCCTTCTCTTCATAGTTTATTGATTATGCCTTCCTTGCTATAGAAGCCTTGGGTTAGCCCAGTGATTCTCAACCAGAGATGACACTTTTGCCCCCAGGAGACATTTGGCAATGTCTGAAGATGTTCTGATTGTCACACCTAGGTGTTGGGGGAGTGCACTGGCAGGTAGTGGGTAGGACTCAGAGACGCTGCTAAACATCCTACACAGGACAGTCCCCCTCCACAATAATTATCTGGCCTCAAATTTCAGATAAGTGCTGCCAAAGTTGAGAAAACTGCTAGCTCCCAAACTCTGCTCTTAATTTAGGAATTACCTTTCCATTTTAACACTCCTTGAATCCAATGAGCTAGCTTCTCTCTGTACAATGGGTTTTCCTCCCTAATTTGTTGGGGGGAGTGACTGTGCACAGAGATGGAGGAGAGACTGGAAAGGAACTGGATAATAGCCATCATTCTGGGGTACGAGCTGTGAGCACTATGAGCTAGCTAAGCACTGTTCTAAGATCTCTGCACACATGACCATTTTAATGCTCATAAGAGCCCTAGGAGGTAGATCCACTACGATCCTTAGTTTTCAGATGAGAGATCTGAGGCTAAGCAGAGTTAAATGAGATGTTGAATTCACAGAGGTCTTGACTGCTGATCCAGGACTGGAATGGAGGGAATCTGACTCAAGAGCCAAAACAGACTCAGATGCATGAGAAGCCAGAAAAGCAGATGGGGTTCTAGCACAGCATGTGAAGGAAAGACGACCAGGAGAACTGAAGAGACCAGTGGGTCAGGAACAGGCCCCGTGTGCCCTGGGCTTCTTTATGCTGACTCAGCTGCAGAAGTTGCAGTTCTGAGCTGTGGGACCTGACTTTGAGTTCCTGCTGCCACTCTGCCGTGTAATGCTTTCACTCCACTCCTTGGCTTTCTCTCGTGGCATTTCCTCCCCACCCCGGCCCCGGCGCCCCGCTTTGAGACTCACTACATTCTGTTAACCCAGAACTTGTTTTATGCAAAAGCTGCAGAACTGTGAAGAGGAGCAGAAAGCTTGTGATAGGTTTAAATATGTTGGAGCAATATGCTGACCAGCGAGGTTTGTTTATTAAAATCTTTATGTGGGGTGAAGCTCAATTGAGCTTATGTCAGCTGGTTTATGGAGAGGCCTTGTTCTCAGGATCAGGCTGCTGTTTGTCTTCTTTACTGAGCTGACAGGGGACATTCGGGGGAATACATTATGCCAAAAACATCTGTATTATAGAAAATCAACAATGAAGAGCAACAGCTCCAAATGGAGTTAGTGCTTTGAAAGGCTTTTATCTGTCAATAGATTAAACTGCTATTTTTATCGAAGGAGGAAACCGGAGGAAGTGGAAGTCAGTTTGAGAGCTGCAGAGAGTGGCCTGCTCTTTGCCAAGTTATTTTTGCACGGGAGGACTTACGGTGGGTTTTTGTTTTGTTTTGTTAATCAACGTTTTAAGAAATACTTAAAGAACTATCTTCCCCCAAATCAGAGTACTCAAGGATGATTTTTTTTCTTTGTTTTTTCCCACACTGAAATGCATGCCTCTGAATGAGACGCTGTACTATTGGGTTTGCCTCAGGTGAAGAACTGGGCCCTGAACTGTCACAGCACACGCAGATGAGACAGCAACTAAAGTTGTCACCAACGTCTTCATCAGGATAATAATAGTAACAATAATAAATTTCTAACATATACCGAGCACTTACTATGACTAGGTATTTTCATTCATTATTTCATTTAATCCTCACAGTCTATGAGCAAGATACTGTTATGATCTGGGGTTTTTTCAGTAACTTTTTATTAAAGTGTAACATACATACAGAAAATTACCCAAATTTTACAGTACATTTCACAAACTGAACACACCCAAGTAACCACCAGGGAGAACAAAACATAGAACTCCTCCAGCCCTCTCCCACCCACACCCAGCCATGTCCCCTCAAGGGTAACCACTATTTCAACCTCAAATAACATCAGTTAGTCTCACCAAGCTTTGAACTTTATATAAGGCGCATTAAACAATATGTACCCTTTTGTATGTGGCTTCTTTCCCTCAATGTTATGCTTGTGACATTCACCCAAATTGTTGTCTATAGTTTCACTGTGTAATAGTATCGTGGGTTGTATATGAGGTTGTAGATTTCTCATCCTTACAGCTGCAGAATATTCCATACGTGAATATGCCACAAGTTATTTTTCCATTTCACTGTTGATGGGTTTTATGCCCCTTTTAAGGTTGAGGTTAAAGTTTACGGTTAAGGCTGCAGGTTAAGAATGCTGAGACTCGAGAGTTTAAAAACAACCTGCCCGAGTTCACAAAGCTGGCAAATGGTGGATCCGGGATTACAATTCCAGTTGGCCTGACTCCAAAGTCAGAAAAGCTAGGTTGGCAGGGACCTCTCCCTGGTGGGCCAAAAGTCTTTTGTATAAATAATTTGGGAGGCTTGTGGGGAGAGGATATGTAAGTAACGTGACATGAGTCCACATTCACCCACCTCTACAGAGCTCATTGCCTTTAGGCATGTCTCTTGGCCTTTGGTTCTCATATATCACTTTCTCCCTTTCCTATTACTTTGATTGACGGCCCCAATAGCACTATCAGGACCTGAAGCACTGTGAGGCTTGACTGAGTAGCAGGGCCTGGAAACACACCATTGCACCTGAGACTTAGAGAAGATGTTGTGTGTAAGACACATGCTTAAGAAGCAGTCACAGGAAAGGGGAAGGTTTCAATGGGTATGCACGTGAAAGAGGGTGTGGGGCACATCCAAATTCAGTGTGCATGTGCACGCACATGTGCATATTCTCTAAGTCATGTGTTGGCTCACTCTCTTCCACTCTCTAATATTTCTCCTACCAATAGTTTACTATGCTGTTGCCAGATTGCTCCTCTGGTAAGCGTCAATTTGGCACATTCAGTAAACTGATCCACCAGTAGGATAATTGTATCTTAACTAGTGTTCATATTTTCTTCATGTTCTTAGGAAGAAAGAAAGAAAAGCAACACTTTCAAAGAATCGTTTAACAATAAAGGAAATATGAATGCTTGCTCTCTTCCCAACAATTTGTTCTCTTCAAATGGAGGAAAATCCAGTAAAGAGGTTCCATTCAGCCCAAAGGAGCACATCTTAGGCAACCTTTTTGGCCCAAGCCTTGTCTCCTTTTCAACCCCTATAATCAGAAGTAACTATGACTAGAGACACAGAGAGCCCAGTCACAGAAGAACTTACGGGAACCTCAAGAAAGACTATTAATACTCACTGCCTCTCAGCCTAGCTCTCTGGAGTTTTTCTGCAGACAGGCACAGAAATGACCGTGACACGTGTCTACTAGATTACTTGGCCAGTTTACAACTGATCACACAGCAAACGCACGATTATCATGGGCCAATGAATACTGTTTGTTAAGACGGCAGAAATCACTGGGTCGGCTGAGCTATGGGCCAGTTGTTTCATTTATGTAAACACTGCTGGGGTTTCCAGATATTATACCAGAAAAGAACCACCTTGCTTTGCACAGTCTTGAGAATCCTTGCCGTCTCTTCTCTACCGTCCCCTGAAGGAAAGAAGACAATGCTAGCACTGGCCAACTAGATTTGCTTGCTAGGGCTGCTGCAACAAAGCACCACAGACTGGGTGGTCTGAACAACAGAAGTGTGTTGTCTCACAGTTCTGGAGTCTAGAAGCCCAAAATCCAGGTGTTGGCAGGCTTGCTTCCTTCTGAAGACCGTAAGGGAAGGATCTGTTCCATGCCTCTCTCCTTGGCTTGTGGATAGCCATCTTCGCGCTCATATTGTTCAGGCGGGATCCAATCATATTGGAATAGGGCCCACCCTAACCACCTAACTTAACTTGATTACCTCTGTAAAGGCCCTATCTCCAATTAAGACAAATTCTGAAGTACTGAGGGGTTAAGACTTCAACATGTGAATTGTAGGGGGGAACACAACTCAACTTATAACACTGACTGCTATAAAAATTCCTTCTTCTCTCCCCAACACACAATCAGTTTAGGTCTCCCCCAAATCTAGGCCTCCACACTGTATGTTCTGATTGCAACCAAATAAGCCTATAGAGAAAGAAGAAGTGAACTTGACATGGCCCCAGCTCCAATTTCTTTGTAGTCTTCTATTATCACCACAAGGAGTGATGTTTTGGTTGTCAGGGTCTCCTGAGGTCAAAGGAATCAGGTACCAATCCAACTTCTGGTTGTGTCTTCCCCCACCCCTTTCACACACCTGATGGTCTCACCACCAGACAGACCCCTCTCATCACTCCAGGCAGGTTCATCCTTCCCTCCCTTTGCTGATGCTACTGCAGTTCCTTTCACTTCTCTCTCTGCCGAATGAGCAATCTCTTAAGATCTCACTCAATTTATGTCTTCTGTGACAGGAGCTTCTCACTCACATCATCTGAACAGACAGCATCTTGTTCCAGTTTGTTTTACATGACTTGATGAAGGAAGAGGGAGGGGTATTTTCTTCTTCTATCTGCAATTTCTCAGTAGCTCTCAATAACTGTCACTGACATCCCACTTCGATGTCTCGATTTCCTGGGGCCACGAGTTTCTCTTCCAGGTACCCTGCCTTTGAAGCTGCTGCCAGGCAAGCAGAGATTGAACAGCTTGCTCACACGGATCTCAGACTGTCCCTCTTTTCTGATGGGTAAAAGAATCCAGATTTCACCTGTGGTTAAATGAGAGAAGAGTCAGTGTTTGATTTTCACTTTCCTGCAGGAAATCATTCTTTAACAATTCCATTTTGTCTCCAGTCCTATTTCTCATGAAGTCTTTCCCTTCGAATTGACCTTTAATTTCAAGAAACTACTTCATCCACTCAGAATCTTATAAAAATTCCTCCTGTTTAATTTGAAAGCAGAATAAAATTGCTGAAAATCATCAACATGGATAGAAAGAAAGAGACACGCTATTGGAAATGACTTGTACAGGTGTTAAAAATATAACATTTGACCTCATTTAAAAAATTTTTTTAACTTTTTAACTTATTTTAATTCAAGCGTAGCTGGTACATAATATGTTAGTTATAGCAATTTCAGATGTACAATATAGTGATTTGACATTTTTGCATGGTGACAGATGATTGCTAGAATTCGTGGGGTGATCACATTATAAGGTATAAAATGTCCAATGACCTAATTTCTTTAAAAATATAAAATTGAAGAGTTTCTTTGGAAAGCTTTGACGACATGAATACATGGGGGGATAGATGTGTATTAATTAGGAGACTTCAAAACCATTTTCAATACCTGGCTTAGTCTTCCCAGGAAACAAATATCTTTCTAGTAGAAACTCATGTCCTTACAGAAACATACACATTCTTTCAAGATGAAAATCCACTCTTTACAGCACTATATGCTAACAGGCCTATTTACTATCTCCAATTAACTGATGAAAAACCGTAAGAAAGGCAAAGTATGTGCAAGTGCCTAGCCCATGCCTCAATACATGTTAAATTAGGCAAATCGTAATCTGTATTGAAAAGTCCAAGACAAAGATGAAAATAAAAGATATATTTTCTAATCCAATTAAATTTAATTCACTAAATAGCCCGTTTTTTATATACCAAAACATAAATGTGCCTTGCTCCAGTTAGTAGAGATGATGCAAAAAAGATATGCGTTCAAAACACTTTGATACATTTCTTTGTAATTCCTTTGCAATAACAACTTATTGAGTACTTATTATGTGCAGGCAATAGAGAGAACTCAAGTCTGACAGGGGATGCAGAGACGTTAGACAGTCACAGGATAATGCAGAGGAGTGTGCAGGCACGGCCCCTAACCCAGTCTCGGGGGGGAGAAAAGCTTTGAACGGAAGGGCTCTCTTTGAAAGCTGAGTCCTACCTACGCCGAGCCTACAGGTAACCAGAGACATCGCAATAACCCAGAAATGAGATGAAAATGGTTCAAGCAGAGTATGGGCAAGGAAGGTGAACAAAAGTAGTCAAATTAGAGAGATTTTAGAAAAAACGATCTGTAGGACTTGGCGATGGCTGTTTCCTTTGTGCTAAGAGGTCACAGTACTGAGGAGGGGAAAAGAGCAAATGAAAAGGTGATTTGTTTTATGGAGAGAGAAACAACACACTGATACATCTGCGCCGTAAATCTCTGTTTCCACACGCAGCAGGCCTGTTTACAGCTGAGGATCTGTTGCTCAGCAGCTTTGACTCAACTGAATCTTTTTATACCAATAAATTTCTTCCACCGTCTCATTCAGATGGCCTAGCTGCCGGGCCAGAAACCTGAATTTAGAGTGAAACTCTTTCCCCTCAGTCCCTATAAGCAGAAATCAAAGGCCCTTTTAGGCGTCACACAATAACATGGTGAAGGGACACAGTGAACGTGAGCGAACACTAATTTGTTCCATGTGGATAAGGCTCCATCGATGTAGCACCTTCTGTGGCTTAGATATTGGAGATTTTCCAAATGAATAATGCCCCTGCTCTTGAGCTGACAATGCAGTAGAAAAGGCACGGAGAGGGTGACAAGGGACATCAGAAAGGTATAGGCCACGTCCTGTGGGCACAGAGTGGAGGACATGTGCAGGGAGCCTGGGGTTGAGGAGAAGCGAGCAGGGAGCACCCACGCAGGGGGTCGCAGGAGCGCCGGGCTGGAGGGTTGGCAAGAGCCGCTCAGCTAGAGGAGTGCGGGAGGGCGTTCCAGGGGGGAAATATCGTCAACAAGAGGTCTCAGCGTGAAAGTCAAGGGGACATCGAGGGACGGCGGATAGACCATGTGATATAGCCAGTGTGCAGGTCGTTGAGCGTGATGATGAAGGAAGGACAATGTAACGGGCTGTGAATGCCAAAGAACGAATTTGAAGTGTATGCGCACAAAAGGCCATGAGCGGTCGTCAAGCAAATAGAAGTGAGGTGAGCAGACCTGCTTCTCAGCAGCAGCATGTCGACGGGAGATTGGAGGCGAGAGAGATGAGTGTCGGGAAGATCAGCTCATAGATTCTGAAACAACCCAACTAAGGTTAGGTGTCTGTTGAGAGCCCTCTTCAGGGTTCATAGATTTCTCCCTTCTCACTGTAACCTCAAGTGGCAGAAGCAGGGCAGAGGCTCTCTTGGGTCTCTTTCATAAAGGCTCTAATCCCAGAGCCCTCAGGACCTAATCACCTCCCAAAGGCCCCACCTCCAAAAATCATCACTTTGGGATTAGGTTTCAACGTAACAATTGGAGGTGAGGGGCACAAATATTCAGTCTACAGCAGTTTCTAACTTGGACACTGTGTCATTGGAGAAACAGAGGCCAGCAATGGGGGGGGGGGGTAGGGAAGACTGCGGACTGGGGAGCAGGGCTTGCTATCTGTTCTGACTCCTCTCTGTTCTTGTCTCCACTTCTCGGGGTGCTGCTGCCACAGCGAGAACAGCGAGGGGTGCAGGATGGTGAGGGGCCTGCAATCAGGAGGGGGAAGGAAGCAGGGGAAGGAATGAAGGGGAGCAATGGGAGAGGTCTCTAGGATTTGGAGACTGAGAGCCTCTGGATAATTTGAAAGGAGGTTGGGATAGAGAATCAAATTAGAAAAGAACCAGTGGTTATAAGCTCTGTGCTTGGATTCTCTTTCTGATGGTCTCTGAAAATGCAAATATAACGTGGACACTTGGAACAGACTGACAGGTGTCAGGAGGGAGCAAGGAGGGGAACCAGATGAAAGAAGGCGAAGAGATTAGCCAAAGAGCATATAAGCATAAGCCACAGACACAGACAACGGTGTGGCGATGGCCAGAGGGAAGAGGGGTGGGGAAGGCGGGAAAATGCGGACATCTGTAATAGTGTCAGCAAGAAGAATAAAGTTAAAGAGAAAAGAAAATGTGAGCCTAGGCTTTGAGTTATTTTTAAGCTCCTTTGGAGGCTCAGCAGTTCCCTGAGATCCAGCATTCCCTTCCAGAATGAAGCACCTGAATCTGGCTTCTCTGGGCTACCCCGAGTCAGAGGTGCCTTTAGAACAAGCAACGGACGAGTCCTCAGCTAGTGGAAGTGTGTGGCTACTGGACAGTTACCTGCCCATAGGAGACAGGGGACACTCTTGGCAGACGAAAGCAAAGGAGATGTTGAAAGAGGAGTCATGAAGAAAAATAAAGGAGTCGTGAGAAAAATAAAGTGAGACCAAGGTCATTGGGGTCAAGAGAGAAGGCATTTTGGGAAAGAATAGCAGGACGTCACCACAAAGGAGATGGCTGGATTTTGTACCTTGGAGGTCGACGCCAGCCCCTTAGTAAAGAGCGATGACCACCAACGTTAGCATACTGAGGAGACAATGAGACATGTAAGTGGAAAACAACGAAGATAAACAGCTCTTTCAAAACTATTTCACAGCTTAAAAAATAGAGTGATGCGCAAAAGTATTTATGTACAAGGGCTCTTTATAATAAAAGCATAAAGCTCAGTTTTGGTATAGTATATGTAATTGTGCACACTGCCCCTTGGTACACTTGCATGTGCACAAAAAAATAATATGCACCATAAAGAAAGCATTTTTTGTGCTGTTGATGAAAAAAAGTAAGAAAAAAAGGGAAAGATAATTAGGTACAACTAGACTATTGTCTCAACCTTAACCTGTTGTGGTGGTTTTTTTTGCTGTGGTGGGCGTGAACCTCAGCCCCGAAGGCCTACTGCAGAAACTTTGTCTCAGTCAATTCCAGAGCCCCTTCTCCCTGCTGGAGCGGTTATGTGGAGCAGGATCTTGTGAGAAAGCCTGGCACCCAGGCCTGGATGCCATCTGCCTGTGCAGGTGTGGTGTGTGCTAAGGCAGTTATTGGCCCAGTGGTCCACTGAGAGCCTTCACCATTGTCGACCAGCTGCTTCCCACTCCACTGGCTCTTCTTTCCAGTCTCTGCACAGATGAGGAAAGGGCAGGGGGATCATCCTGGCCTGGCTTGTGCCACACAGGACCGTGGAAGTCTCTGCTGTATCTGCTGAGGCCACAAGCCTGGTCTCACTCTGCAGCCAGCCCCTGAAATAGGACACAGGGTGCCTCTCTCCATATGATCCTCACTTACCCACTGTCTTTACTCCTTCCTTACCCCAGGGGAAACCTTAGGTAGATTGGGGGTAATGATGGGTGTAGGGAGCCAGCCTCAGCTGACTTTTCTCCCTGAGGGCGTAGTCCTTTGAAGCCGTGAAAGACAGCTAAAACACCCAGGCCATTTGCTCTCCGCCACACCACATCCTTCCCCTGGGGCAACGAGCATTAGATGGCCCAGCAGCTTTCTCGGAGGGAGGGGCTCACAAAAGGAGACTGCTGGGCTGGGGGAGGGAAGGGACAGGTTAACTTTTCTAAACCATTATCCTGACAGCAGACAGCAGCAGCACTCCCCACGCCCGTGTGCAGCTGGAAGTGCACATGCATTATTAATGCACCTGGACATTTTCTCTTTCCAGCCTGGAACCCCTGGTTCCTCCACTCCCTCTGCCTCCCCTACAGGACACGCCAGTTTCCTTAAGCCCAAACCGTGAGCAGCTGTCATTCCCTGTATCGGCCAAGCTCTACAATTTGCCAAAAAGGACATTCCAGTTCAGCAAAGGAATGACATATACCCAAAGGTACTGCATTAGGCTCTTCATTAACTGGAGGGCCAATAAATTTATGAAAACCATGAATCAGTTACTCCATTACAGAGAGCGATTAATAGCTAATTAACATGAGGACAGGGGCTGACCCTTCTGTTCATCGCTGCTCACTTCTGAGCACGGACTTGCAGGCATGGGCTTCAGGGCAGATGATGGACCTCACGTTGGTTTCTACTGTGCTCCAGGCCGACCCCGGGGGCAAAGCTGATAGGATGCACTAAGTGCAGCCTTCTCTTAATGCTGGGACCTCTGCAAGCCCGCACCTTTGTAAAAACTTTTTTTTTTTTTTAAATATATCTTTATTGATTTCAGAGAGAGGAAAGGAGAGGGAGAGCGAGAGACAGAAACATCAATGATGAGAGAGTCACTGATCGAGCCCACAACCGGGACATGTGCCCTGACAGGGAATCGAACCCCAATCGCCTGGATCCTAGGTCGACGCTCAACCACTGAGCCACGCCCAGCTGGGCTGTAAAAACTTTTTTTATGGAAATAATCAAACATGCAAAGTAGATAACATAGCACAATGAATTTCATGTACCCATCATTCACCTCCAATAATTATAAATACCTAGCCAATCTTATTTCACCTATGTGCCCCCTTTCTGGGTTATCCTTAACCAAATCACAGACATCATATGATTTTATTTATAATCATTCAGTACAGATCTCTAAAAGATAAGGACTTTTTAAGAACATATCCACAATACCATTATTACACCTAAAAAAAATTTGACAATTCCACAATACCGTTAAATTTCCTCATGAATCTTATAAATTTTTAAGTTTCTTTAAATTGGGATCCAAATAAGGTCCAGACAGTGCAATTGGTGGATATGGCCCTTACACAGTACTCGAGAATGTACAGGTTTCTCCTCTATCATTGCTTATTCCTTGCAATTTTTTTGTTGAATTAACCATGTCATTTGTTCTTAGCATTTGACACAGTCTGGATTTTGCTGATTGCAACACTGTGATGCTGGGGTGTATGTGTGTGTGTGTGCATGCTTGCAGATGTGTGTCTCATATTTCTTGGACATTAGATAGAGAGGCTTCATTCAGATCAGCTTTTTTGTTTTTGGTTTTGGTTTGTTTTGGCAAGAATTTAAAAGGTGGTAGGTAGTGTGCACTTCCATCAGGAGAGATATTTAAAGTCCAATTGTCCCTCTTTTTATGATGTTTTGTTATCAGCTACTGATGTTTATTGCCTAGAGCAGTGATTTTCAACTGGTGTGCAGCAAGAATTTTTAAAACATGCAACACCTGACAATTAGTCAGAGGCATGGACCTCTTTTCCCTTACATTGTCAAATAAAATAAAATAAAAAGTGACAACAGTCAACACAACAATAGTCCAGTGTGAATGAATCAAAATTATATCTATTTTTTTTTTTTGTCAGATTGGCAAAATACATATATTTTGGTGTGCCATAGAATTTTAGTAATTAGTTTATGTATGCCATGGGACAAAAATGTTGAAAATCACTGACCTAGGTCATTGGCTTTCGACCAGGGTTGTTTCCTCCTCTCAGGGAACATTGACAATGTCTAGAGACATTTTTGGGGAAAGGGGATGCTATAGTAGGTACACACCAGGGATGCTACTACAATGCACAAGATGGCCCCTTACCACAAAAAATTATCTGGACCAAAATGTCAATAGTGCAAAATTGAGAAGCCCTGGCCTGGATCCATTTATTCGTTTGGGTTATAAAATGTTATGTTCTAATTCCATTGTTCTTTTTTTATTTATTAGCTGATTTACTTGTATAAAGAAAAACTTCCTAATCAACTTTTGGGCTTTCCTAAGATAGAATTCATATAGTAGAAGTAAGTACATATTTAATTCTTTCATTTATCAGCTTTCAAATGATGAGGTAGTTTCTGAGACTCCTCCAAAGGTGACCAATAAGATTTCTTCTTATAAGAATTATTTATGAACTCAAGGTTATTTAGATATTAAAAGCGATCAAACTACTGCAGTGACTGTCTTTACTGATGTCTGAATTATCACCCTCTTTGGACAATAAGAGCTTATTCAGGTTGGTTCCTGGGGTTTTTTTTACACACTCTGGTGTCTTTAAAAGTGTGCTTGCATTTCAGGATGACAAGACCCACTGGGGTCATCTTGTATATTTCCTCTCTTGGACTGGAACCAGCCACTTCTCCAAGGAGTCTTGGTTCCTTTCAGTGATATTTAGTGATCACCATCTGGGTCCTAGGGAGACTCATGCATTTTAAGACATAAATAAGTCTCATAATATTATATATTTCTCTCTAAGGATGGAATTTTCTGAGCTATATTTTACACATAGAAACACTTAGACTCAAGAAAAAAATTGAAAGCTTGCAACATACACCTACCCCCATCTCCAGATTCTCCTAGTCAGTAGGTCTGGGAATGGAACAGACTGTCCTAAAAGCCCAATAATGAGGATACAATGACACACTAGACTGGATCTTGGGGACCAAGAAAGCCTGGAAATGCCAGAGTTGGTCTGCACCTGCCAACCTCTGGTCTCTCCAGGCTAGGACTTCCCCAGCCCCCTTTTCCTTGGCTGCAGCAGCCTGAAAAGGGCAAGCTGGCATTTTCTGCATTCAGATGCCACAGGAGGGCACAGGGTGTGCCACGAGCAATGTGACACTACCAAAGGTTTAGAAATGAGAGGATCTTTTTTATGTTACAAATCAGGTATATAATTTTATATTAAACCACAGATTATGGAGTAGCATGAAAGATTTACCATTTAAATTTGGAACATGTGACTTTGAAGTAGTTTCCATTTGCTGCAGGTCTCTCTGAACTTACCTTTAGGGTTCTGGTCCTCGGGCATCAGGGTATTTGGGAGGGAAGTGTGAGAAGCATTGTGAGGCAATTCTGAACCACTCTGCTTCAATAAAGGGGTTGCTCTATTATAAATTTGGGTAGCTTAAATTATATTGAAAAGTCAGAAGATACGTTATCTGCTTAAACTCTGGTAGGAAATCAATATTCAGTGATTTCTCCTTTCTTAAAGGGTTTAGTATTTTGGGGCTACCTGTCTTGGGTGTAAGCTAAAGCACATCAGATTGAGAATAGCCTTAAATCCTTTCTGAAACAAGGTAGGATATATTTATGAAACACACCTGCTGTCTGCATTCCCCCTACACTAAAAGGGGCTTTTTTTTTTTAGCCCTACAGCCTCCTCTGAGTGAGCTTAGTAAAAAACTCCACTGCCCAAGTGATGAAATCAGATTAGCATGCCCCAGCTCCGATGCTCTGTGCTGAGGGAATTGAAAGGAGCTGATAGTGCTAGATAGAGTTGGGCTATTTTGCATTTCTCAGTGACATCCTCTAATGAGCTGACAACGTGGAACACCAGGCTGCTGTCTTGGAGAAATGAAAACAATACAGTGGTCATTTCACATCCCATCATCCTAATGACAATCCATGAGCTGCCTTTTCCTCGCCTTTGATTAAAATCCATGGGACCTGCATGAGGAATTGAGAGCAAGAGCCCAACAGGGAAAGAGACCAGTGTGACTGAGTAGAGCGAAGGAGGAGGCATCCTAAGGAAAAGCACAGAGGAGAGCTGGGTAGGTCAAGGGCAATGGCCTTGGTGGTCCTTGAATCTTGCACCCTTGAGAGTCGTTGTCTACAATGCCCAAGTAACTTTCTCCAAAAGAGCCAGCGAATGGCTCCACCAAAGAGCTCCAGTTCTATGTCATGGCCCAACCACCTCAGTAGTGCCAGGGATAGGGGTGATGTTCCCAAGGCGAGAATTCAGCTGGCACACATTGGGACAGCTGGACTAGTTGGTAAAATATTGAAATACGGCATATTGGTTGACAAAAAAACACACACACACAACACTCCCAAAGTCCTTCTCCCATCCACTGCCTCAGCTGCCTCCACCCCTCACCTAAAACCCTTATTCCAACCCTGCCTTTTAGCAACTTTACTGAATGAACAAGGCTTGGCACGAGAGGGGCCTGCCTGCACCCGGATTCAGCACAGTAGGTGAGCAACTTCCACTCTGCTTGGTCCGTGTCCAGGCCAGGCCCATTAGGAAATAGTTTTCATATTCAATTAGACATGCCCAGTAGACTGCCCAGCACCGTGGAGCCCGCTCCAACCCTGCCCACAGCCCACGGGAGAGGCCATCGCCTGCTCCCGGGCCTGTCGCCTGCACTATACGCTCTCACTGGCCCCAGTGAAGAACAAAGGGAGCGAAAGGCCTGCAGTCACTCTGGCTCTCAGAGGACTGGGCAACCTTCACGTGCTCGGCAGGCTCATCACTAGGATTTTTTTTACTGCCCTTTTCTTGTTCCCAACCCTCTTTAAGCTTCCTAAATTAATAATGATGAGGCTGTTTAAGCCGTATCTCAAGTCTTTGATTTTGATGATTTCTGTTCTCTGGGGCTCTTTTCTCCCCCTCTAGTAAGTCCTTTGCTTTCTCTCCTTCATTTGTATCCATTCTCAGGTATCCACAATGATAATCACCCAGTAGGTCTTTGGGGGGAAAGAAACAAAACACAATTAAGAAAAAGAAATAGCCATTTAGGCACCGCTGAGCTGAGGGTTTGGGTGAGAAACGTGAAATGTCACGGGCTCTTTTCCCCAGTGAGGAGACCGAAGGAGGGGAAGAAGAGGGAATACCCCTGGAGAATCCAGCGTAGGGCAAAGGGGGAAAGAAAGGGTGACGGTAGGACACTCTCCAGGCCCCACGCTTGAGCCTGGGCTTGAGCTGGCCTGGTGTAAGGAAGGGGAAATTGCCCATCTGAATCAATCAGTTCACCGCAAGTAGACAGTCCCCTACTTCAGGATAATCATCTATTCTTTCTCCTTAAAGAGAAAGAGCTATCAGGCTCAACAGAGGCCTCCCTGCTTCTCCGTGCCTCTCCCGCTGCATTGCTGCATCCTTAGACTTTTTTATCTCTGAAGAAACTACAGGGTGGAGCATCCCACAGGACCTGAGACTGCCCACCTGGCAAGAGAGATCTAACTGTGCAACATCGGCCTGGGCTGGGAGCCAGGGATGTCAGCGGTCAACTTCCAACCAGAGCGGAAGGGCTGCCAGCTAAAGTGGAAAACCAGAAAGTCTCAGAGAAGTGAGAATGTATTTAGGAATCACACTCACCACTCTGCTGCAAGGGTTAGCTTCTCCAATTCAGTGCATCATGAGATACGCTGTGCACTTCTATGTGTCAGAACCCCGTGCAAGGTTCAGGGACCTCAGAACAGCAGACAAACTGTCTCAGGGAGAAATCTCACTGTTTGGCTGTAAGATGATTAGTGTTAGCCAATCTGTGAAACAATAACAATACTAACTTTCTTTGTGTGACAGACAGAATGCCATGCATTCCCCAAATCCAGTTCATTCTCTCTCTTAGACAGTGAAACATTCCCCAGCATTGCCTGCAGTGCCCCATGAATGAGCTCTGGTTAATGGGACATGGAGAGAAGAGCTGAACATAGCTGCTTCCAGGCCAGGCCTCTGAGATCTTTGTCACAGTCTTCCGTGCATTGTCTCTCCCTCCTTAACCAGCTGGATGCAAAAACCCAGCAGAGCACTCGGGCCCTACAGAAAGTGGAGCCACTAGACGAAGGACCCTGGGTCCCTAAGTGACTACAAAGAGCAGAGTTCCCCATCCCAATACACATACACACACTCACATACAGACACACACACAAGCCACACTGGATTGTGATATGAACAAAAAATTTTATTGTATTAACCTACTAAGATTTTAGGGTTATTTGTCACAGCTGCTAATATTACCTTATTGAATGAATAGCATGGGGCAATCAACATCAAAGAAGGCTCTTCCGAAATGTGAGTGGAGCCTCACTTTGCAGAACCAGAGCTGGGATTCCACCAAGCACCGTGACCCGGAGGCATGAAGCCACGCAAAGGATGCAGCCAGAAGAACCCAAATATTCCCTGTGGCTGGAGATACAGCTGCACCTGGGCAACAGGTGCTGATCAGACGGTTAGACCAGAGTGGTCAACGGAAGGCAGTTCTGGAGGAGCCTTTACCTGCTGGCAGTAAGAAACTAACGAAGCATTGTATTTCTTTTACAACTTTGAGACATAATTCAAATGCCATACAACTCATCCACTTAAGGTGTGCAATTCAATAGCTTGTATATTCATGGAGTTTTGCAGCCATTACCACAAACAATTTTGGAAAATTTTCATTACCCCCAAAAGAAATCCTGCTCCCTTTAGCTGTCACTCCCCAGTCCTCCTCTTGGATATGTACCTAGGGGCAATAAAGGGTTTTTAAAACAGGAAAATGAAAAATCAGAATTTCATTTTTAAAAGATTACTCCCTGACCTACCACTGCGCAAGGCCTGGCATGGTGTGCGCACACACACACACACACAATTCTTTCATCATCCTCATACTC
The DNA here is from genome assembly GCF_054644295.1 of Miniopterus natalensis. Classification (NCBI taxonomy): domain Eukaryota; kingdom Metazoa; phylum Chordata; class Mammalia; order Chiroptera; family Miniopteridae; genus Miniopterus; species Miniopterus natalensis. The sequence continues at coordinate 67,862,306 of NC_142089.1, read as the reverse complement.
GTGAGGATCTACTTGCAGCCACTGGGCCCTTACCCCTCAACTGCTGCAGCTGCTCAAACATTCACACCTGCACCCTGGGCCCAGCCACACCCAAGTCCTGGTTTCCTGATTCAGCAAGAGACACTTGAGGGAACTCAGCTGCCAAGGCCTTGGCCCCAGCCTCAGGCAAGTTCACACCCTTGGGTTCTGCCTCCTGGTGGCTGAACTGCAAAGATCCCTTCTTGGAGATTTTTCACCTCTTGGCCTGTTTATTACCCCTGAGAATTAACTCTTTGCCCCTCCAAATGCTCTTTCCTTACTTACCTGCCATATCAAGCCACTCAGCTCCCCAGTCCCGAGAGGGCCAGAGCCCAATGGCTACCAATGACAATAGCAATGATCCATGCACATCCAGGACCTACAGGGTCCCTGGGATTCCCTCAGGACCCACCATGGGGAAGATGTTATTGTCCCCATTTTAGAAATGGGGAAACTGAGGCTTAGAGAGTTCAAGTGCTATCCTAAGGCTGCACAGCAGGTAAGTGGCAGAGCCAAGCCTTTGCCCGAAAGGGTGAGATGGAGTCAGCAGTTGGGGCTGCTTTTAGTCACATGTAACGAAACTCTGATAGAGCAGCTCAGTCAAACGGGATGATGGCTTCCTCACCTAGCAACAGGTCCGAGTGAAGAACTGGTTCAGCACTGTGGTATTAGTGGTCACAGGCTCCAGTGTCTTTCTGCTTTGCAATCCTTAGTATGGGACTTTCACTTTCCCAATCAAAATTCCTGCTCCACACTGCTGTGCTTTTTTTATCAGATAAATAGTAGCTTTCCCCAAAACCCCATTCAGAAGGCTTCTCTTCCCTCGCTGGCTCATTAGGAACATTCCTGCTACAAACAAAATTAACATTTGTTACCAAGGGTGAGGGGTAGAATGGATACTGGTGGGGAACCTGGGTGTGGGTTCTGAGCCCTTCTGGCCTCTCCCACCCAACAGGCACTGCCTAAGGCACCTGCCCAGCCGCCTCCCCCGCTCTTCAGGACGTGCTAGGCTCAACCACAAAGCAAAGCAGCCTCGGGTGGGAGAGCCTCTTGATCGTGAGCATCCTTGGCTGAGTGCATATACCCACGGGCCAGGGGGAGCTTGGTCATTTCCTCTGGTTCAGCTGCTAGTGAGAAGTGGCCACACGGGGAAGACTGAGAGGCCTTGGGAATACCACAGCCTCCACTCCCCAGCACTCCCAGCTGCTGTCGACCTTAATGGCAAACGATCCCACGTACTCATTTCCAGGCCTGCCACAAAGCCCTTCTGCAGAAACTTCGGATTCTCAAAAGGGCTCAAGAATAAATTACGTATTAATCAGCGTCTCAGTCTGAATGGGAAAGATCAGACGTGTAGTTTCTGAGCAGCATGAACCTGGAAGTTGGGGGGTGGAGGGCAAGGGGAGATGTGGCAAGATGGGGAGTAAAGGAACCTCTGACATGAGTCCTAGAAACATCTGCATTTCCAGGGGCAAGAACTTGACAGTAGATACATTTCTCTTGTTCTTTGTTTCCTCTGGCTGAACAGGCCCATGTGACTGAGGAAGCTCATCCACAAAAGGAAAGAGCCAGCCAGGCCCACGTTCCTGAGTGTAACCTCAGAACCAACTCAGAATGTCCTATCCTATTTAACGAGATCCCGAGATCCTGTGATGACACCTCTTACGGTAAATGGCCAAGCTCCAGATCCTCCAATTAAAACTTGCCCTGCCAGCCCTTCTGCATACCTGTTCCCTCGATACCCTTAAAAGCGCCCCCCTCCCCAAAACCCTGGATAGGGAGTCTGGGCTTTTGAGCATTAGCTTCCCCTTCTCCTGGGTGGTGCCATTCATAATAAAACAGCCACTATTTCCTCACTGCAGTTCTCGGTGTTTCCTGTTGGACTCTGTCAGGGCCAAGTGCATGGACCCTTTCTCTTTGGTAACATGAGGCCTGGTCCACTGGAGGCTGTGACCTGAGAGTGCACTGCTCCCACATCTCAGGCTTTCAAACATGATGGGACCCTCACTCAAAATACCTCTTTGGGTCCAATTGCCTCCCTGCTCTCTGAAAATAAAAACTGTGAGAAGCCTTGTTAAACATGAAATCATCTTGGGATTTTAGCAAACACCCTTCAAAATTGAGACATCAGGGGAGGAAAATGCCATGTTCCATGGAAGTGCTACGTAATAAAAATATTACAGGCCTCAGCGGCAGCGGCCCTGCGTTCCAGACCTGGGTTCTGGACTCACTACGAGGCTCCCTGGTGCCCACCAGTCTCCTCCATGAAATGAGGGTTTGAATTAGCAGAGGCTGAAGGTCACTTTGGTTCTAACTCTATGACTCTAGAAATGGACATTATTGTATTCAAGGACAGGGTAGGGCGAAAGTAGGTTTACAGTTGTTCATATGGCAAATAATACAATAATTAATAAATAATAATACAAGAATAAAACTCTGTGTTTCATGTACTCACAACTATAAACCTACTTTTCCCCCCACCCTATATATAAGATTTCTTTTTTGTGTGAACTTTCTCAGAAAATATGAATTCATCAAAGATATTCATGACGACAGCATTTGAGCGGCTACCATGAGCTCTGGCTAAATTACTTTAACCTGGCAAGTCTTTTGGCCCTCACACAATCCTGTTATGTGATAGATAGGTTTTATTAACAGCGCCAGTCTCCTGATGAAGTGGCTGGGCTCAGAGAGATAAGTAACCTGCTGCCGTCTTTCCATTCGGCTGCCACGGAGGCATCTCCAACTTGATGAGTTGGAAACTAATCTTCTGACTCCCTCATTCCACCCCACCCAAACCCGCTTCTCTCCATTTCCCCCCAGTTCAGGGAATGACCACTCCTTTCTTCTTAATACCTGGGCTAAAAATCTTCAAGATTCTCCCACCTCCAATTCAGCACAAATCCCATCAGCTTTGCCTCAAAATATACCTGGAACCCACTGTTTCTTATGACCCCCAGAGTGACCACCCTGGGCTGAGCCCCTATCGTGTGTTGTGTGGGCCCTTAAAAGAGCTTTCTTACTGTTGACCTGTGTCTACCCTCTGTTCCCCATCACATGCTCACACGCACACACATGCATGTGCACACAGACTATTTTTTCTGTACCACAGCCAGAATGATCCTTTGGAAACACATAAGCCACAGTGTGGCATTCTTCTGCTCAAAAGTTTCAGTGGCTTCCCATCTCACTGAGGAGAAAATCGAAAGTCCTCCCTCTGGCCTTCAAGGTCCTCCAAGATCTTCCTTGCTCCCCACCTTTCTGATCTCCTCTCTGCCCCTGTCCCCACGGCTTCCTCCTCCCCAGCCAGGCTGGCCCCTTCACTTCTACTCAAGCACGCCAGCCTCCTCCTGTCTCAGGCTTACCTGGCCTTCTTTCCCCAAGATACCCAAACGGCTGCTTCATCCCTTCATTCCAGCCTCTGCACTGCACCAAAAAGACTTCTTCTAACTAGATAAAATAGCACCTTCCTCATCTGTCTGTGTCCCCTTGGCATGATTTATTTTTCCCTTTAAGCATTCACCTCTGTCTGACGTAGTTTACACTATCTATATGTATATATATAGTTTGTGGGCCTAGTAGAGTACCTGGCAATGTCATGGACGTGTTAGCTAAGGTTATGGTGGTGATCGTTCTGCACTATACAAGTGTATCAACTCAACACATTATACATCTTAGACTTACACAATGTTATTTTGTTGTTGTTGTTAATGCTCACCCAAGAATTTTTCCATTGATTTTGTTTTAGAGTGGGTGGGAGGCGGGGGGGGGGGGGGGGGAGAGAGAAAGGGAGAGAGAGAGAGAGGGGAACATCTATGTGGGAGAGACACATCGATTGGTTGCTTCCCATACACACCCCTACCAGGGCTGGGGTCTCACCTGCAACACAGGTATTTGCTTTGACTGGGAATCGGACCGACCCGGGCACCGCGGGCTAGTGCTCTAACCACTGAGCCACAGCGGCCAGGGTGACCTACGCAATGTTTTATGTCAATTATATTTCAGTAAAGCTGGAAAATATAATAAATTTAAAGGTCACTCCAAAGTATAGATGGCCCTTGTTAATCTGAGTCTAATCCTTTCCTGAAATTCCAGTGGATAAGGAATTTTTAGATAGCAGGAGCCCATATTCTATTACACTAAAAGGAAACTAACAGTGTGTTCCCTCTATCACCTGTATCCCCTAATCACCTATGAAACAACCCACTGTGGATTTCTGCATGACATAAGGCATTTAAAACACCAATCACCTAATTATCTGACTCTTAATGAACTCATTAGTGAGGATGTTTGTGTGTAGTATGTTATAATGCTGAAAGAATTACATTTTCCTTCTACATAGACAGGAACTATATATTGTAATGTAAATAAACAATAAAGTGATTTGTTAACAATACATAATGAATACAGATATAATTATCAAAATAAAATAAACAATTTTTTTAAATGCTTGCTTAGTGAATGAGAAATGGAAGCCACTGTTAGTGTATGGTAATCTGGAAACATAAGGAAGTGAGCTGGAGAAGGCGTGAGAAGCCATCATCTACTCAAGGTATATCCAAGGTACTGCTGAGGAATTAACAGGCAGTCTTTTCCTGGCATTCAGGAGTCTGGAAGTGGGGAAATGGCCGTGAAACAGCATCCAAAGTCATAAATGCAGCAATAGAATTTATTTTAAAAACACTCAAAATAAGCATCTGTTTTAACTACATGACTATATAATTATTACCCAGACTGGGACAATTTTGAAAGGTAAAGAGGGAAAAATAAATAAAAGTATATAATTTTTAAAGTATGCATTTATACATTGACAGGTTGGTTTTATTATAATGACAGGTCTATAAAATAGCTCTTGTCAAAATTTATTTTTGACAATAAAATCATTTCTAAAAATTAAAAAAAAATTAAAGCAAAATTTTGAAAATTATTTAAATTGATTTGTCTGAACATTTAAAAATAATGTAAGTTAAATATTAGTTCATAAACACTTACTGTAAATTAGCTCTGGAGTCATATGTATATCTAATACCATGTCACAGATATTTTTCTAAATAATGTATTTTAATATATTTTATTTTTTTCATAAAATTGCCTACAATCTTCTTCAAAGTTGCTTTTTATCGTTTTTAAATTTGAAATTGTTGACACCTTCAACTGACTCTTCTCAGCTCACCATCGTATTTTTATTTAAGAAAATGCTCTTTCCACAGATGTTACCTTGTAAGTGAAGAACTAATTCTGATAAATAGAAAATATTCTCAATTCTAATTTTTTTCCTATTGAAACGTGTTAATAGTTCAGGCCAAATATTTTCACAGGTTTCTCCACTCAGAGAAACTTTCTTTGACAAATATTTTATAAGATAAAACATCCAATAGTTGTCTCTATAGTTTTTTAATGTTTTGCCAGGTTTAAATGCTGCAGAATCATAGGCCTTCTCGATTTCATTTCATTTCAGTACAGAATATAAAATTCACCCAATTGACTATAAAATCTTCATCAAAATATTATTCCCATAAGTAAGATATTTTAAAGCATAATTACTCTCAAATTTAAATTATTTAATTTACTCAATTCTTCCTTTGGTTTTGTAAGTACAAGTTTTGTTTTCAATAATTACATTTTCCTAAAAGTTTTCTTTTGGCTCATTATTTTTTGAATACCTGATTAAAGATTACCAATCGATTTTGAACAAAAATGTAACAAAATTAGAAGACTCATTTGTTTAAAAAAAGAAAATGTAAAAGGACAATATATATTGTAGTACACTTGAGTTAATGTACAGAGTAGCCCACTAAGGCTCAAACATTTCTAAAATCTAAGAACAGGCAGAAAAGAACAAGTTATGTTGCCAGGCTGAAGCTCTTTTTTTACTCAACATCTTCTCTACCCTGAGTATTTTGTACTTGAGTTTCCCAGTGCATAAATAAAAATATTTATGTCTGTTAACTATAGCTTCAGTTTTGTTGGTAGACTGTCCCAGCTTGTTTGGGTGCAATTATGGACTATGAACACGCTACATTTAATTCCAAACACATTTCTGCCCCGCAGGTTTCTGCCTTCAGTAATAACACTCTTTCCTACGATGCTGCGTCCACTGAAACCCGGGTGTGTCGGGCCACCACCATCTCCGCTGCTGACTGGTTCTTAAGTGAAGTGATAAATTACAATAATGTCAGATACTATATCTTTGACAGAATGAACTTCCAAAAGCTTTACTCTCAGTCCATAAATTTTGTGAAAAAAAATCAAACCATTATTTAAATTAGCTAGTTTTCTCTTGAAGAAGCAGATAGAAAACAGCAGCATCTAGCTGTTTGTAACTTTCTTCTGCTGCTATTGGGGCCATCCCACTAATGACATCACTTTACTTTTCCTATGTGCACGAGAAAAAAATGGAATTGAAATTAAGCAAAATTAATTGGCAAGAACAATCTTTTTCCCTACCTGAAAAGTCCTACTTCCTAGGCTGATACAGAGCACATACGCTGCATGTGTGGAATTGTCATCACCGGGCAGAATTGTCTTACAACAGCTGATTTTTTTAAGCAGATGGTGATGCTTTTTTATAGACTGTTTTCTGGGTTTACGGTGGTCAGTGATATTACTACAGCCCCAGGTACACGGCAAATGTTAAGCGCTGGTGGAAGCTTCATGTTCCTCAATGTTCTGGAGCAAAGGATTCTAGGGCTTCATTTTCACTAAGCATGCTCTTTCATAAAGCTTGAAACAAAAAGAAAAAAGCAGTATTATCATGTGGGGCTAAAAAAATAATACTTTTTTCCCACCTTCTAAGTTCTGCTAGCTGGGCTAATAACCAAATTAGCAGAGCCAGAGTCACAGGAGAAAGTCCCATTTTAATACATGAGCATGGGGAATTTATATAAGCATGAACATTCCCCGAAACAGCTGGGTGAAACTGGGTATTTACTTCCTTTTGGACAAAGGAGAAAGGTGAAGCGGATGTGAGCTCTCAAAGGAGATCATCGTGGAAGAGCGGAACACACAGGGCAAGTAAATTTTTGGTAGGTAACACGGAAACGATGGGCCAGGGGTGGGTCTGCGGGCTGCGGGGAATCCAGTCAACATGCTTGGAGCCCCCCTGTCTGATACTAAGGGGGTTATGCTGAGGTTCCCTTCCTGAAGCAGGGTTTCCAGCTGAGCCTCTTCAGGCAGGAAAGGGCCGAGGGTCAAAGGGTCTGAGTCTTTCGTTTCTTTACAACCAGCTTAAAGTCGATGTCCCAAATGGCAGCTTTAGGGTGGCAACACTTTGGTCTCCTTCAATCGCATAACAAGATAAAACAGGCTATAGGGTCATCCTCTGCATTAGATGACAAACCACTGAGGTAGCAACGGCAAGAGCATTCAGGCCATTCTGTCTACACTCCGTGGAGACGGGCTGCTCCAACTCTGTTTCCCGCGCACATTTCATATCCACCAACCCAATATGCCTCGTGTTTCCTCTAACTGCATGACTGTGTCCCGGTGGCCCCAGAACCTCACACGGGCTGAGGCTCGGAGCCCAAGACGCCAGCAGGGCAGCCGAAGTGGAATACTTCCCCCGTCCCTGAATACTGAGACCAGGGGCTAATCACCCCCGGCCACTCATGTCCAGTGGGAACCGACTGTCCGTCAGTGTCCTCCAGAAGGCATCAGCCCTGCCAACACCTTGCCTAGCCTCCAGAATTGCGAAGAATAAACTCCTGTTGTCTGAAGCAGCCCTAGATGCGTATACTGCCTCAGTTCCTAAAAGGAGCCCGCGCCGGCCCTCAAAACCCAGCCTTGATGTGAATGCGGAGAACCACAGCTCTCTGGCTTGGCAAGTTGGCTCTTGCAATTTTTGAAGATTGTGGACTGTTCTGAAACTGACCTAGCAGAAGAACAAGTCTTACACCACTTCTGACACACACACCACTTTGGTATGCACTCATCCCAGGCAGAGCCGAGAGGATGGGATGGGTTTGGGTGGTGAGGGCAAAAGGTTGAATCTTAATACATCAGAGCTTCTGGGTGACACCAAGCTGATCACACAAAGCGATGTGGGCGCGTCCTCAAATCCTACAGCCCGTGTGGGATCCTTCTTTCCCTTAATTCTTCAACGAAATAGCTTAGTCAAGTACCCTCAAATTTACAAAATGCCCAGGGTTTCCAGGTCATCCTTCTCTCCAAAGTCCCAAGTCCACTCTCGATGCTGCCCTTCATCTTATCCCGTAGAACACACTTAATACAAAAATAGTAAAGTGAGGGAAGTTTACTGAAGGTTTAGGGAAATGCAGAAGGTAGCTGCACAGCACAAAATAGGAAACAATTTAAAATTGAATACTAGGCACCACCATTTTTTTTTTTTTTTACTTCTTTATTGAATTTATTGGGGTGACATTGGTTAATACAATGATACAGGTTTCAGGTGTACAATCCTACAACACATCATCTGTCCCTGAGACATAGTAATCACTCAATAAAGGTCAGACAGTATTACTATTTCCAACAGTATCTCTTCAAATTTCCCACTTTTAACCATCAGCTAGAAGAGCAGCATTAATTCCCCAAACCTGTGTCCCTTTCATGCAGAGCATTTTAGCCTTTCCTGGCTGATGCTGCTCTGTGAGTAGAGTCTGAAATGTCTTCTCTTTCATATAAACTGTCCCAACAAGTCATTTTCCCATGAGTGTCTCACCCACAAGATGAATTATGCTCTCCACCCTCCCCCCCTCAAAGTATTCAAAAATTAGCAACAGACAAACTCATAAAAATTGCAATTATTTCCATCCTATCCCACTAAAAGGCTGCATATTGAACTCATTTCACTGTTGCCCACGGACAAGCACTTTCAGTCTTCCTTCTTGGGGACTGGGGCTGTGACTTTATTGGGGTCCCACTCACAAGCTCTTCCTGCTTCTGACCAGCGTTTCTTTAGGCTGTGAGAGCAGAAGCCAGCAAGGCCAGTTGCCCACGTGGGAAACTTAACCTGTGGCTCTGGGTTCTAACCAAGTGGGATTATTGTCTTCTACCCAATTAATTACATGAGGAAAAAGCCCAAGAGGGTGAGTTGTCAATCTATTAAAATGATCAAGACCCAGAAGGACTAAGAATCAAGATCTTGATTCTAGGGGATTAAAAAAAAAACACACACACACAGAAAAAGTACTTGCTGACTTTAAAGGCCTCTTGTCTTTCTCCCCACTCCCTATGATTACAGAATAGAAAGCTTTCCTAAATGTTGAGAAAGCAGCCTTTGAGAGATGCGATGCTTTGTGCAAGTGGGAAATTGATCACGGGAGGAAAAGAAAAGAAAAAATTACCCAAGTGAACTCGAGCAATGAAAGAAAAAATTCAAGGAGACACAGACCACAGCAGCCGACTTGAATCAAGCGTGCCATAGATTGGAGGCAGGCGGTTTTGAGAAATGTATGCCTCAAATTACATTTCACAGAATGGCTGTTAATGCCCAGCAACCTGTCAGAACATGCTGCATCTACAGGAAGGCCTTTTATTATCATTAAGATGTTACTGTTTTTATAGGAGGACCACAGGAGAGTGTACATGGAGGGGAAACGTATCAGCAAGCGCTCGGCCCTGTATCCAGGCAGCAGGGTGAAACATTGGCTTGAACAACCCTGTTACAAGCTAGATACATATTTATGTCTGAGGTGCTTTCTTCCTCATAAGTATTTTCTCTGCTTGTCCTTGTGTCCTTCCCTATCCATTCATGGACCAGTTAGCCCCATAATCGAATACAACTGGGTGATCCGTGGACACAGACAACAGTTTCCCAAACAAGTGCAAAAGGAGAAATATACAAATATACAATTCTTACCCACAATATTAACTGGCTGCTGCGGAAGGACCTTCTTTCCCTTTCATCTCTTGAGATTATCAGAAAAATAGAGGCTACATTTAGACAGAGGGAAGAAAAAAAAAAAAAAGCGTTCTTTTCATAGGATAGAGCAAGTGAGAAATTTTGAGCCAAACCAATAATGATGATGTTACCTATAATGATTCAAATAATTGCGGTCAACATTTATGGAGCACACAGGCCAGGCCTTGTGCAGAGTAGTCTACGTGATTTATCTTATTTAATCCTTCCAGCCACCCTGTGGCATAACTATTATTATCCCCATTTCACAGATGAAGCAACCGATACTCAGACATCATCCCCAAGTTCATAAGCTATTAAGTGGAGCCAGCACTCCGATTTAGGTTTATCTGATTCTGAAGTGTTAATTATAATGTGCCTTGCCAAAAAGGAAAGTTCTCACTTGCCCAATGAGAGTGCTACCAGCTCTCTCAGTGGGTTCCTATTCCTTTTGTCAAAGGATGCAATTTTTTTACTGCAAATAATCTGTAGCTTCTATGGCCGGCATTCCCACTGTGCCCAGGTTTGCTGCTTTGAAACTGATAGAGGTCATTTTCTTCTTGCTAACCGAGGTAAGCAAAAAGTGCACTTAGTCTTTGGGATTAAAAAAAAAAAGCCAAGAGTTATAAACAGGTGAATACAGATATTGTGAAGACAGACAATAAAAATGAGCCCCTGAATGGAAATATGAGTGCCCTGCAATCAAGACATACTTGCTGGAGAGTTAAAGAGAAGGGAAGGAGAGAGAGAAAGGCTGGAGAAGGCCAAGAAACCCACTCAAAGCATCACATAAAGGCAAAAAAAGTGAATGCTTTTCTTGGATAATTAAAACTGGGATTTTACAACATATGAAGTTAGACACTTGGTGAATTATATATTTATAATTCCTCTACTGAAGTGCCATAGGCTAGAGACAGCCTCCCAGGTATTAATGAAAAGGCCTCAGCATGGTGCTCTAAATTCACTGCAGTGTGCCAAACCTAACAAAATCCGCTCAGAAAACCTGCAAAAAAGGCAAAGTCGATCCTTTGATTAGCTGATTTCTCTTACTGGCAACTGTTCTCAAACTAACACCTCCGCCTCACTCCACCACCATCCCACTTACACACGCATGTGCGTGCACACGCACACACACACTCACAGAGACGATTCTAAGAATCTTTTCTTTGAGTTGCTTTGCCTCTGAAATGGGCTTCAGTATTTGTTAGTCAAATTTAGGACAATATCATCATCCTGCTGACGAACTAAGGCCTAATGACTTGCTACACTTAACAAGAATGGAGCCATTCAGATCCTTAGAGAAAGGAGGCGCAGCCTAAGACTATAGAATTCCATTCCTCCTTGGGCAGCTTTTGTTTCATTCCACTTCTTCTAAGTGGGTGAAGGGCAGATGTGTTAAAGGCCAGCCCCGCTTCACTGTTTGAAGTAGGCAACTCCCTGCTGCCTGGTGCTGTCTCCTCCGTGCTCAGAACCCTCCCATCCCGCACGCTCCTCCTTCAAAACCTTCTCGCCAACGTCAAAGGCCCGCTCTGATCCTACTGGTAAGGGTGTAAATTGGTACCGTCTCTGCAGCAAGCGATTTGTCATTGTGTATCAAAAATCTCAACCATATCCTCTTCTGTGAACCACGCAAAAATATAATCCATAGAAAAGATTTGTGCACAGAACTGTTAATTAGAGAATTATCTAAAAGAGGAAGGGAAATACAGTGCCCAATTATAGGAGAATGTTTGACTAAATAATGATCTACCCATTTATGCAAGGATATTTTTATCATTAAAAATAATTATAATATGATAAAAGTAAAAAAAGCTATAAATTTATTTACAGCATAAACTTAAGTATACAAAATCCTACCCACAAAATGAAGAAAAATGTTAAGTGTAGTTACCTTTAGGTGGGAGAATTCTGTTTATATCTCAAATAATAAAGGGAATAATATTTTTCTCTTACCTGTACTTTCCTTTATTGTCCAAGCTTTGACAATGAGTGTTAATGTCTTAAAGGCAGGAGAGTAGAGTGGTTAAGAGCAGTCTCAAGTCAGAAGACCTGGTTCCTATCCCAGACAGCTCAGATTCACTGCTTCTGAGCTCATGATTCAGCAGATTACTTAATGTTTCTGAACCTCATCCCAGATCCCTGATAGATAAAGTGTGGAAAATTTTACTGTTGTGAGGGTTAAATAAATTAATATTTGTAAGGTACTTAAAACGGTGTCATAGAGTAAATGCTTAGTAAATATTACTCATATTATTAAACATTTATTGAGTGCTTATTGTGTGCCAGATTAAATGTTTAGCCCTGTCGATAAAATGGTGACTAAGATTGACTCCCTGTTCTTAAGGAGAGAAAATAGTCATGTAAACAGGCATTCATCATTCTATGGGGCAAGTTTGACAAGGAAGGGAAATAATAGTTATTGTGGGAACAAAAAAGAGAGTCCCTACTCTGCCAGGGCAAGAATTTTCACTATCACTGAAATTAGAATCCCCTCAAATAGTTTCAGATGCTAATGTTACTTCATGTTTATTTATTTTAGGCAACTCAGTGGGGACTGAGTATCTGTAGGGCAACTGACCCCATGAGGAGCAGGAGGCAGACACCTAATATCTTAAATCTATAGAGTATTTTATAGTTTCTAGACTGCTTTCCTCCACACCATCCCAGCTCATTCTCGCATGACACCTATAAGGCTGGCTCTTTTCAGCAAAGCTTCCAGAGATAAAAAGGGCTGGCCAAACTACTCAACCAGTAAGGGATAGAGACAAGACACAAACTCAGGAGCTATGGAAGAGAACCTAATGTCATACTAGAGATGTTACAGACAAGGCGTCTCATGCTTCCACTCATTACTTCCATAGTCTCTACACTTACAATAGTCATAGGAGAAGGGAAAGATCTAAAATGGAGAGTGAGCCAGCCAGCCTTAGTATGGTTGCCTGCTCAGTAAGGTTAGGATCTGAAATAGGTGCTCTGTAAACATCTGTATTTGAAAAGTGAGTCTCCCTCACCACAATGAGGGCAAAGGGGTTTGGTGTGCCAGTAAGCTGTTAGATAGTTGGGAAAGGCCAAAAGTGAACTTAAGAGAAGGTTTCGACAAGCTACCACCAAGAGCTCACACTTTTTATGGGAATTCTGGAGTGATACAGACTATTTGTTGATCCAAGGATCATTGAACTAATACTTCTTTGTGCCTGCCAATTAAATTTAGGTTTTCATCTGCTGACTACTTTTGAGCTTACCATCCATCCATAAGATTTTCTTTTATGTACCCAGCTACTGAGAAGCAGTGTAAGCTAAAGAAGACAATGAATTTGGAGACCCATGATCTGAAATCAAGCTTAGTTCAGATATTTATTAGTTGTATGACTTTAGCACATGACTTTAACCTCTCTGAGCCTTAGCTTCCTTCTTTATAACATGGAAATAATAATACCCACCTCTTAAAGTTGTTGGGAGATTAAATAAAATATATTATGTGTTTTTGAAACATCCAGCAAAATGATTTGGTTCATAAATATTACTTATTCCTCTGAGTAAGTGAATGGGTTCTTGGTGATACTCAACTACAGCATCAACATGAAAGATTAGTCATGTATCAAAAGTCACATGGTCCAGGCTCTCAGCAACCATGCAGTCAGTTGGACCATTGCTAAGTTGCCAACAGAGACATTTTCCACTGGAATTGGAGCCACCATGCTGACTCGTATAAAAGGAAGGGTTTCCTTTTTATCCAACTCCCATGGCCTTCACCCAACTGGAAGGAATAATTCACTGTTTTGAACATCTAGGTCAATAGTCATCATTGTTGTCACAGAAAATTGAGAGCAGCTATAGGATAAAAATAAATCTCTACCAGGACCTACATTGCTATATGGAATCTGTGATGCTATGAATTGCTCTTGATCAACACATTTTTCCATTGCCAAATGGGCCTTCATACAATAACAGCCACGCAGACGCTCAGCAATTTCACCAACCATAACTCTATGCAGTGATTGTCATGAATGATGAAATATGATTAGCAAATTACAGCTCTGGTGTTTTATTTTAAGGGAACTTAAGGAAAATGAATGGATTGAGCTATTTTGCATTTTCCAGTAGAATCATTTAAAAGGAGTGGGTAATGGAGAACTCAAGACTGATAGCTCAAAGAAAAGGCACAAATAATGTGCCACTTCACAGCCTCTCCGCATAATTCATCTGTGCCTCCTGTCCCGAACAGTTGTGCAATGTTGTTGTACATGGTTAAACAGCTGTTATTTATTTCTGGCATCTTTACTTTGGGCTGGATAAATTGACCTGGAATTTTTTAAAAAATTATTTTATATTTAAATGTGTAAAAAAGACAAGATTTTTATATTAAATTTCATATTGTGCTTTCTTTATAAATTAGGTCACTTATAGCAATAGCTCTGGGACTTGAGCAATGAGCTAAATCCCTCTGGTAGGTACGAGATGTTTCTTGTCTCAGATCTCATCTACTTTACAATGAACTGTATTGTGGCAAAGTTCAGGGTTCTCGAAATCTTGTGAAACATATCTTAGATTAGTAACAATAGTGCCTTGGCATTGCTGACTTTTTTCTTGTCTTCAAATCCTAGGCTTATAATTTTGACATCTCTCCCACGGAGTTGGCATTAAAGCAAAAGCCCATACAGCCTCTTTTATGTTTCTACTGATACCATTAAAAAATTAGAGGCGCATTCCTATAGAAATGATTTTGATTAGAAATGTAATAAAAAACACACTTGAGAGTGCGGCGCATGTTTTAAGAACACACTTTCCAGAGTAAAGATAACCTGTATTAATTAATATTCAAAATAGCCATATAATAAGGGGAGAGGGCACTGGATTTGCATTTGAATCTAAGCTCTACCACTTACCAGCCATGTGACTTTGGGCAAGTCACTTACCCTTACAGAGGTCATTTGTTTTTATTGGACTATTTAATAGGGCAATTACAAGAATTAAGCATCTGATATAACATCTGATATATAACATGGGTTCAATAAGTATTACTCAAACTGAATGAATGATTAAAAATAAGCTACAAAAGGAAAACTCTGAAACTGCCATCAACTGGCAGTTTGCTACATAAAATTGTAGCACAGATTAAAAAACAAACAAAATGTTTTTAGTTTCTGAATATTTTTAAAGTACAAGCCTCACATTGTCCATATTTTTAAAATCTTTACTGACTCTTTTCAAATTACACATGTTATACAAAACTGGACAAAATGAAATATTTCAGAAAAAAACGTGGTGCAAGTGATTAAAGTATCTCGTGATTAATGAATCCATAATTTTTGAGCCTGGATTCAAACCCAAGTCTGATTCAAGTGCCGACTCAGCCTGCCTTGCCTGAAAAGGTGCTGATTTCTGCCGCTCATCCTGGCGTAATTATTAATTGCATCCCTTTCCGTTTCAAACTATCTCAGTATAGATGTTAAACAGGCAACCCCTTGGCCCATAACCTGTCTCCCAGAGAGAAGCCACCACCAACAGTTGGATACTATGTTTTCCATCTCTCATCGTTAGTTATTCTTAAAGAGTATTATTTGCTTGTTTTCCACAACTTATTTTAATGTTTCCCCTTATTTTACAGATTGAATTCTTGAAGAAAATTAAGTACCATATGTGTTAATTTTCCTATTTGAAATGAGGCTGCAAAATTCTGTCTTAAACGCATTTTGTATTTCCAAGAACACATGCTAGTGAGTAAAAATGAAACATAATAATAGTTAATGCTAACTTCTAAAAAATTCCATAAAAATGGTCACTTCATTTGAGCTCTGCTCTGTAAATCTCATCCAAGTGAGTGTAGATGCACAAGTAAACACTGTTCAAACAAGTGGGGTACAGTAAAATCTTACTAGTTGGAAATCCAACATTTTGGAATTTGAGATCATTGGACACGATCTGAATTAAAGCTGACCCTTGCTTAAGAAGTCATGTCTTCATGACAATGAAAATGAATATTTTAAATAGGATTTTAGGGCCAAATGTTTAAAAGATCAAACTGCATGTTATTTTTACAAAAGAGAAATACGTGACTTAGCACCAGTTGTTTTATGTCATGAGTTTGAAAGTTATTTGATTAGCTATCACACAATTCTGTAATTCAGTCTAGTCTTTAAAATAGAAGGCTACTGAAATGTTAGGGCAAACTTTGCAGATTAGCTACTCAACACCCCTGTTCAACTTCCTACTCCCGTGCAGCCCAAATACTTTTCCCAGCCTGCTTTACAGCCAGCAACGGCCCATCCCAGCTAAGTCCCTGGAGGGCAGAGGGAGAAGGGAAGGGCACAAGGTCTTTTAAGGAGATCTGCTGTCCTGGCCGGGTAGCTCATTTGGTTGCAGTGTCATCCCAGTACACCAAAGCTTCAGGTGCAATCCTTGGTTAGGGCACATACAAGAACCAACTAATGAGTATAGAAATAAGGGGAACAACAGACGTCTCTCTTCCTCTCTCCTTCACTTTCCCCTTCCTCTCTCTAAAATCAATATTTTTAAAAAAGATTTGCTGTTCTGATAAAGAAATAGACACGGCTGGTGCTGCTTGTCCCCACTCTGCCCGCCTGGAACATTCGCAGCTGCAACTGCCGTATTGCAAACATGAAGGCACAGCCAAGAGCACTGCACACTCCAACTCTGATAAAGTTGAGCAGCTAAACCAATACCAGCAGCTGCCTCGCTTCTGGCTTCTCGCTGCATAAGAAAAATAAAGCCCTATTTGTTTAAGCTACTGTGAGCTGGATTTTCTGTTACTTGGGGCCAAATGCATTGCTAACCACCACAGTGGCACAGGGGGGCCAGGTTTCTAGGAGATGACAGAGCCTACGTGGGAAAAGCAAAAGCAAAGCTGTGTGCAGACCAAGGTCATAAGGTGCCTTCAAACAGTCAGTACATAGATGGGAGGAGTGAGGCTGACTCCAGAACACCACAGACAACACACACATACAGTGCTGGGGCTGCACACTGAGGCCTATAGTTACACAGAAGGCTTGCTGCGGGAAGCCCGTTTTACTCGAAATTGATGTTTTGCATCCTTCTAAGGTGTAAAATATTTTCTCGCCAGCAGTAAAATAAAATAGTTCCTCCTGAATCAATTTAGCTTTTTTTTTTTTAATTTTAATTAGGGCTCCATTATTTTTATTCTGAGGTAAATATTCTCCAAATAGTAGCCAAAGCAATATTCAAATATAAGTGTTAAGCCTATTCCTGAATTTTTTTATGAACTGCCAACCCTTGGAGCTGTGGTAATAATCATGGCTTTTAGAGTTGGAATGCCTGGTTTCCAATCCTACTTCTACCATGGACCAACCCTATGAACCTGGACTTGAATTTCTGTGCCTTAGTTTCTCATCTATAAAAAGAGGAGGGGGAGAGTATCTCCCTCATAGAGTAATTTTGATGAATAACCAAGATTTACAATGTTCAAAACAGTGCTCGAAATAGCAAGTACTTGTAAATATTAGGTATTATTATAAGTATTTACAAGTTGATTCTACTTTTCATATACAAATACATATATGCTACTAGACTATGCGTGTGTATGTATATACATATATATGAATATGTAGGTACAATTGTTTGTGATTTACTTTGTGTTCTCAAGTAAAACATATAATAATTTTATTTTTTTATTTTTTCATTGATTTTAGAGAGAGGGAGTGAGAAAGAGAGAGAGAGAGAAATAGATCGGCTGCCTCCTGCAGGCGCCCAGACAGGGGATCAAACCATAACCTGGGCATGTGCCCTGACTGGGAATCGGACCTGCCACGCCTTGTGTACGAGACGACACTCCAGCCAACTGAGCCACACTGGCCAGGGCACACATAGTACCTTTAAACTTGAATCATCCAGTCCTTTAGATACCCCAAATGTAAACCCAAACAAGCCCCTAGTGAATAAATTGTCCTTAATCTATTCTGCTTCTTACTTTTTTAAAGTTCTGTGTTGTGTCTAAGCTCATTTGGTTTAGATCTGTGTAATGGAACCCCAAACACCATTTATTCTTATTTCCTTGTAAACTTGAAAGGACATGGGTACTCCTTTTTATCTTTTCCCTTGTTGCAAAATTGTTCTCGTAACCTCTGTCGCTTTGTCACTGTCTTTGTGCCCTGGGAACTTTTTCCATCTCTACATTTAAATGAGTGAACTGTCCTTTTGTTCCTCTTAGCGATTTGTCCTTCTAGGTATTTTACAGATCGTTGCTTGAACTTTAGGTCATCTGGGAATACAGGTATTAGCCAAATGGGTCACCTCTAAGATTCCTATGTTTTCTTTTCTTTTCGCCTTTGTAACTGCTTGTTCCAAACCACCAGCATCCCCTGCCTCCTCGCCTTACCAACGTGCCACCGTGGGCGTCCCCCTCAGTGTTACAGGCTCCCCGAAGCCTGTCCTCTCTGCCCAGCTCTTCCCCACATCCCAGCACTTAGAATCCTGAGCGATTCCACTGCATGATCACTATCTTCCAAATTGCCTTCCCGAGCTGCAGCTGCCACCCCTCTTCTGCTGTGGTCAGTGTCAGGTCTAAAAGACCTGTCCCCTTGCTGCCTTCCCTATCTGCCACATTAAAAAGTTGTCATCGTCACATTTTACTTGTCAGCAACATGATGCATGAATCAGATATTTCCTTCCACTCTTTCATCTTTGCCGCATGTAAGAATTAGTGTCTAATGACACAGAGGCAAAAAGTTAATGGAAATTTAATTGAAAAAACTACCATCCCAGCAGGAATTGAACTTGATGGCCTTAACACAGGAGGCAGATATTTCATCCAGGAGGCTTTAGAGTCTGGTTTACATGCTTGAGTATAGATGATATCATTTGGAAAACAGATAATTCCCATATTTTCCCAGTATTACTTTGGTTAACAGAATGAAGAAAGGAGTGAATTCCAATTTAAGTGTTAGGGCTATCCACTTTAAGATTCCAAACAGGGAAGTTTTAATAAAAATGAGATTTAATTTCCTGTAAATGTTTGAGTGCTTCAGCCCTAAAATGTAGAAATAATGACTATTTATACATGTAAAACACACCTCTCTTAGAGCAGCATTTAGTCACTTCTACCCAGGAGAACTCCAGGAGAATTTGTTCAGGGATTACGAGTCACCCCTCAGGATTTTCTAGGGGAAATGACATTATCGAACTCCTTTTGTTCCCTCCTCCTTTCATATTTTTTCCAGAAGCCTAAATCATATGAAGAAATGGGCCCTGGCTGGTGTGGCTTAGTGGTTAGAGGGTGGGCCCGTACACCTAAGGGTTGCTGGTTCAATTCCTGGTCAAGGGCACATATCTGGGGTGCAGGTTTGATCCCCACCCTAGTTGGGGCAACTGTCAGAGGCAACCAATCAATGTGTCTCTCTTACATCAATGTTTCTCTGTCTCTGTCTCTCCCTTCCACTCTCTCTGAAAAGCAATAGGAAAAACTATCCTCGGGAGAGGCTTAAAAAAAAAAGAAAAGAAAATTCAGTTGAGTGATTGGTAATGGTGCAGGGAGAGAAGAAAAAGCGTTTTACAGTCTACCAAAATAAGAACATTAACCTTAGCTTCGGAGAGAGAGAGAGGGGAGACACTGCTGGAAATTACTATAACTGCAGGATTTATCCTCGTGGGCTGTTCCCAGGATGCCCAGGTATTGCTTTGAGATTCATCACGTGACTAAACCAGTTACTTTCTTTCTCTGTCTCAGCTGTCCCTCTCATAAAATTGGGGCATAATATCTGCCTCTTTCTTATTGTCACAAAAAATATAGAGATTAGATCTAATTACTAGGTAATCCATTCTCCAATGATGAAATGTTTAGCACTCTAGAGAATCCAAGAAGACAACCAAATTTGGGTGGAATGACCCATCTTGGTTCTGCTTACCTCAAACATGAACCAAATTTTGAGGCGTTGGGATAATTGCGGTAGTGCGATGTCACTTTGCAGGACAAATGTCACAGTGATGCTCTTACTTAATGCAATGTATCAGGAGAAAGTTTTTCCCAACCTTAATCCAAATCTTTTCTTCACTTCCAAACCTGAAATGCTTCAGCTTCCTAATCTCAACTGTGTAATGTCCAAAATACATAAACAACCAACCAACCAAACCGGGAAAATCTTATATAAACCCCTGCAGCCTGAAAAGCTGCCATTAGTAATAAGCCTTCCTATGCTCACCCTGCCCTGAACCCTGGGCCCCCTGCTGTGTTCCACAGTACAGCTCTCTCTAACACGTCAGGTTAATGCTGAGAAGGAACTTAAACCACAAAGGACCAAAAAGCAAATATTTTGCCCAAAGCTAATGTAGCAAATTACATGCAAGATCTAAACTCCAAGAACCTTTTAAATGGTGCAGGCCTACACAAACACACAGCATCCAGTTTGCCAAGATTTAAAAACTAAATTAAATCTAAGTCAAGTCCCACTGGGGGATTTATAGAACCAGTTTAAAAGACTGAGTTCTGCTCTTGGCAGGACCACTGGCTTACATCGTACCCCAGGTAAGTAATTTCTCTCACTGGGCTTCTGTTTGCCTGTCTATGAAGCTAAAATTTGCCTTGAGTGCATAGGGACGGTGAGGCGAGACAGCAGGCAGGGTACTCAAAGCTCTGTGCAAGAAAGGTGTATACGCAGAATCAGAAATTCACCCAGATGTCTTCTGCCCAGTGCTCTGTTGCCCTAACTGGGCTGCCACGAATGACTGTGCAGCCCGTGAACTGCAAAAGGAGCTGAAGTCCAGTCCTCATTCCACCCCCAGTGGGCTTCATCCTCACACGTGGTGCTATCTGCATCCAGGCCAGCAAGGCTCATCAGCTTAGAGGGGGTGCTTTGTCTAATTCCTTTAAAGACACCACATAGATAGCGGCCTAAGCCCTAAGCAGGAACGGAGTGACTATCAAAGCTGATGTCAGTTTGCAAAAAGCCAGATGAAAGAAACATTTGCTTTGGCAGGAGTCGTATTCACAACGAACATTTGTGGTCAGAGGCTGGAAGAAAGCAGACACACTGAACTGAGAGGCACCTTTGCACCATGGCCACGTTACCTAGCAATGCACTAGAATCACCACGCTCTCCACCTTCACTTGCAGCTGTAGCCCCAAGGAGCAATGTAGATGAAACTGAGGAAGCTCATTAGAGAAAATAAGTGCGGTAGGGAAACTGGCCATGGCAGAGCTGCCTAAGAAAACCTGGAAGCTAATGGACTGCATCTGGCTTTGTTTTGCTCACACACTCAGTTGGACACCAGACAGCAGTGGTGGTGAATTTTTGAGCACTTAGGAGAAAATGTATTTTTTAAGTCAATGTGTGCCATCAGTTCAGCATCATTTTCATTCCTGGCTTTCTTTATGCTTAGATTTCAAACTGTATTCTTTTTTTTTTTTAATATGTCTTTATTGATTTCAGAGAGAGGAAAGAAGAGGGAGAGAGAGAGCTAGAAACATCAATGATGAGAGAGTCAGTGATCGGCTGCCTAGCCCACAACCTGGGCATGTGCCCTGACAGGGATAGAACCCCGATCGCCTGGATCCTAAGTAGACGCTCAACTGCTAAGCCACACCCGGTCGGGCCAAACTATCTTTTAACTGGGCGTGCCCATCCTTGTCTATCAGTAGGGAAATGAGTTACTGTCAATGACTGATCACACACATTTACAAATCCTGTGGCTACAAATGTCACCCTGATAAAACAGGCCAGTAGACGGTTCTCCAGTGCCTGGGACGGACAAGAAGAAGAGGCCACCAAGAGAAGGCCCAGGGGCCTAATCCAGAGTCAAGTACAGAGACTGACAATAGGAAAAATCTCACACATGGAGGCCAAATACAATCATGCCAGCCAATAAGCAGATCTATCAACAAACAGCTGTGTGTTTTTTAAATTCCCATGGATTCTGAATGTTTCTGAGCTAGAGAGCATGAGAAGGAAAGGGGGGCAACAGAGGGAGGGTATTCCTCACTCCCTGGCACGAACAGTTATCAGGAAATTAGCATTCAGGATTATACTTCTGACAATGAGTCATTCTTGTTATCTCTATTATTTTCTGTACTTTCCTAATTTTCTACAATAAATAAGTGATTTCTAATAAGCAAGAAGAAGGAAAAGTACCCTTCATTATCTAAATTCATTTGATTGCTAAATTCTCAAAGTGAGTGTTTAGAGTGACTTTGGAGAAGAAAAGTCTATTTCAGTTCCCGAGTTTCAATAAACAAGACTTCAGATTTCAGATTTCAGAGAATGATGGTTTTATCTGAATAGGTTCACTTCCCAAGTTCTGAGAGGGAACATTTGGATGGCTAGAGATCAAATAGCAAGAGATGTCTATAATGAATTGTAATAAACAACCCTCTCCCTCCCTTTTCTAATGTAAGCACCCAAATTATACCCAATGGGCAATTTCCTCAATGTGTGTCTCTGGAAAGTTTGATACCATAGCACTTCATCCTCATTTTGGTTGCTCCAGAAAGTAAGGAAGTTTCCAGGCAAATCATAGAAACAAATAAATTGAAGACAACACAGGTAGTTTTCTTTGTCAGATTCACACAATAGAGATACTTGAGGAAAGATTACTTTCTTAATGTAAATCTGTGTTCTCTGAACTACTCTGCCAATGAGCTAAGAATCTGAGATTCATAGGTAAAAAGTTTTAGCCAAAGTATGAGTACAATTTCTTTACCTCAGCCCATAAAGGCTTCACTTGTGCTTTAGACAAATGAAATTACAGATTCCTGGCCAAACCCATAACTACTGCAGGCCTTCTATGTCAAGGAAATAGAACTCATCAAGGAACTAGAAACTGAAACCCTACATACAATACTAAAAAGAAAATAGCATCGTTGTCAAATGAACAGAGTATTGATAATATGCCTTAAGAAAAGATAACCAGAAAACCAAAATGTTTTTATGAAAGTGAATGGTGAGATCAGGCCTCTTGGAGAATTTTTTCCCTTTTTTTATATAACTTCCAAATATTTTTGTACTTGTTTATGCCTGAATTCACTTAATTTCCCTGATATATTTCACAGATGTGAGCTGTGTTTGGAAACATGCCTCAGGGACTGCGTGGTCTTGACCCTTACCTTGAGCCCATGGAGCTCCTCCAGAGTTTCCCACAGCATCTCAGTGTCCCTTACCAGTGCTGCCCCCTTCCCTCACAGCCAAGGGCCACATTACCCAGCACACAGTGACTCTTAATTCAGTCGACGTGGGCGGAGGCTGTCATCAACACTGATATGAATCTAGGAGAGAAAGATCCCAGCTGACCTAGGAAGACTGTTGGAACTTGCCTAATGGATCCAACTCACAGGGTTAATTCCTTTTTCTTCCCTCATTGTGCTTAAAAGTGGCATAATCTGCAACTTGTTTAAAAAAAAAAAAAATACTGGTTTATCAGGGAATATAGTGAATAACATTGTAGTAACTGCACAGGGACAGACTGGACTTAGTGTAGTGATCACATCATAAGGCATATAATGTCAAATCATTAAGTTGCATACCTGAAACTAACATAATAATTGTATGCCAACTCTACTTTAACAACAACAAAAACATTTAAATGCTGGCTCCCTTCTGGTTACCTGGGCTCAGCCTCCATAGTCCCACTCACAGAGCTAAGCAGACACGCCTGCCCCGGGTGCAAGGAATGAGAAGAAAAAGAAATGAGGGGGAAGTGGGCAGGGCTGAGAGGCAGTTCACACTGACACACACAGGCTCCTCTGACATTCTAGTTTTAAAGTAACAATAATCCCCATAAGGAAGGGTCTTGCTAGTCCCATTTTACAAGTGAGAAAATCAAGAGTGGAAAGTTGAGCAAGTTGCCCAAGACCTCAGACTCAGAAAACGATGGAGGTGAGTTTCCAAACTAAGTATAATCCTGCTCTTTCTTTTTCTTTTAAATTAAATTTATTGGGGTGACATTGGTTAATTAATCCCTGCTCTTTTTAACCTCTAAAACATATCAGAAATATTAGTCAAAGAATGTTTAATAAAATAAATTGGAAAAAGAAATAAAGAAAATCTAAAGAAATCTAGAGAATGGTTAGTTCCAAGGTCTTCTAAGTTAGTTACCTTATCACTGTCATGTTATTCATGTTGCTGTTGACAACCTAACTCATCCTAACTTCCTGTATGTACAGAAGTAAGAAAGAAAACTCCTACTGCTCTGGTTTTTCCTTAATCTCCTTCCAGCGTCCCTGATCCCGCTTCCTCTCAGTTCATGGCCATGGGGTACACGCCTCCCAGGACCCCACCAGCACAGGGCTGCTTCCACCTCACCAGCCCCCCCGCCCAGAGGCTCTCCTCCCACCCCTCCAGGGTGCTCCCCCAAGCCCACCGGCCTCGCGCTCAGCTCTGTAAATGCTGCCTTCGTCAGCACCCGAGGCTTCATCTTCTCTGGCACCCCATAAGTCAGCCCCACCTTCTCCCAAACTCAATATCTGGAATTACAAAACGCACCTAGACAGGGGCCCGTGACCCGAAGGCCGGCCCGCGCAGGCTCGCGCCTTTCCAACGCAGCTGGGCCCTGGCAGGCGCTCGCAGTGCTGGGGCCTGTCCCTCGCCCGCCTCCTGGCTCCTTCCCCCGGTATAACTGGCACAAACCTTTCCATCTCAGCTTCGAGCCTGGCCACATACCCGAGCCCTGCATCACCAAGTAGCCAGAGACATTCTAAAGCTGGTTTTGCCCTGGAGCCCCCGCTTTACCTACCGCACATCCTTCTGCGTCTCCCCTTTCCTCTCCCCTTCCCGAAACCTGTTCCCCTCCGAACCCCTCTCCGAAGCCCGCCCTGGCTGTTTCCTCCCTCCCTGAAGTCCCCAAGTACTCCTCGTTTGAACCTTTCATTTGCCTTTAAGGTCCAATTGCCAAGCATTTCTTATCATGTTTTTGCTTCGAATCTTTTAAAAATATTTTAATTGCAAAGCAATAGGCTGACTTATCTTCTATGCACATATCCTGTCTACCCAACAGATTGGGTGTCCTCCGGTGCTCTGTCCTTTCCATCTGCTCAGCTCCCTCTCTGATGACTCCCTGGGAGAGAGCTCATCCACTTGTAACTGCCACGGATGCTGCACGTATTCTTACCACCAAGGCCCTGCTCAGGTCCCCAGACTTATGGTTCCTTCCCGTTCTCCTTATCAATCAAAATCCACAGTCTTCCCAAGGCCATTTCAAATTCCAGTGAAGCCTTCTCCAGCAAACACGGGCCAACAATTCTTTCTCTGAGTGTCTATGGCATTCCTGTCTATACAGACATTTTAATGCTTGTATATTCTTGTTCGATTGTGTCTGGGAGTGTGTGTACATCATATTTCCCTAAATAGATTGGGAGCTTCCTGAAGACAGTCACCAAATCTTTGGTCTTGCATTTCTCATAGTACCCAGTACAGCGCTAAGTATTCTGAAGATGCCTATTAATTATCTCCAACCTACATTTCAAAAGTTAAAACATAACTGAGATTTTGTTTGTTTGTTTGTTTGTTTGTTTGTTTCAAATATGTCACAGTAACTAAGGCAGTAGCAGCTCTAAGCTGAGCAAAATCTTGTGTCCAAAGTGAGCAAACTCTAAACCCTTAGAAGGAGGGGTTTTGTGCTTAAGAATCTCCTTTCACAGGGCACCAAGTTCAGTGTCAGTGTAGACAACACCCACTTCACAGGGTTGTCTTGTTTAGTTATCCAAGCCCAGAAGCACAACACCTTGAAAGGGTCTGTCTGAAGCAAGAATTCAGCCCTCATTTGCCCAAATGGAAAGTTGGATGTGGCCAAGCAAAGCTGACCTGATGAAAGCCAGTGTGTTCAGCTTCCTTTCAGATCGGCAACCATAATTGCCACTAGCATTTAATATGGCACCAATCACACCTGTGTTCTGGGGCCAGGAACGGTGGCCAGCTCAGCACCTTCTGAAACCCGGGTGGCTGAATTCCAAGGCAAACAAGACTGAGCAGATGAATCGCAGCAGTGAGACCCAGCAGTTGCCATTGTAATCCAGGGAGCTTATCCACAGCCCAGCAGGGCAGGGAGTAGCCTGTAATACGCTGGATTTAGGGCTGATTCAACCTTCAACGCTGTGAAGTTGGGTCTCCGCTAATCGCTAATATTAAGAAATTCTCTTGACACTTCCTGGCCTGAAAATGTTGTTAACCCTCCTGGATTAGGGAGGTAGGCTCCGTCTTAGAAGTGGGGTGTGGTAACCCGCAAACACAGCCTATATACAGATGACACCGGAAAACCACCAACAAGCATTCCCAGGCTCCTTCATTATGAATTAACTCATAGGAGCTGGTAACCACTTAGGATGCCCCAGAAAGTTCTCAGGATCGCATTCTAGAAGGCAGCCCCTCAATGCCCATTCATTCAAAAGCCAGTCAGAGTAGAAAATAGGGTAAAGCTCACATACCACAGACTCAGCAGCTTCTAAATTTTGTTGTAGTTTTTGTCTGTTTGTTTGTCTGTTTACAGATCTAGCAATAGCAATTGGGAGAAAAGACGGGGGAAAAAGAAAAGCCCATGCACACTGTGGGTGCTGCCATTGCCAGTCCCGCTCTCCCTCACCAACCAGTGCAGAAAGAACCTATAGCCATCTTCCTACGAGGTCAGCATCCTCTGAGGCACAACAACAGAGCCACCTGGGCCCAGGGCACATAGTCTTAGTTTTGAGAGTCCAGCACTTCAATTAATTTATTTATTCAACCAAAAGTTTATTAAGCATTTACTTTGTGCAAGGCATATATTCTAAAGTCTGGGGTGTAACAATCATTGATGTATGAAAAGTCTCTGCCCTCTTGGATTTTACATTCCAGTAAGGAGGGAATAGGCAATTAATAAGTAAACAAGTAAATACTTAGACTATCAGATGGTGACAGGTGACATTTCAGAGAAGCCCTAAGGAGGTAGAGGAGAAGCTATGCAGAATTGCTGTTATTATTGCCACTATTAGAACTAATAATAGTGAGGCTCTTATCAGACATTTAAATGGCTTTGGCTTTGACTCAGAATATCAGTCAGGGCACAATCAGAAGACAGAAGCCACACCAGTTATTTCAAAAGAGCTAATTTAATATAAAATATTAACTAGGAATAAAGACATTAACCAGGGAACTGAATGGGTAAAAAAATAGCTATGGCAGCAAGCTATCTCCACCCCCCCAGGGCTGGGGAAGCAAAGGATGAACAATTGAAATTTAGATGCTCAGAAGAGAGTGAGTCCCATGCAGCTGGAGTCCAGACCACTGGGAGGGGCAATGACAGTTGAATCCGGTGTCCCTAAGGAAGCATATTGGTTTTTGAGTGTGGGAAAAGTTGCGAAGTGGATTTAACTGTTGCTACAGGAAGGAACTGCCACTGTCACATTAAAGAAGCGGGTTGGGGAGCCACTCACAAGAGCTGTAAGATGATGGGGAACCCACAAAAAACAAAACAGGAAGGAACAGCTCCCTTCTCCACTACTCCAGTGGTGTCTCCCTCAAGCGCCCCCTACTGGCAGAGCCCAACAGGGAGCCAGCTGACAAAGAACAGTGGTTTTCAGGGGCCCAGCCCCAGCAACGTAAGATCAAGGACAGAAGGACGGGTTTAGATATGAGAGGCAACAACACTAAATGGCACCCTCCGAGTGAGACAGGAAGGCACCAAAGTGTTTTGAACAGGGAGTGACATAAGCTGAGTCATTCTTACAGCTGTGTCGAGAACAGACAGTAGGAGGGCGACAACAGTGAAGGTGGGAAGACGTGGTTGGATTCTGGACATTGTTACTCCCAGTGGATTTGCTGAGGACTTGCATGTGGGCTGTGAAAGAAAGAGAGGCATCGAGGGTGACTCCCACACTTTGGCCTGAGTAAGTGAATGGAGGCAAATTTCCAGAGAGGGGAGAAGACTGAGTGAGCACGTTTATGAAGGGAAAGGGCTATATGAAGCTCTGAGTGGGACACGTGAGGTTTGAGGTGTTGATTGGCGATTGGATACCCAAGTCTGGAGCTCAGGGAAAGGTCTACATTAGTGATGTAAATTTGAAATTCACTCATCATATAGATGGATTTTAAAGCCATGTGATTGGATGAGATCACCAGTGATGTGTCAACATGGCTTGCATGCACAGTGGTTATGAATAGATTTGGAGTCAGAATGATGTAGATTTTAATCCAACTCCACCACCACTGGATATCCCCAGGAAGTTCTTCACCACCCTAGGCCTTGAATCCCTCATCTGTAAAATGAGAATGATGATTCTACTGTCTGCATTGGTCCTAGAGGAGAATTAAATGAGGCAAGTAAAGCCTGACACTCACCCTAAGCTGGAAGTGGGAGAGCAGTTGAGCTTTTTTCTCCTCAATGAGAGAGGTAAGGACAAAGGAAGTGGAGAAGGAACCTGAAAGAATCAGGGAGTAAGAGGAGACACCAGACAACCAACAAAAATAAAAGACAGATTCACACAAAAATTCTCAAAAAAAAAAAAATTAGCAATCCGTTAAAATGCCAAAACTGAGTTTGCAGGGCAAGACCCACATAGAAACAGAATCCTTGGCACAGGATGACCCACTGAGACATCGTGTGTACCTGTCGTGAGCTGGGTGAGCTGGGGATGAGTCAGGATGAGGATCACGACTCTCAGCCCCCACACACCAGTCACCACTCGCTCCAGCTCAGCCTGGGAACAGAGCCCCATTCTCCCATTAATTGTTCGCCTCTCATTAAGCATTTTCACATGAGGCAGGCGTTTCTTTCCAGAGCTCAACGGCAGGGTTATGTAAGGTTCTACCCTATTCCTGGCCCGGGAACTGAGAACAGCTGCCTTCACAGGGCGCTCGCCTCCTAGGGGGTAGGTCAATTCAGGGAACCAAACTGCAGATCACAAAGCTTAGGAAATTCAGCAGTGGACTAAAAGAGGTCGACTGTCCTCAGGGCCTGCTCTCCTCACATATAGTGAGTACCCTGCCACTGCACCCTAATGTGTGAATCAGGGACCTTGTCACAAAGTCTCCCTACAGCCACCTTGTTTGGTATCAAAAGCTCCTGACTTTGTTCTGCTGACAGCAGCCTTTTCCACACAAGTTCCCAGCACTTTTACAAAGTTAAAAAAAGCTCTGCTGCCCACTGATTATATTCCAAACAGCTGTTTCTGGACACTAGCAGAGACCCATGTGGAACAGTGATTCTCAACCTCAGCTGCAATCGGAGTCTCCAGGGGTGACTGTAAAAGTGCCGATGCTCAGGCCCCACCCAGGCCAGTTGTGATGGGCTGCCTGTGTTCCCCAAATTCATGTGTCGAAGTCCTACCCCCCATAATGGGACCATATGGTCCCCTCGCGATGGGACCATGTTTTAAATAGGGTCTTTAAAGAAGTAATTAATGCCCTGGCTGGTGTTGCTCAGTGGTTAGAGCATCGGCCCACACACTGAAGGGTCTCGGGTTTGATTCCCAGTCAAGGGCACATATCTGGGTTGCAGGCTTGATCCCCAGCCATGGTCGGGGTACATTCGGGAGGCAACAAATCCATGTGTGTCTCTCACATCGATATTTCTCTCTCTCTCTCTCTCTCTCTCCCTCTTTCCCTCCCTTCTACTCTCCCTAAAAAAATCAATGGAAATAAATCCTCAGGTGAGGATTAGCAATAAAAAAAGAAGTAATTAAGGTAAAATAAAGTCATTGGGATGGGACCTAATCCGATGTGACTGATGTCCTTATAAGAAGAGATTAGGACACAGACAAGTACAGAGGAAATACTATGTGAGGACACAGGGGAAAGACAGCTATCAACAAGCCAAGAGAAAGGCCTCAAGAGCAACCAATCCTGCCGACACCTTGATCTCTGACTTCCAGCCTCCAAAGCTGTGAAACAATAAATCTCCGTTGTTTGCCCCCATTCTGTGGTACTCTGCTCCGGCAGCCTTAAGAAACTAATATACCAACTGAATCAGAATCTCTGGGAATGAGGCCACGCATCAGTATTGTTTAAAGTTCTTCCAAGTGTTTTGACTGTGCTTCTACATTTTAGAGCTCACTGTTCTACACTACAAATTCCCTCCATTCTGCTAAAACCAGTGCTGGTGCATTAGATAATTTTTCTAAGAATGCATCATGTATATTTGGCATTAATTTTTTCCTTCCTTCTTTCCTTCCTCTCTCCCTTCCTTTCTTTCTTGACAAAAGGAATAGGAAAGATCACAGCCCTCACCTTAGCCTCAAACTCAGCATAAAGGAAGCTAAGTTCCATCTACTATCCTTCCATTAAAATCTGAACCACTATGTGGCCCCTAAGAAAATCCCTAATAGAGCTGAAGATCTAGAAAAGGGCTTTAATCTGATGAAAGACTCCAGGCGAGGGGGAAAGGCCTTGTGCAAAGGTTAATAGGAAAAGATGAGCCAATGCCTTCTCTTTTGGAGAATTCCTCTGTCAGACGGAAAGTCTTTTTAAAACTTCTTTCTCACTTAGCTTTTTGAATGGCCCACTGTCTGCAGCAACACCTTGCTAGGAATGGTCAAATAGCGGAGCTGCAGCAGGGTACCAGACACAGATCTGTGTGAGTGGCCGGGTCTCATTTTCCTTCCAATGGTTGGTTCAAAATAAGCCACCAGCAGTGACCTGTCACTGTACCTCTTTAAATAATGGTACCAAGATGGACTTGAGAGCTTGCAAGCCTCCTCTCCTTCCCTGTGCCTCTGTTTCCCTGCCTGTCACACAGACACGGGAAATCTAAACATCTGAGCACCACCCGGGTGAAGGTGAACAATTAGCGTTGTAATCATCCTTGTTTCCAACATCCGAGCATCATCCACATGTTTCCAGGCACTGGCTTGCTGCCCCTCCCCTCCCCCCTCTTTCTTTATTCCTTCCTGAAAGCTTCTATTATCAATCACTGCATGGGGTAAATTTTCAAATCAGCAGTCAGAGTTTTTAAGCTGCGTGACTTCTATTACAGCCAAGACCAACACCAATGCAGTCTCAGCCCCACCGCCTACCTCCTTAGTGCTCATTTATTCCCCTTCATGGCATGTATCAAGGTTGATTTTAACAAAACCTTCCCCAAGAATGGCTCATCTCTCACAGAGGGCCAGGGGAGGAGGGGGGAGGGAAGACACTGAACCAAAAGAGAGGACCGAAGGACAGTGGGTTTGCAGAGCATTGTCTTAGGCATTTTATCACACCTACCAGAGCCAGCACTGCTAGGAGGAGGCTTGTGTTGCAATTGGGTGCCTGGTCCTTCCTCCATTGTCCTAGGTTTCGCTTTCCCAGTCATCAAAGTGGCCCTAAAGTATGCTTCCCACCCACTGGCAAAGCCATCCTTACACAGAGAGTTCTGCCCCACATTACAGAAGCTCTGGAGTCCTCTTGGCTCTGCCTGTGTGTGGACACTGCGGAGGCTCCACCTTGGCCCCCTCCATGCTGGTCTCCTGGTTTTTCCTCTCATTTGGATCAAACATTCATTCGTACTGAACCTTTGGTATCTGACCCCGTGTTTACACCCAGTCACTGCCCTTCGTATGACATCTGCAGGTTACGTAAGACCTCCCTGTCCCTTGGAGAGCTAGTAACCTGTAGGCCACCCAATTCTAGGCCACTAAATGTCACAGTCTTCCCTGCCATTTCAGCCAGTTTGGGAGACAATCCCCTCTGCTGACGTTCTCACACCTTCACATAGTGTCTCTGGGTCGCATCTTATTGACCCTTCACCCCCATGTTCAGTACCACTCCTGCAAAATAATTACCAAGTCCTATAGAGAGGCGAACAAGAGGAAAGATTTACATCAAGGACAGATTAAGAATTCGTGATTTTAATTCTTAAGTTTCTCTTGTCAGCCCCACAAGGCAGGGGGAAGAAGACCTTCTTCCTCTGCCCTCCTCCAGCTCAGCCCCCAGGCTCTGACCTCTCCAGGACATCCCCCGGTCCCCTCCCCACCTCAGCAAAACCTTGTAGAGACAAGTGCTCAACACAAAGGTCTCCCTTTATGATGTCCCTCAGCCTTCCTCTCAGGAATGAGCTCGCCTCGGGCAGTTTCTTGTTCAAAGGCCACTCTTACCTAGCAGGGTTCTGTCCCCATCCCATCCTCTGATGTGAGGAGCAGTGCCTGAGTCAAACAAGAGCTGGCCAGCGGCCTCTGACGCAGTGGGGCCACAGGCCAGAAAGTTCTGCGAAGGAGGGACCTAGACACTGTGTAGTAACCAATCAGGTCCCATCCGACCTTCCCTCAGGAAGCTGGGCTTCAAGAGTCAGTCACAGCCAGCAGCCGCACTGGAAGCAGCTTGTGTCACAAGTAAGCCAGGAGCCATCACAAGAAGGGGCAGTGCGTGGAAGCCGGGAAGCCTAGAAGGCACATGGAAGCAAATGCACGAGGTGCGGAGGAGCCAGGAAAGCTCACAGTGGGTAGAAGTTGAAGCAGAGGAGAGGGACAGCCCCACAAAACCCGTCAAGGCACTTTGGAAGGAAAGGAAGCACCACCTTCCCAGGATGGCCTCAGTTACCCAGAGGTGGTGTTCTGTGCCTGCTGACTCCCTGTGTATGCATGTGACACATCCCCACTGCCTCTGGAACTCCAAGGTCTTCTCTGCTCCTTACAGCCCCAGTGGGCTTAGGCCCCTGCTCTGTGCAAATTCAGCTTGCCTACACCAGGGCACTCACCACCTCCCCCACCCAGCTTCACCACCTCCCCTTACCCAGGTTCACCACCTCGTCCTCACAGCCTCCAGCACAGAGCCAACACTCAGAGTTTGACTTCCTTCCAGCGCAGCCCTCTACGCTATGCTCGTGTCATTAGCCTGATTTCCTCTATAGTTCCTCATATGTCATTAAGCAAAAATAAACACTGTGTAGGAAATGCTCAATACAAGAACTTCAATGTTCCTTCTCCCTGCTGACAAACTGCAAGGGATAGTCTAAACTAGAATGGCAGCTTTCTGGGCCCATGGGAAGGAAGCTGGAAAAGACTGTGTGGTAAAGATAAAGCTGTGATTCCTTCCCTCACACACCAGGGGTGCCATCCTATCTCTGCGTCTGCAAATTAGAGTTGGGGGACCATTGGGTTCTCCTGTGTTCAGATAAATCATGGAACGGTCAAGCTTGAAAGTCCTCAAGTTAAGTACAAATTGCCCAGTTCAGAGAAAAGATTTTTAGTTCTACTATAGCCATTCTCCACAAAAACAACAACAAAAACCACTATAGAGGAGTTGATACTGTAAAACACAGGGCGGGGAGAGAGAGAGAGAGAGAGAGAGAGAGAGAGAGAGAGAGAGAGAGAGAGAGAGAGAGAGAGAATCAATGAAAGCTATGGAACTAGGAGAAGAAGGCCCTGGCAACCTGCAAGCATGACCCTTTCCACTGAATGTGACTGATGCCAAAAATAAATGCTAGCCTTTGCCTCCTGTCAGAAATGCCTACATGTATCAAAAGGACAGTTTTCAGCTATTCTCTCTGAAGGAGGCCTTTCTTCTCTGTTTGCTTACTAAACTTTTCTGTCTCAATTCATAACCAATGTCTGAATATAGCTTACATACATTCATTTCACATGGCATTTATATACATAATAATCTCAACTGAGTCTCAACTTCAGAAACTCAGATCATACAGTGGGATTAAGGTACATAGAGCCATACTTCACTGCCCTTCCCTACTCGCCATTAACTAGAGTGGTCCAGTAGGTCACTCCCCAGTGGAAGCCAGCCATGTCCTCCGAAGGCGTGAGTAGTGGAGGCATGGCCTCTCACGCAGGCCTCTATGGTTTCTTCTGGCCCAGCTCACAACCAAATGATGTTCACATCGGTATGGTCCCATGGGCATGCCTTTGGGCCAAATGTATACCCAACCCTTCCTCTCCCACTCAAGAAAGTATATTGAAATGCACGAATCTAAGAACAGCGTTATTATGGGGGCTCACTCTGGAATGCATTATAAATAACAAAGTAAATTATCAGAAACTTTGATATTTCAACTATTATTAGTTAACAAATTCCATGGTTGAGGACACTGACTTCTCAGATGCCCTGAGATGCCTACTGAAAGGTTAAGGCCGGTGGTGCGCAGGCAGCCTAAATAGCCATCTCAGACGACAGACAGAGAAAACTTGAATTTATTTAAGGAAAGGGGAATCCAAAGGGAAGGCGCCACAGCACTGAGCCAAAGGGTATTGGGTCCACGATGGCAGCAAAAGTGTACTTGGGACAGTGAAACGAGGAAGAGCAGACGAGGCAACATGAGAGCAGGGCTGGGCTGCTCTGGGTCCCTGAGAAATCGGAGCGAGAAGGGGCCTCGGAGACAGGTTTAGGGATTAGCCCAGGAGGAGCTGCCGCTGCCCATTGCTCCCCTGGTTGCAAGTCTCTCGGGGTCCCCTCCGAGGGAAGAAGGGGGATGGAGATGGCACTGGTGTGCTCCCCTAGTGGGGAGCGCGCACTGGGTCCTTTGTCCTGAGCGTATTTCTCTCTTTCTTGCAGGTGGAAGTCTTAGGGGAGGCCTCGGGGGAGGGTCTCAATAGAATATTCAGCAGCTTTCCAGGTGTGTGCTTTCAGGGTCCTGGTCTCCACCAATTGGACAGTGCCAGGGCAGGGGGTCATTAGTCATTGTAGCTGGTCCTGAGGCAGCCATGGAGCACTTTTCTTGTTTTGCTGCTTTTCTGGGCCTAGGGCTGAAATACAACTGAGGCCTAAATGTTATCTTTAGGGAGGAAATGCTCAGGGGGTCTACACTGCATGACCAGGGATATTCTGGGGGAGGATAGTTCACCCTGGGAACAAGGTTCTTGTTTTCCCAGTTTTGCCCCTTGCTAGGCATCTGGGGCTTCCTGCCCTCGTGAGTCTACGTACCCGGCCCATCGTCCTTGCTCTGCTCATGTCTCTCTAACACCTACCACTAAAATTGTTAATGTCTGACAACTGAGGAAAAAGAATAAATGATACTATTAACCGACTCATAGAAGATTAGGGACTCAGGACATCTGTTTCTCAGAGCACATTCATGAAAATCCCATAACCTTCAATGACAACAGCAAGTGTATGATTACCCAATAAAGGCTCAGAGGAAATAAAATAATGCATAACTTAATCATTATTATGAACAATTTTTATTTTTATTTTTTGTGGTTTTTTTATACTTCCTAATTTTCTAATGATGAACACCTATCACTTTTTTAATGGGACATTGTTTAAAAAGTTATGTAAAAAATGAAATCTTTTCAACACCAGGAGTGGAAAGTCATGTGGACTTGAGAGATTCTATAAGGCACTGGCTCATCCCCATATTTATTTAAAAACATATTTAGGGCAAGGAGAAGACGGGGCATTTTAAAAATACCTCCAAAGGAAGGAGGAAAGATCAATAGCTAGTACCTTTTTACTAGAAGATTTCTTGACTGCCTCCCATTGTGATAAATACTATAACAGCACTCCTCCCCTCCCAACGAGCAATTAAAAGACACCTTTCTAAGTGCCTATAACATGAGAAGACCTCTAGGATGTGATATTTCAAATACATGCTTTACGAGTCATCCATGAGCTATGCTTCTGTGAGTAAAAGGCACTGGCCTCTAGAAAAT
This sequence comes from Miniopterus natalensis, assembly GCF_054644295.1. NCBI lineage: Eukaryota > Metazoa > Chordata > Mammalia > Chiroptera > Miniopteridae > Miniopterus > Miniopterus natalensis. Next base: position 67,826,934 of record NC_142089.1, on the reverse strand, counting down.
GAATGTCCCAGGACTGGAAAGGAAAACTGATCAAAGGTTTTCATTTCCAATGCCATGAACCAACCCCAAAACCTCCTGGGTCACTGAGCAATCAAGGGCCTGGGTTCTTTCTTTCCAACTAACTGCATGAGCAGCAGCTGAATCAAAATCAGGGAGTTAAGATGCTGAAAATCCAGAGGGATCATTGGACAGTTTTTCCACTCAACTCGCCACTGAACTTCTGGTGCTCAGAAGTATAGCTTTGAGGCTGAGTGACGGCCAGGACAGATGGGGTGGAGGCAGGACAGTCATACAGGGGTGGATAGTCACATCAGGAAGAACAGGTATCCAGGGAGGAAAACGTAGAGGTAGATGAAGCCAAGGAGGCCCAGCATTCTTCATGGCCAAAGTTGGGAAGGTGATCTAGGTCTGCTCTTCAAGGTCATCGGAGCGGGGGCAGCAACCCACAAACGTCAGAGGACAAGGGGAGGCCCCCTGGGTCACCTAGACTTTGCAACAAGAACACACCAGGGAAGCAGACACTTGTGCAACAAAGCTGGGGGAAGCCTCCGCAATCTTTCCCAGTCTTACTCCTCTCAAATGACAAATGTCTCTTTCATGTACGGATCAAACAGTGTCGGAGGCTGTAACATAAGCAAAAACTTCAGTGGCATTGATTTTGCATGTTAGAAGAGTTGCCGCTAAAGAGGAACTCCCACGACTGCCAGAGAGTTCCTTCCCCTGAAAACTGTGACTGTGCCGCTCCTTAGCAGCCACATGCAGGCCAACGGGAACAAACTCGTCCAGGCCTCCTGACGCCGCACCCGACACTTCAATTACCTGGTAACTGCACAGTGTTTTCCTGGCTGAGCAGGAAAACTTCAAAGGAGCTTCACCTTTTTCCTCTCTGGCTTTCGCTAACCTTCCACTGCCTCTATTTTCATGGCTAAGTCTTCATGGTAAGGTTGTTATTGACACACAAAAAAGAGTTCTAGGTCCTGGCTGGCGTGGATCAGTGGTTGGAGCCTCGGCCCACGCATGGAAGGGTCACGGGTTCAAGTCCCGGTCAAGGGAGGGCACCTGAGTTGCAGGTTCTATCCCCGGTCTGGTCGGAGGGTGTTCAGGAGGGGGCCAATCGATGTGTCTTTCTCATATCAATGTTTATCTCTCTCCTCTCTCTTTTTCATCCTCAGGTAAGGATTAAAAATAACAAATAAGTAAATAATAAAAGCAAAAAAAGAGTCCTAGATCTGAATTCAAATCCTGCCACCACTGTTGACCAGTGGCATGACCTTGAGCAAGTTGTCTAGATACTAAGGAGCTTCAGTTTCCTCGTCTATAAAACAGAAATGGCTGTGAAAAATAAAATACAAACTGTTTGGAATACACAAGTACTGTGATGATTTGGTGTCATGCCCATAACAGCAAGTAAATAAGGGTTCAGCTTAGTCTAAAACCCTTCGGAAAAGGCCATTTCTTCTCACCTAAATAAATGCTCACTACTTCTTGAGCAGGATATAAGCAGCCAAACTACCTTTGGTTTTAAGCAAAAATGTCTGCTCTGATTATACCGACAGTTTCTCAAAGAAAAATTAGTGTTTAATCTGATAACACCCTCCTCCCAATATTGCATATCCAAGAAATCATTATAGATGATTAACAAGATGATAATAATGTTAGTAATAAAAAAATTGCTGTGGTCAACACCCAAAATTTACTTTTTTTATAAGGTTTTCTTTTTTTTTTTCAGTCTAAAGATGGCAGCAGAGAATGTTGTAAATATCTCTGGGCTCCGCTCTATGTAGATTTCTACTAAAGCAACTGGAGTCACTTTACTGCTTTGGTTTATTGGTCCCTCACTGGAATGTCAGCTCCTATGGGTAAGATCTCCATTCTAGCCAACTTTGTAGAGCTAACGCCTGGCACAGAGTAGGCCAGGATGGATGGGTGCGTGGTACTCCACCTGTAGTTGCAGGCAAAGTAAGATACAATCTTAAAAAGGTTATAAGGTTATATTATTTTTGTATCAGTTAAGATCAAGCTCAGCAGCAACCATCAAAACCCTAATGAAAATGGCTTAATCAGAACAGGCTTGTGTTTCTCTCGCATAGACGTCTAGAGGTATTCTGTCCGCAGCTCCACAGTGCCAGGGACCCGTGTGCTTAGAACCTCACTGCTCGCTCTGTGTGGCTTTCATTCCCAAGTTTACATCTTGCCCAAGGTGACTCGAAGCTCCAGACTTTATCACTGCAATCCAGGTAAAAAGAAGGTGGAGGAAAGGTAACACGGGTATTTAGGGAGCAAAATGAATGAACTGTGTCAAAAAAAAATATGCAATTTTCGTCTCAATATCCATTTCTCCCCTTTTCAATATAGAATCTCAATTTTTACTCCAGCTTATTGCTATCTATAATAAATACTGTGTTCCCCAGCCTACCTTACAGCTAAGTGTGGCCACATGACCAGGTTTTGGACAACAAGATATAAGCAGGAGTATTGTAAGAAATTTCTGGGATGTTTCTCCTTTTTAAAAGGACCAGCAGGCTGGAGCTCTAGCAGCCATCCTGGACCATAAAGACCAAAGCTTCATCCTAAGAATGACTTACTAATAAACTGGAAGGAATCTGAGCATCTGAAAACCTCAGGAGGAAACATACCAGCACTGGATTTCCAACTCTGAACACCTTTTATGTGAGAGGAAATTAACTTTTATCTTCTCTATGCCACTATTAGATTTCTGTCTCATATAAAGCGAAAGCTAGTCCTAATCAGTATAGCCTGAAGTGATGTTTTTCCCCCACCTTCCTGTCTACCAGTTACCAGCAGCATTATTGTCCACCAACAATGGCCAGCACTGAATATTCCTCCCTAGTTTAACCTTTCTCACAGGGAGTAGCAAATAAAGGACACACAGCACATAACTTTTATTTTTACAAACTATGAAAGTTTTATAACAAAAGGAAATAAAACATGAACCATCAACAATTCCCTGTACAACTATCATGAGATAAAAAATTTTTTAAAAATCACCTGCAAAATCACAGAAGCACTTCTGTTGCTACTTAACATCTATGGCCATTTCTCAGCATGTACTTGATAAGGGAAAAAATTATCTCTAGGTAAGTGGTTCTTAACTAGCTAATGTACTTAAAAATATAAACTCAGCAGGAAAAGAATAGTTATTATTTCATATCAAAGAAGCAGATCAAGGTCTCTTTGCCATTTGACTTGAAACTCAGTCAGGCAAGAAGACTACTTATTTTACTTCTTGTAAATCCCTCTAATAGAAGTTCAAGGCACGTACATTACCAAACAACTTTATAAATAAGCTGGTGCCAACACACTCATGAATACTAAAAATATTTTCCAGGCTAACAGTTGTCTTCCCTAAGATTCTATTGGCTATATGCCTATTCCAATAACCTCAAATCTTGTTTTATTATATGTTTAAATGAACTCAGTGTGCCCACCAGTTTAAAATGAAGAGGTTTATAAGTTGACACCATGGAGAGATTAATAATTTGAGAAAGGTGGTGAATTGGTAGCCTCTCTGAATCTTTCTGCAAGTTGATGTCTGACCTCCAAAGGTCACTGCAGATCTTATGGTTGAGTAGAGTTTACGTCTCTGGTGTACAGAGTTTACTTCAAAGACCTAAATTCCTGTCCCAAATCCATTCCCAGCATGTAGTGTAAATTTGAACAAGTGTCCTAATCTCTCCAGCCTCTTTTCTGTTAAATGAAAATAATACCAGCTTTAAATAAATTTGATGAGGTTCAACAATATGTGAAAGCAGTTTATAACTGTAAAGAGGTACATAAATGTATTATCTGTATATTTATATTAATCAGTAGTGTTTGGGTCCTAAGTAGTAGAAACTAAACTGGGTATATATGTATATATGAGTGTGTATGTGCATGTGCGTGCACGCACATGTAATGTATACAGACCTTCTGGCAGAAAAAACACCTGTGAATGATAGTTACCATTTGGGGTAGCCCTTTTTCCCCCCCTTTAAACATTTTAGGTTGTAGCCATATATCACTTTTAAAATTAAGAAAAAGCATGTACCATTCCCCCTGCCCCCATGATTAAATGGGAAAAGGCCAAAGCTAAAGGAATTCTTTTAGAAGTAGGATATTCTTTTAGCAATAATAATAAGTCCCCCAAATCTACAGTCTGAAGGTCCCTACCCTGCTGACCCACCTAATGCTACTTCAAATAAATGTTAATGCCAGATTGGTACTGGCAACAAAGCATCAAGATTTAGAAAACAAATAGTTAAAATTACTTGAGGAAACCCCTGAGTCTCCAATATGAGGGTGCTCTGGCACCAGGGGCCAGCACTAAACCCAACCACACCACCATATTTCCAAGGACTACCTTTCATTCAGTAGCACCTCTATCCTTCAGACCCCTATTGAGGAAAAAGTATGTGCCTTCTTGTTTTATTGGCTGCTACTTTCTTCCCTCTTTTTCATTGTCCAATAAATATTTCAACACTTATATTTAAAGTCCCCCCAAAATTTGGGGGTGATACACTGAACAGATGTTAGACCTCTGAATACCTGGCAATCGAGGACCCACTTGCCCTCCATTTTCCCACAAACTAAGGCAACATAATTTATCTTTGAGCAAAATAAGTTACTGCCACTCCGTTTACTGGAGTCTTCAAGTATCCACCATGGATGGCCTTGTCACCAGCCCCTCCTGCCTCATTTGCTCTAAATTCCCCAGGACAGGCACATAAAGAGTTCCGACCACTATCTTAACAATGGCCACCACCTCAATTCCCACGTCACACTCCCCCCAATGCCACCCAGGAGGCGTGTCAGGAAGAAACAGTCCAGGTGAAAGAATGCCAGAATGGTATGGCTGCTCTGAAAAACAATATGGCAATTCCTCAAAAAATCAAAAATGTAACTAACATATGACCTGGCAATTCTACTTCTGAGTATGTACCCAAAAGCAAGGTCTCAAAGAGGTATGTTTACTCACACTCAGAACAGCATTATTCACAGTAAGCAGGAGGCAGAAGCAACTCAAGGGTCCACTGATAGATGGATGAATGGATAAACAAAATGTAGTCCATGCAATTCAATGTATATTCAACCCCAAAAAGGAAGAAAATTCTGACACACGCTACAACCTTGCAGATGAACCTTGAGAACATTATGCTAAGTGAAATCAACCAGTCACAAAGGGACAAATACTATATTATTTCACTTACATGAGATACCTGAGCAGTCAAGTTTAAAAAGACAGAAAGTAGAATGGTGCTTTCCAGGGGCTGGGTGGGAGAGAAAACTGAGGTGTCTTTGTTTAATGGGTAGTGAGTTTCAATTTGCAAGAAGCAAGTTCTGGAAATCAGCTGCACAACTATTTGAATGTGCTTAACATTACTAAACTGTATTCTAGCAGTATATTTAGGATTTGTGCACTTTTCTGTAGGGTAGACTTTTGATATTTTTTTTAAGTTATTAAAAAATTGTTTAGCTCTACTTTGTTATTCCTTGCTTTAGTCATGCAATTCTTGGTCTCTCACAAGATGAGGAGTTCCCGAAGGCTTAAAAGAGACTAGCAGGCTGCTAGGCTTCTATGAAGAGCTTCATATTTGCCTATTGACTTCATTGAACTTTGGAGATCCAGGGATATCAGAGAAAACAGGGCAGTGAACAGGCAGTGGGACAGTTTTCCAAAGTCCTTCAGCATCAGGGAAACAAAAGCTTCCTGACCCCAAAGCTGAAGGTCAATAATACAGCCATAGTAATCAGCACAGGCTCACAGACAGAGGAAACTCAGCTGTGGTGATGAGAGCCCACACTCTGGGAAGGCAACACTTTTGATTTTAAAAAGATATATTCATATACACAGGCATGCATGCACACATGGGCGCACACACGTACATACACATACACCAAAGCACAGTGTCAGTAGGGCTCGACTCTTGATTCCCCATAAGAAGAATGAACATGATGGGGCAAAAGTTAGTGCCTGTACTGAGAAGTGGCTTCAACCGAAATACATTTGCAAGTGGCAAGCTCTGTTGAACCCTGTGACAAGCCCATGGCAGCTGATTCTCAAGGAAAGTCAAAGTTTGAGCCAGAGCTCCTTGGTGCTCAAAATGCTGCTGACTGCCATTTACTTCAAGAAACACAAGGGCTGGCCCCGAAGCAAAAGGGCTGGAAACAAAGCCACTCCAAGGCATGAGATGGAGCCCATGAGCCCACGGGCAGGAAGGGGTCAGTCTGAGCCTCCCCCTGGAGAAGGCCTTGGAAGCCTTCGGCACTCGGCCTTCGCACAGTCTCGTGCACTGGAAGGTGGGGAGTGGGCTTGCTTCCGTGTCAGCTATTTCTACGTGTCCCCGAGGGAAGGGCCCTGCCTGGCAGGCCTGGGGCCCTGTCTGAAGCGCTCCGGGAGAGCCCGAAGCCCCTCCCGTGCCCTGCTGTCGTCCCTCTGTGCCGGGTGGAGGCAGGCAGCAGGAGGATCTGGTGCCCGGGAGATGACTCAGGCCTGATGCAAACACCACGGGTGTGTGGGACTCGTGACACACACCGGTCTGGAGGCAAACGGGCGTCCTGGTCATGGCGTGCGGAGGCCACGCAGCCCCCGGAGCTCATTAGGGAAAAATGTACCTTCAGTGTCTAGGTCAGTTTAAGATGGAAGGTGAACCAAGATGCGCTTCGTTCTCATTTTTCACTCTTTCTGGCTTTGCCTTGTTTGACAAATCAAGCAGAATCTCAAGGGGAAAGCCGGGGAGGAGGGAAGAGGCCTCTTTCTCCGGCCGATTTATGGCATTGGGGATGCAGCCTGCGTCTGGCAGGTCAAAATGGTTAGGGTGGGCTAATGGAGTAGAATTACAGCTTCCTATAATGGGCAAGTTAAATAGACAAGCGCCCCGCCCGAGGGGCACGAAGCAGAGGTCAGCGCTGCTGGCTTTGAACATGAATGGCCCCTTCCCCTCCGTTCCCTTTCACATGTGGCCCGGCAACAGTAGCAGACAGATGCGACACAAAGACAGACACACCTGATTAACCATGAATACAACAGCTGTCGTTTCCCCACCGCCGCCACAACCCACCCACACCCCGGTTCTTTCCGCTTAGTTTTTTCCCTTTCTTTCAGCCAGCGCGAGGAAATTAAACCTACCATTAAAACCCCCAAGTTAGTGGGAGGGTGTCAGCAGCCGGGCCTTTGTTTCTCTGCTCACAGACTTGTAATAGGTACCTTCTGACTTGTCCTTTCATCTGAAGAAGAGTTGCGGCCTCCTGCCGAGCGCGCAGTCAACTCAAAACCTGAGCCCCGAGAGGCCGGGCGGGTGGGGTAGGGCGGCGCTGACTCAAACAGAGAGGGAGAAAGTGGACCGAAAGCAGCACAGCTTTGCGTGCACCTGAGAGCCTGCCTCTGCTCCTCCCTCCTCGCATGCTCTTGCCTCCAGAATTCCCTGCTGCTAAGAACACCGGCCCTTAAGACATCTTGGCCCTCACCAATTTACCGATAGGAGGTGCGGCTGATGCAGCATCGTGTCTCGGTGAGAAGGTGCTCGTTTGGCCTTAACAAAGAGGAATCGGGGCAGATGTTACTCTTCCCCTCTCAGGCAGCCAAATCCTTGAGTTCAAGTTAACTTCCAAGACCTTGAGAATCAGGTACAGGAGGAAACCTAAGTGTTGAAAAGCAAAGGATTTCCAAGGACATAGATAAAGAGAAATGTGTTTGTGCGAGCTTCCAGAAACCTACAGAATGGTGATTGGAGCCCTGAGTGTGAGCTCAGATTTGTCTTCAGCTTTCTTTTCTGCTTTCTTTTTTTTTTTTTTTTGGTCAATTTCGAGTTAATCATTTGGCCTCTGTAAGCCTGAATTTCTATTTCCTAAAATGGCTCTCTCAATTGTCCAAAAAGTCCCTTAAATGGTTACAAAGAGAGACTAATAAAAATGACCAGAAATTACTCAGAAATAACAATGGGGTGATAACTGGGTAGTTGAACTCAATCTCACAAAAATTCAACAAAAATACCTTATTTCCTCATAAGTGGAAAAATACTGAAACGATTCAAGCCTGTCATCTGAAGGCTCACCGTTTCTAATGAAGCCCCAGGTCCACCGCATACTTCTGACTTCTACTAATAATTCATGGAGAATCTCAGTCAAGATAATCAGGAAGAAATTGAACTGAAATGCCTAGAAAAATTTGCTTCAGATAACATAGTAGTCTAGTCCCAAGAGCCACATTTGTGTAGGACACTGGAATTTGTTCTAGAACACAAAGGTAGTGTCCGGTGGCTGGTAACTTTAGGCTCAATGTTCATCCAATTTTTGAATAGCCTTATCCACTATCAAATCAGCCTAGAGGCTCTACCCCTAAGCAATTTGAAAAGACCGTTCACCACAACTCTTCTAGTGTTCAAATATCTCTTTTTCTGCTTCACAGAGCCCACAGTTTAAGCAGAGTACGCCTGTCTGTTTTCAATTCTTAACTTTTCACACATGGCAAACGAGTGGAACTTTTGAACACTGTGATCATCTGGCTGATGGCAAGCTGTTTTCCATTTCTGGCAACAAATACTTCTGGCTTATCTTGACGGGAAGAAAAGAGATGAAAATATACTCTGGTTGGATATCGTTGATAACATTTGTCATCTTTGTAGCTAAAAAAAATAGCTTAGAAAAATTTTCCCTTGGCATTGCAGAAAATGGCAAAAGAATTGACACCATCAGTGAGATGCCGATTAAATTGACTTGATAAATGAAATAGCCTGCTGCGATCTTTTCCATAACAAACGCGGGATCACATTGTGAAGTGGAATGAGGACTCCCCCAGGAGTAAGGATCTCTGGGGCCTGGACCTGGAGCTCTATTGGTGGACATGGTAACTTTAAAGGCTCAGTTCACGCATCTGAACCTGTCCCCCTGTGTATTAGTTCGCTAGGGCTGCTGTAACAAAGTACCACAAACTGGGTGACTTAACACACAGAAATGTATTTTCTCACAGTTCTGGAGGCTAGAAGTCTGAGGTCAAAGTGTTGACAGGATTGATTTCTTCTGAGGCCTCTCTCCTTGGCAGCAGATGGCCACCTTCTCACTGTGTCTTCACATGGTCTTCCCTCTGTGCACGTCTGATCTGGATCCTAATCTCCTTTTCTTATAAGGACACTAGTCATACTAGATTAGGGTTCACCCTAATTATTTCATTTTAACTTGATTACTTCTGTAAAGACTCTATCTCCAAACACAGTCACATTCTGAGGATCTGGGGATTAGGACTTCAACATAAGAATTTGGAGCTAACATAATTCAGCCCATAATACCCTTTATGGGCCTATTCACCTGAATAAACGCAGCTCTATCTCAACTCTGACACAATTTAAACCTAGGGCCTGGATCCACAAGCCAAGTGAGTGAAAAGCTCAGATGTCGTCCATCTCTCTATGATTCACCCACAACAAAGCATGAAGGAAGTGAAACTGATGGGCATGTTGTTCAAAATCAGGAACATCAATCCCATGGATTCCAGGAGCCCTGGGAATACTGATGCCACCTCTCAAAAGAATCAGAAAGACTGATAAGAGAGATGACCGCTGCTCTAAGCTGAAAGTCTCCTCTGACCGCCCGCATTGTCTCACCCTTACTGAGTACGCCCATTTATCAAAGCCCTTATCTAAAGGGCTTGTTCCCCCTCTAACATTTAGAAATGGCGAAAAGCAAAGGAATGAATCATCAAAAAGGCAGAGCAGCCTTCCTACGACTCTTTTACCAGAACAAAACATTACTTCCTGAAAGACTAAAAAAGTAACAAAAGATGACTAACCCAGGTGACTGAGCTGATGCGAAGAACTTCAGGACAACATGAACTTCAGAAACATGCCAGGTTAAAAGCTGAAGTGAAGGGGGCTGAGCACATTCCCTCAGGGAAATAAGGCTGCAGGCGGGGGAGAATTTTAAGTAAGAGGCTCCCAAAATAGACGTGTGTGTAATTTACTTAATAGTTCCACCAACATGCAGCAGTGGGCTGGCTATGGTGGTTTTAAGTACTCTGTGACGTGTATTTACAAAAGAACGGGGTGGCTTTATTTTAAATGACAACGTCTTGTCCTGAGTCATCACCCCGTGAACTCCTGTGAGCACGGAGCTCGTTCGTCATCGGGCTTCGTGGCTCAGCACTGTTGAGTCATGAGCCGTGTGCTGGTGGCGGCTGGGAAGCGATGGGAAGGCCAGCGGCTCACGGCTGGAGTTCCGTGGAGAGGGGGCCCATGGAAACAACAAGGAGCCCTGGTAAGAAACGTATTTGTTCCATCCCTGCCTTGACTGTCACGTAAAGAGTGATTTATGGGGAAGGCTCCTCCTTTCTCTTTATAAGCCCCAAGTGAGTCAGGACCTTCCCTGAGTCACGCAAACTGTAGACAAGACACCCTTCCCCAGTTAGCTTCTTAGTTAAGTTCATCTGTGGTCCCATTCCAAACTCTCTCCCCCAAATTCTGAGCTACCCACCAAGAGTAGATCTTTAGCCACACCAAATCATTGCGGGAGGCCAAGCAGAGGAGCCCTTTCTGAAGCTGAGGTTTTAGGGAACCCAGCAAATAGCACCCTCTTCCCTGCCTACATTCTAACCAATTAAGATGCTTAAAAATTTGACAGAGATAAAAATATCACCTTTTTTTCTTTTTAATTGACAAAGTCTTATTTGGAGACTATGACTTCAGGTCTGTGGGTTTGTTAATATTGTACCACTGAACCGAAGTCAACAGGCCAGGGCCAGACAGTGCTGGAAGACAAGAAACTGTGTTACATGGGGAGCCGCCCCTTAAAACTGAAGGCTTGAAGGAGCAGAGAATGTTCACGTTCTCCAGGAAATTCCCAGAGAGGGGGGAGAAACTGAGGCACGCATGTCCACTTGCTTCTGCCAGACAGACCACTCTCCTCTTCTTCCAGCAAGGAGGAGAGAGCCCAGGGGAGCTACCCAATGGAAGCATGTACCCCAGAAACAAGAGCAATGGGGAATACATGTTCCCATGTAACATCTACAACGGGCAGGGCTAAGTCTCTACCACACACACACACACACACACACACACACACACACACACACACACGGCTACCAGTGTCGTAGTCCTGCTTTAGAGTTACGGGATGAGTGACCTCTTTAAGTCTGAGAGGAATGAACGCACTCATGGAGGAAATCTCCCAAGTGAGGGGTTGCCCTCATCATGGATGAGTGCTAGAGGTGTAGATCCATGTCAGGAGTCCTGGATTCCTGTCCTAGTACTGGCATTAGTGGCCCTATAGTTTATTCGAGGCCACTTGCCCTCCAGCTGTTCTGTCCCCAGTTTTGCTCCGAGGATCGCAGCGCCTGTCCTGCACGTGTAAACTGGCAGGTAAAAGGGGAAAGGGTCACTGAGTAACTCAGCTCCACCTCGCAGAGACACGGAGGTAGTCCCAAATGAAGACAAATGAGTTTTTCTTTAAAAATGGAGTAAATGTGGAGCAGCCTTCTGTTGCCATTGAGAACTTTCTCGGCACTAGGGAATTCATCTAAGAGAGGGCCCCATGAACGTAGAACAGAGGGTAGTCCCTGAACCTGAAAGCCAAGGGCTGGGTGTTACCGATGCCATCTGGAGAGCACACAGGCAGCTCTTATTACATGTTTGTGATTAGTTAGACTGATAACTCTGAAACCTGCGACAGATTCCCTTTTCCCCTCAGGGAATCGTTACCTGAATCATTCCTTAGGAACAAGAGATCAGAACATCCCTACTCCAAGAGTTATTCATCAGAGAATGGTACGAATGTTAAAGGGCATCCAACTTTTCTCCTGCAGCTTCTTAAAGAGGAGTAACTATTGTCAGATTAGGTCTTGGTTGTGACTTCTTTGTAACCCCTTTGGCAACAAATTGGCCTTGACCTAGTTTGAAAAATGGTTGGGGGGGAGGAATGAGAGGAAAGGAGGAAGTAGGGTTAAGGAAGGAAGGGAAGAAGAAAGAAAGGTTGCTCTTGCAAATACAAGACAAAGGTAAAAATAAAGTGCAAATTTCTCTCTACTCCTGATTGAAATTTCCTGAGGTGTCCCTGGTGGGAGCTGCACGAGGCCTTAAAGTCAGAGTTTTGTTTGTTGGTTACACAGGAAGGCTCAGTAGGAAATGTAACTTCAGATGGAAGGATGTAGAAGGACCTGTGTTATTTCCTTTGTCTCATTCAATTTCTCCACCTATATTCTCTCTACTGTCTGCTTCCCTTTCACAGGTACTCATTTGTCACATACTAAGGGCACTGGGACAGGTGCTACAAACACAAAGAGAAATGAGACACTGCCTCCTGCCCTCAGAGAGATCCCAGTCAGGTGGGGGAGACACTAGGATTGTGGTCTGTTACAATACAAAGAGAGAAGTGCTAAAGTACAGATATGGGGCTTTGGAAGAGCCCAGAGGATGGGGCTCTAGCTTAAGGAGTGAGGTAAGGGATCACAGGAAGGGTCCTCAATGGGATCCTCGAGAAACAGATTCAGAGACCGATGTGTGCAAGAGGCTTCCTGGAGAGCACTCACTTGCAAGAAGGTGAGGGGAGCAGGACTGGGCAGAGGAAGGACATAGTTGCCAAAGAGGCCTCACTGATGCCCTGGGGAGGCTGAAGCTGTGACTAATTGAGGCAAGGGGGTCAGGCCTTGGTGCCCTATATTGACCACTCAATAGATGTAGGCACCCGTTCTCCCCTGGGAAAAGGTCATGACCTCAGGCAAGGCTGCTCCCTGAGCCAAGGGAATTCCAGGGGAGGGATTCATCTGTGAGTCAGCAACAGGCAACACCCTGATGGTGGGGGTAGGAGAGCCTCGGGCCCGAAGGGGAGCTGGGCAACACACCACAGCACCCATTACAGGAAGCTTTCCAAAAGAGAGGAGATCTGAGCGGCACTTTGGAGTCTGCAAATACTGACAAGGAGAGAAAAGTGTCCTAGGCAGAAAGAGCAGCAATGTGCCAAGCCAAGGGACCTCCAGAAAACATGTCCATTTGGAAAAACCACCAGGAATTCAGCACACCAGTGAGAATGATGGACGGTGGAAGGCAGGGCCTAAGCCTGCCTGAGAAAGTAGGCAGCCAGGTCATAAAGACCCTCATGTGCTGTGCTAGAGTCTGGATTTTATCTTGGAAATAAGAAGCCAGTGAAGGATTTTCAATATTGCCTATACAGTTGTTTTCTGATTTATGCTCACAAAGTTTGGAAAATGAGTTAAGTACAAAGTAGAAAATAAAATACATTCATAATCCCATCACCAGAGATAACCATAATTAACATTTTGATGGTTTTCCTTCTGGTATTTTTCTATTTATAGATATGTGTATCCAGGCAGAGAGAAAAAGATTTTCAAAAAATCGGACAGATTATACCACAGGCACAGTTTTGTGTCTTGCTCTTGTGATTTATATCACAGGCACCATCACATCATGAAATGTTTTTCAACACATGACTTAAATAACAACATAGAATTCCATTAATTGGATTTAACTAATGCTTCTCTTACTATTAGGCAGTTCTGTTTCTTTCCAGATCTTTGTCTACAGCTTTTATCCCTAAGATAAATTCCCAAGAGGAAATCATTGGGTTAAAAGATATGAACATTTTAAGGTTGAGAACATCGATGTAAAAGGTTTAAGAGCTAAAGCTGGATGAGTAGAAATTTCTTATCTTTATCTCCTTTATGTTCTGTTAACTTACCTTGTGGTCTTCAATGGAGAACGGGGGAGAGATACAAGCAACTAAGAGGTGTTTCAGCTACTTGAAGGTTTGTGATGATGACCGGGAGGTGATGACACAAGCCCACGGGCGTCACACGGATGTTCTGGCTCTCTCAGGGCTGCGAAGACCACGTGACAATGCTTGCTCACCCATCTAAAACGTAGTCTGTCTTGACCTCCAACCAACTGGGGTATTCAAATTTCCTTTTTTCCTTTCTGTTGGAAAAAAAACAAGCACCCAAAGCCTAGAATCAGATGACCTTGAAGATCCCTTTTTCTGCTGAAATTCTCTGAATGTATCTCTGCAAATGGTCCTAATAAGTTAGCTACGTTATCAGCAGTGTTTAACATAATGTTCCTTCCCCGAAGGCAGACAGACAGCAGAACCTTTAGGCCGTCTATGGACATAACAGAAATTGTCCAAATGCCCTCAAATTTATCTTTATTTGTGCTGCTGCCTGTAATTACTTTCTCATAGGATATGTATGGTTTGAGTTACAGAAACAACCTGTTCCTTCCCCCACCGGTTGCCAGCACTTCCCCAGGCTTACAGAATACTTCTTTTTGATGTTCATATCCTAATTTTAATCCAACTGTTATGTTCTGTTGATGGTCCCTGGAGCCTACATCAGACATAATTCTCAGGCAATGGGAAGTTAATTTCCGGGAATGTGACCAGTTCCGTTCGTTAGGACCCTCCCGACAATGAGCCCTCTCTAAACGGCCTTCCTGCCATGTGTTTGTAATCACTTAGAGTTGTCTCTGTGGCACTCGAGTTGCCTTCCATCTGAAGTGGCCCTTGGGTTAGCGTTCATTCATCTAGCCTGCCTCTGGTTGTGTTGTTGTTTTCATCTAACATCTCAGGAGGCAGAATAATCTAATGAAAAAAAGCACCAAATTTGTATCCAGAGGTCTAGATTCTTGGCATAGTTCTGCCACTAACAATCTAGGTGACAGAGAAGAATTTGTCTCCCACCTGCCCATCTCTCAGAGTTGTCATGAGGAAAAAACAAAGTAATATTCTTCAGAACAGAAAACAACATGCACGCTTGCCTAGATGACGGTGATATTTTATTGCAGTAATGTCGTTTATATGAATGGAGCAAGAAATAATATAGTCCACAAAGAAAATGCAGTAATTCAAAAATGTTTATTAAGCCCATCCGAAACAATAGCAGGCACTTGGAACACAAAGGGAAACAAAACACAGTGCATGCACTGAAGGGGTTCAGAGGCTGTTTGGAAAACACACACAGGAACCGATGCTTGCGGCGATGACAAACACCTTACTGGACGTGTGTACAATGTGGTCTGGGAGCACAGAGGGGGAAGCCGCTAACCCTGCCCTGGAAAGGCAGCAAAAGTCAACAGGTAACATTTGAGCAAAGACTTCAAGTATGAAAAAGACAACAGCCAGGCAGATAAGTCAGGCAAGAAAGCATCACTTGCAAAATCCCCAAGAAGAAACAGAACATAAAATACTCAGAAAACCACAAGTCTGTTAGGGTGCAGGGTGCATAGTGTGTGTCAGGATGTAGCAAAGCTGAAGTCTTGCTCCCCTGCTGTGGGATGTTACATTTGTCCTCTGGGCAAACAGAGCCAGTGACATGCTTTCAGCATGGCTCCATTAGTCATGGTCCAGGCAAGAAACAGGTATACGCTGAAATCAGTAACTGAAGAAGAGTTTACAGAGGGATTATGTTCAAAGGTGTGGGCAGGGTGTACGGCACCATGAGGGGCCTGTTGCCACCCTTAGACCTGGAAGGGTGAGGGGAGGAACAGGTACTGGAACTTGGCAGTGAGTTGTGTGGAGAAGGCTGTGTGATAGGAGCTGTGAGCATCACAGGGAGGCAGCCAGTGTGTGCTCACCTCCAGGAAAGGAGTCGAGGAGATAAATGCCCCCTCTCATTGCTCCCCCTTCCTCATCTCATCAGCATCCCCCACTGGCCAAACCCAGCAAGAAGCCAGAGGGCAAAGAAGCTTTGGGGAGAAGAAGGCAGGGAGAAGGATGGTTCTAGAAGGACAAATGAAAGCCATCTAGCACTGGGCAAGTAACACCAGGTCAGAATTGCATGAAGCCCATTGGGAGAAAGAAGCTGTAGAAAAAAATGAGAGAAGTTAATCCGGATGAGAAATGATGGGGATTTGATAAGACAGTGACGGCCACAAGGAAAGGGTGCAGTGAATTCAGAGAATGTTTAGAAGATACATCTAAAGAATGTGATGGTTGCTCACTGGTATCTCAAAAATCCCTTCTCAATCATGTATAGTTCATCAGGCAACAAACAAAACAACAAAAAACAAGGTGATTCTGTGAGATATAGCTTGTCATTTCTCATGTCTGAGACCTGTCTTTCTTTAAGCAGTTCATTTTGATGGTGGCACCAATCCTTATATTTGGAAGCCAAGAAATTATGAAAGGTAATTCCATTTTTGTCAAATATCTCAATGTGTATCCACCATCAATTGTAGGGGGCTCAGTGGTGGCCCCAAAAAGGAATGCCCATGTCCCAGAACCTCTGAAGATGCCCTTATTTGGGAAAACAGTCTTTGCAGATGTAAAGTTAAGGATTCTGAGATGAGTTTATCCTGGGTTGTCTGATGGGCCCTAAAACCAATAACAAGTGTACTTAGGAGACATAAAAGAGGAGAACACATGAGACACAGAGAGAAGGACATATGAAGATGAAGGCAGAGATTGGAGTAAAACCACCACAAGTGAAGGAACTCCTGGAATCACCAGAAGCTGTAAAACGTAAAGGACGATTCTCTCCTAGAGCCTTCAGACACCTTGATTTCAGACTTCCAGCCTCCAGAACTGTGAAAGAATAAACTTCTGTTGTCTAAGTCACCCAGTTTGTGGTCATTTGTTATGGCAGCTATAGCAGACAAATACAGCAATGAACCAAAGAAAACCATATTCTAATGGCATGTCTGGGTTATACACAAGATGAGGCCGAACTTCAACTTCATTTCTTTCTTGTGTCAAACCTGTTTGGTGAGCTGCGGTAGTGCTTGCCTGAAAAGGTACGTTTTAGGTTGACTAAAGCCAGGTAGCAAAGTTTTAAATTCCATATTTACACCTCCAGATGTGCAGCACACTATGTGACATTCACGGCACAGCTGGGTGAAACCAATTTACCTGCAGAAAACTTCTGAAGTTCACCAACACTCGGCATCGTCTGTACCCGAAGTCATCTTGCCAAGCCTGCAGGTGAACCTTTGGCTCTGTCCACCATGCAGCCCGATGTGTGCCTTTACCTTCAACTGCTGTTTGTCCTGAAAGAAAAACACGAGGACCACATTTGCTTATTTGATGTCACATATCTGGATGCTGCAGTTGGCCTCAATGAAATGAAACTGCATTAAAGATATGTCATCATAGACATCTCAAAACATGCTTCAAAGTTATAGCAAATATGTTAGTATCAGCTTTCACTTTGCCAACTAAGCTTCATCCCTTTATGTGAAAGAACTTCTGGCACAAGAGATAGCTAGCAAACATTCCAGTTTGTAGCTTGGGTATGCACATGGAGGTATCACAGAACAAACCAGAGGTTCCAGCAGTAAGAACATGCTTGATGAGGTGGAACAGCTGGATGATGGGTGCCATTTTGAACATGTTGGGTTATAAGATGCCTGAGGTCACACGTCTAGATTTCTGGTAGCAATCTGAAATATATCTGAGTTTAGGATTGACGTTTAAGAGGTCATTCCATATCATTGCTGTTTTCCCTTGGAAAAGCAGAAAATTTGTATCTTTTTGATGTATCTCTTTCTAAATAGCGTTACCTTATAAATAAAACACAGAACTTATTTTCACTTCTATATGGCTCAGAATTTGTTCCTTCTTACCAAAAGCAAGATTTCCATTTGCATACACCTTGCCCTGTGCAGCCAGTTGACCCTATTTCTTGGTCCCAGAGTGTGCCCTTGCTAGTCTAAACCCCTAAGGGTAATTCTAACTTTCCTATTCAAGTTGAAAATTGACCAAGTGACCCAATTCTGGCCAATGAGATGGGAGGGCTAATGGATTTCTGAGAAAGGATGTTCACTGTTTTTCTGGAAGAAGTACTAGAAACCAGCTCCCTCTCACTAACGCTCACTTCCTGGACAGAAGGGAGCACTGGCGCAATGCTACTGACAATCATCCTGTGCCCACAAGGAGAGCCAGCCTGGGATCAAGTCAACACCACACACACAGAGATGGAGATAACCTGGGTTCTATGAGCATCCTGAGCCACTGCATCGACCTCTCCTGAGCGAATACATGTCCTTATCACTTAGGCCACTCTCACATTTTCTATTAACTGTCAGTGCAAGCACCCTAAAGCATACCAGTGTCTTCTGACACTTTGTTCCTAAACCAAATTACCCCAGACTTCCCCTGGTGAGAATCCTGGTACTTGTCAGTTGTCATTCCTCAGTGACAAATGAGACAACATGTGTTAAAGCCCCTGGCGTCAAACTTAGCACACCTTGGGCACTAGGCGAACGATAGTTCCTGCTGGTCTGTCCTGCTTCTCAGCTCTGAGCACTACCTCTCCTAGTTCCCCACCACTGTTTCTGCAATGCTTTGTGTAGGAGCCAGTTCCCAGCAGGCCTCCAGATGGTTGGATGGTGAGAAGCCTCACTGCCCAGGAGGATTACAACAGGGGATTCTGTGATCCAGAAACGCCAGGGAGTGAGCTACCTTCCTTCTTAGACTTCCACCGTGGCTAGTCAGGGAGATTCTTACTTTTCAAAGGATTCAGATATGGTGGGATAGCATTAACACCCTGTAAGCTCAGTAAAATTTGGTTTCCAATCATCCAGAGCCAGCTCAAGACGTTTCACACCTGAGTCATTGTTGCCAGTATCCACTCTGACATCGAAGATGTGCGGAAAGACTGATTAATAAAGAATTCTAATTACTAGAATGCTCCCAGTATTACTAAAGGAGAGACCAGAACTCAGACCAGTCACTTCTTTTGAAAAAGACACTGTCAGATTTCCCCTCCCCTTTACCCCGAATGACTTAGTTCTGGGATTTGGCCCATTAGAAGTTGCATAAATCCTCACAGAGAGCCGTGCCTCAAAAGTGTTGAGTAACAACACTGCCCTAGAATGGTCTATTCTGTAACACATCCTAAGTAACCTTCTAAAATTGGTTTTGTTTTTGTCCTTTTGCCTTTTTGGTTAAAATTCATTCAGATTTGACATGTGACTCACAGTAATCTCATGAGACACTTGAGGACACCTCGGATATTGTGAAAACAAATGTCAAAATGATGATCTGAGAACACCAGCCTGGGTGGGAAGCGCCGTTCCCATCTCGCTGGTGACTCACTTGTGTGACTCAGTGCTTGTCTCACAGTTCAGCAGCAGCCACTGGGCCTGCCTGCAGCTCGCCTCCCACTGCCCACCCGGAGGGAAATTAGGGATTCATTGGATAAAGTACACAGAGTGCTTTCAGTCCTTCTAGATACAGGTTACATAAGTCCAAGGCATCATCATCTCCCGAGTGTTAAGGAGCATTCAGATACAGGGAAGGAGAGTGGGGAGGGCAACGGTGAGATCTTACTTTCACAAAAGTGTTAATTAAAACTGAATGCCCCCAACAAAGCCAAGACCTAGAAACGTCATAAAATGGAGGAGATTCTGATTGCTGGTTTAACTATTAAAATTCAAAATTTACCACAAACTTAAAGGAAAGAAAGAAAATATTGATGTGCCAGTCCAAACTTTTATTAAATCCCCTTTCAACCCTGAAAAACTGTAAAGTATCCAGTAATATTCTAATATTTACACTTCCATTTCTCTGCCACATAATCACCTCAACTTGGCCTTTATGCAAATATGTGAAATCTTCAAACATAAAAATGAAGCCAAGTTACCACAGAAGGGAAACTCTGTGTCAGCCTTCATTACCGCACGCCAGAAATGTCAGGCAAATCCAGTGATATACTAGAACCAAGATAAAACTAGCCCACCAGTGCCCAGGAGTTCCCTTGCAAACATGTGCAGGGCTAACAAAAGACTGAACCTTCAACTCATTTGGAAAATGAGCCTGTGAATTTTTTTCTTTAGCAAATGCCACTGGGTGACCCCGTCTTCAAGTTAAACAGCTGAAACTCAGCTTGTCCTGTTTCCCTTGAGTGCTGAGTTCTAAAGGCCACTAGTTTCAATGCATTTTGCCAGAAATAACTTAAAGGCTTTCCTGAATAGGCACCAAAGCCCTTGTAATAATGTAGTCATTTCAAATTAATATCTTAGCTTAAAATAATGAAATCTGATTTTTGTTTGTGATCAAAATTTATATTGGAACACCTTTGTGGAGGTGAAATCCAAGACGTTCACCCCAGGCCGGGCATTTACTATCAAACAAGAATGGGAACAGAGGTTTAAGTCCAGACATCAAAAAACCAAGGCAGTTTCTGAAAAGAAAAGTTATCTACATTGTCAACCACTCTGGGTTGAACCTAAGCCTCAATTAGGCAAAAGAACCAATGGGTAAGTCTGTCTCTTCCAAAAGATTTTCTTTTCCTGCAAACATCAGCTAGAAAGTTAGAAACCTGGAAGAAAAATATAAAAAGAGGGAAAAGATTATTTGTAAGCCAAAACTAAAAACCAAAATGTCCTTCTAGGTAAGTGTGCATTCATGCCATGGAGCACTACTCAGTGATAAACAGGAACCAGCTATCAGTCCATGCAACAACGTGGATGGACCTCACGGGCATCCTGGTGAATGAAAACAGCCGGTCTCCACAGCTCACGTGCTGAACAATATCACTTGCACGGCACTCAGAATGGCAGTTACAGAACTGGGGAAGGATTAGTGGCTGCCATGGGGCCAGGGAGGGTGGGTTAGTATGGTTACAGAGGGGTAGTGTGAGTAAGATCTCTCTGGTGACGGGGTAGTTCTGCATTTATGGTTACGGGAGTCTACACATGGGATAGAATGGCTAGGCCTCCACTCACACGTTTTGTGGTACCAACGTCAATATCTGGGCTTTGATACAGGACTATGGTTGTGTCCGAGGTGACCATGAAGGAAGCCCGGTGAAGGGTACTCGGGATCACTCTACTATCTTTGCTCTCATTGCAACTTTTTGCAAATCTAGAATTATTTAAAATGTAAAAGTTAAGAGGACACAAAAGAATGAGGGAGGAAGCGAAAAAAGAAAGAAAAAGAAACAACTCGGGGTGAATGCAGACAACTCCAGAGATGCAAGGGGACAGGGAGTGGCTGGAGGGAGGGGCAGCAAGAGTCAGCCCTGGAGGTCACGGTGAGGGGAGCTGACAGCCCACGCCCTCTGGCTTGTCCGTCGTAAGTGAGCTCAGTGGTGGGAGGGGGGGGGTCGCTGGGCTGCTGCTCCCGCCTGGCAAGGGCAGGGGCGAAGCCCGTGGGCAGGAAGGCGGGAGCCGATGCGGCAGCTGCAGCTGCAGGAAGGCCCGGGGGGGGGCGAGGGGGGAGACAGAGCAGCGGATATTGCTGAGGATGTGACACACATCAAACGAGAAAAGGAAGGGTAACTGGGGGGGATGTCTGACCTAGAAAGAAATATTAGGAAGGAAAATGCACCACAGAACTCGGTAAGTTGAGAAAGAAGAGGCAAAGTTCTTGGGCATGAGGGAAATTACTGATCAAATAATGATCAGCTAATCCAAGAATAGGTAAGTGAGTGAGAGGAGGAAAGAGCTCACTCAGGTTTGGGAAAGTGACAGACACCAGGTTTTCAGGGGAGGCAGATAATGAGCCGCAAAACAGTGACCTCTGGAAAGGTGCTCCCTGCACGCATGGTCTAAAAACCAGCACATCCTGAATCGTTCAGATTTATTCAGCATCCAGCTATGATAGCCTAGCACATACATATCAAGTAGACATCCAGGCTGATTTTCACTTCAGAAAACATGGCCTCAATAACCACTGTTCCTGTAAAAATAACAACGGCAGGAGGGTGAATTGCTCTAAGGGAGGAAAGAGTTTACAAGCCAACTTTTGAGCAAACACCTTGGCGTCCCCCAGGGGCTATGGGTCATATGCAGGATCAAAATGTCCCCAAGAGCCCTAGCCAGTGTAGCTCAGTTGGTTGGGCATCGTCCCATGCACTGAGGGGTTGCCAGTTCAATTCCCAGTCAGAGCACATGCAAGGGTTGGGGGGTCAACCCTTGGTGGGGGGTGGGGATGTAAAGGAGGCAGCAGATTGATGTTTTGCTCTCACATCAGTGTTTCTCTCTCCCTCTCCCTTCCTATCTCTCTAAAAATCAATAAAAATATTTTTTAAATGTCCCCAAGAGCATAAGCAACCGATAATATTAATATCTGGAAATTAATATAGTAATTCTAAGACCTTAGAATCTGAGATTTAGTGTGGTCATAAAAGAATTCTTATCACATGGTGAAAGCCCAAGTTTATGATGCCTACAAAAGACACTGGGAAATTCCCAAGAAGGGCAGCCGCTGAAAAATGAGAAGGAAGAATGATGATTGGCCACTCTTCATAGATGGAAAAGTTAAAAAACAAAAACACCGGTTTCTATCCCAGCTACTGGGTAATATCAATTCAGAATTCTCTGGAAACACTCACTCCACAGTGGGGAAAGAATTGAAGTCATCCTGAAAATGTGGTTGGACAGGAATCCATTTACCTCCACAGCCACCAAGACCAACTTCTAACCTTGAGTAAGTCAGTCAGCAAATAACCAAAAAATTAAGAAATGCAAAGCATGTGGTAAACATTGCCAGATAATTGTTTTCTAATAAATTATATTCCTGCAGCAATGCAAAGAAAATCTCATTTTTTCTTAACAGTTTTACACAAATCCTTTGCAAGAAGCAGAGACTTGCATTTTTAGGAAGAATGCTTTAATAAACCTGACCTAAGGCTGGGTGCCCAGGGCCTGTGGGTGGCTGGTGCCAAGGACTGAGAGAGGTGAGGAAAAGCTCATTTTTTCTGTGGGTGGAGGGGAAGAATTCTCAAAAATGGAGAATTTGAGAAGCTACTTTGTGGAACGTTTAAAAGGCCCAAAGACCAACAGCTGAGAATAGAATTGGAGAACTGGGAAAAGAAATCTAATGGTGATTTGGGAAATAAAGCCTGAGAATTGTGAAATATAAATTTCCTCTTCAGTCCTCTCATAAAATCTTCAGTAAAATCTGCATTCTCTGCCCTGTGGAGTGAATTTTCACTGAGAGCCCTGCTTCAGGGCTGCACAAAGGCAAAACCATAGGCTCTAGTGGTGACCTGTCCATTAACTATTAATTATTTCATTTAAAATACTAAGAACCCGAGGAAAACAAAGCACAGGGGACAAAAAAGGCGGGGGGGGGGGGGGAGGCTGAGTAGCTTCTTCTACTAATTTTTTAAATTCTTCAGTCACTTACTCTTTTTTGGTTTCCAAACAGGCTCCACTGGGGAAGGTGCCTCACCTAAGGTTTATTTCACGGGAGTTGTCTCACTCACCCCCTCCAAGCCCTCACACAGCTTTAAGGGTCACAAAGATCCTTTTCAGCTCTACTGTCTTCCTT
The DNA here is from genome assembly GCF_054644295.1 of Miniopterus natalensis. Lineage (NCBI taxonomy): Eukaryota > Metazoa > Chordata > Mammalia > Chiroptera > Miniopteridae > Miniopterus > Miniopterus natalensis. The sequence goes on along the minus strand of NC_142089.1, from coordinate 67,803,726 downwards.
CCCCCAGTGTCTCCGAGGCCTTCCCACCCTCCTCAGAAACAACCCAAGGCGACCTCGAAACGATTGCCCATGTTTCTGTTGTTCAGCTGCGGCTTCTCCAGGCGGATTATCATCTGATTACAGTTCCTCTCTTTGTAAAATATTATGGTTAACTATTACCACCAGATAATCTCTTTGCCACTGCCTTAAATACCGTTTTTTGTTTTTTTTCCAGAAGGGTTGGCTGTTGTAGAAAGTTAAATGATGGAAGTGAGCCTGTGCCTTTATCCCTTTGCAAAGAAATTCTATCATAGAGACAGACTAGATTCTGGTTATTATTTATGCTGAATCCAGACTGTAAGTTTCTTTTTGAACCAAGCAGTAAAATAAATAAATACAATGCATGAAAGCAATAGATTGATCTGTGTTGGCTTAATCACCGCGCACGGCTGTGGAACTGGAGAGGCAGTTCGCAGAGTAGCTTTTCAATGCAGACATAGCGGCTGGGAGGTGAAACTGGAACAAGTCTCCAGCATAAAAGGCCTGTTCTCCAGTCCTGGCTCTGCCCTTGCCCCTGGACACTCTTGAGAAAGTGTCTTAACTGCTGGAAAATTCATTAACGTAATGATAAAGGTTGCCTTGCAGATAACAGAAACAAACAATAATATGAGCACATAATTCCTTACCCCCAACCACACAAATATCAATTGATCAGGAAAAGAAAATTGTCGCATTGCTCCCCCACTCATCTATTTTATTCCCTAAGTCACTCTTTTTAATGTCCTCTCTCTGCCATAATTCTGTCTCTTGTTTTTTTTCCATACTTTCTCTCCCACGTCTGATTATGTTCAGAAGACACAGAGCTACGGTAATTTGCTGTAATAGTCACGAGTGCTCGAGGCGCCCTGAGCTCCGTGATGCTGGGTTATGGGGCGAGGAGGGGTGGCGGTGTCAGATGCTGTCCGGTGTGGATACTGAGGCAGGAACAGCCCAGCAGAGTAGATAGTGGAGTTTTTTCTCCCAGTTATCAGAGGGGCTTTATTCTCCATGTTCTCCCACACAACACCTCCAAAATAGTCTTGGTAAAGTATCTTTCATCAAGCACTCCCTGCTAAAAAATGCATCAGTCGTGCAACCTACAAGTACCTATTGATTGGCTCTCCCAGGCCTTCCTTTGATCGTCAACGAGATGATGTTTGCTACCCCAGCAACAAAACTCTAAGGCAAGTGCTGTGCCACAGCCGTTTTGCCCGTCAAAAGGCTTCTTTATCCAGTCTCTCCAGCCTTCTCTAGGGCTGAAGCAGGAGCTCCGATTGCAAGAAGCCATCACAAAAGGTACGAGTAAAGAAAACCACTAGAAACAATTTTTTAATAGTGTTCTGCTTTTCTCTAGCTCTTGAGTCACACTTTTTGCACCAGCTCCGTGGTCTCTCTCTGTTCAGTGGCCATCCCTCTCCGGTTCCGTGTGCTCCAGGCCTGACGCTGTTTTGCATCTCCCACAGCTGTGAGCACAGCACTTGCAAATACCTCGGCTCAGTGTAGATATAGTGTCTCGATTTGATTTCTCCTAGGATCTCCATAACTTGATCGGCTTGATTCTGAGGCTTTGGGCTCACCTGATGGGTAGAGTTGCCAGATTTGGCAAATAAAAATACAGGATGCCCAGATAAATTTGAATTTCAGATAAACAATGAAAATGTGTATGTGTTCCACATACTATTTGGAGCATGTTTATACTAAAAATGCATTGCTTATCTGAAATTCAAATATAACTAGGCATCCCATATTTTATCTGGAAACCCTAGTGGTATGTCACCCAAAACTGAGCAAGGGAATAATCCATATATTCAGTGGCTGACACTTGGACAACAGAGATGGTTCTGTGCAACGAAACTCTGACAGTCCTGACTGTGGGAAAGATGGGGGGGGTGGAGAACAGACCAACTCCGGCAACTTTGCACATAGGAATAATCTGTATGGCAAAGAGAGCTTTGTCTCATTCTGCTGAGTCAAGGTGGCCGATGGCATTTTAGTGATGGTGCAAGGTGAGGAGGGCAGGAAGGCATGGAGATAGAAATTATTGCAAAAGAGTGGCATAGAACAACTGTTACTCTCCTAAGAATGTGAATTCCTCCACAAAGATCCTCACTGGCTATGCCCTGTAAACATGTCCTAAATCAAGGTTGAGTGGAGGCAGGGAGTGTGGTCCAGCGGGCTCCCTGGAAGGCCATCACCCAACAGAGTCACAGCCTTGGGTATTTTTAGACAACAGGAAAATAAACACCCATGCCCCAGGATTCAGGAACGTCTCCAGGGATTCTCGGCAACTCCTTTAGTAGCCAAGAGAGCTGGCAGCCCATTTTATACCTAGCAAATAAGGGCACTTTTCCCTTTATAATGGGATTTCTGGACTGGAGTGGAACTGTTACTCTGTAGAAATGCAAGATGATATTGTATTGTATTAATGTCACTTAATGGTAACTGTCAATGATAGTGATGGAATAAATATGGAAAAGGAAATTACTGTAATTGATTGACAGTCTGGAATCTTCCATATTTGACCTAATGAGAGAAACCTAGGAGAAGCAGCTTCCAGTGCAGGCTATTAATGCAAATCATATGCACCGTACTGGCATGCTGAATTATGCAATGGCATGTGAATGTCTAATCCATTTCACGAGGCTTGTCTTTATTCAGAAAAAAAATATTTCACTGACATGCTGATTAGTATATTAGGAGAGTTTAAGAAGTTTGGTGCTAAAGTAGGTGCCATCACGGTGTTATTAATTTAGTTCTGAACAAGACAAACAGCTCTGCACAGCCATCAAAATCACTACATAGGTCTACAAGATAACTTTGTCAAGACTGATGGGAATTTACGGAAAAGACTTGTGATATGTGGAAGGAATTAGCAAACAGATAAGGAGCACATCATTTTTTCTAGAAAATCACTGTCAAGGACTCAGAACCCACACAGAACCAAACACCTGCCAAGACATCTACAATGTCTGAACGATCACTTTCTCAGATGTTCAGAAACTTGTGAAAGTTAGAACCAGATGTGGGAGGTCAAAGGAACAACAGGTACAAATAAGGTTTAGGGTTGCCTTTGGGGACTCTATGGAGATTTAAGTACTGCCCAGGCATCACCACCAACAACAAAACATGCCCCGTGGAAATATACTTTATATGGGAAGGAGCCTGTTGGGGTAGAAAAATAAGTTGCCAATTACCCATTACTTACCCATCCCAAGAACACACGGCTTTGAGAATTCCATAGCCCTAAGCTGTTGACTCCCTGCACATATCAGTTCTTAATTTGGATCAACAGAGGAAGTGTCCATACTCCTAACTCTGTACCCTACAGCTTCCTGAGAGTCCATGGTGATCTGGCTGCTCACAGGTACTCCAGATGTCCCCACGTTGGAAATTACTGGGATAGAAAAAAGGTGTCAGGCACTGCAATTTTCCACTACTGATCTGGAGATACTCTTAGGTCAGTATGTAGATAAAATTTTTATCTAATTCCACAAAATGTTTTTGAATGCCTGTTATGTTTCAGGTACGATGCTATACCGTGGATACACGAGCTCTGCTCCTGCCTTCGTGAAGTTTGCTATCTAATGGAGGAAGATATGAGGCTGTAATTACAAGAGGCGTAAAGAGTGTTACAAAAGAGGAAGCAAGCCTATATGACAAGGGGACAGGTTTAGTCCAGGGGGCAAGGGGAGGTGTCATTGAGAAAGGGGTACTTAAACCAGCACTCCATGAATATCATCTTTATTTTTTGAATTTTAATGATCATGTAGTAACATCGTCGTTATATATACCAATGCTCATTTTTCCTTTTCAAGTAAACCAATTTGAGTTAAAAAGTGAGTAGATTTAAAGAAAATAGTAGGCAAATAATAGTGCAGTTGGTGCTCAAATATTCCATGGGTGCATGAAGGACTGAAATTTGGGAAACTATGAGGGGGAGGTGAGAAGGAAGGTGAGGGGCTGCTGGAAGGGAAGGACCTCAGGCAAAAAGTTGAAATAACAAAATGAAGGAAAAGAAAATGAGACAGAAAGTTCCTCAAAGTGCTTTTACATTGTTATTTCATTCTTTCATCATCACTAGTCCCCTGTAGAGTAATGTGTTCTCATCGAATTTTCAATAGAGTAATTGAAGACTTTACAAGGTTAAGCAAAACACTAAAGGTCACCCAGCAAATTAGCAGCAGAGGTAGAATTACAAGGCAGACTATCTCTCGCCCAGTGGAGAACTGTCTCTTGCCTCCGAAATTCCTAGTCTGCGGCAAGATGGAAAATGAAACTTCATACTATAAAGCAAACTAAGGGAAATAGAGGACTTCAAAGGAAAAAATAAAAGCTACATTTGGCTTGAAAAACATAGCACTGTTTTTGTTACTGTGGATCGTTTCAATGGACTCAATTTCAAGGTTCTTGTAGAAGCTTGCTAAGTATTTTGTTCTGTATTTTTTCATTGAAGAGATAAGCCCCTAAAAGCAAGAATGACTGCACTGGGGAAGCCTATGTTCCATCCAGCCCAATGTCTGGCTCTCACAGAGACCCAAAAGGGCATTCTATGGAAGATGGGCCTGTACTTCTTAATGTCAACTTTATAGTTGGGTTTTCTCCCCCTGGCTCCCAATTATCCTGAGAACTCATTAAAAGTCAATGAGTCATCCATTATCCATGAGTTCCTCTAAACTAGGGATGGGGAACCCCTTTTCTGCTAAGGGCCATTTGGATATTTATAACATCATTTGAGGGCCATACAAAATTACCAACTTAAAAATGAGCCTGCTATATTTGATCAAACATTTAATTAACTCACTCTTAATGTGATGGCTGGAACTGATTCTCTTTGGTGAGAACTTGGCAGGACCAGACAAAATGATTTCACCCCAAGGGCCGGATGTTCCCCACCCCTGCTGTAAACCATAGGGAAGCTAGTTCCTTTTTCCAGTCTCCACCATTCCAGGGCTAATGAACTCTACAAGCCTAGTCCATGCTGTATAAAGAAGAAAGGGTGCTCTATCCAGGAAGTGTGAGCTCTTTTCCTGGTCTGAGAACAATGTGGAAAGTCCAGCTGTTGTTGAATGTGCTGCCCTACCAGTGCATCCACGTGTCGCCAACACCATCTTCTTCCCTGCCCTGTCTCTTCCCTGTTTCATCCCTTCATCTCCCCCTTGCCCCCAGGCTTTCATGGATTTCCAGCTTTAGGGCTCATGATTCATTCATTCAACCGACATTTCTATATGAGCACCTACTATGCGCAAGGCTCTGTTCTAGGTCCTCACCTTGGTATACAAGCACAGTCCTTGTTCTCACAGGGATTATATTCTAGTGGAAGGAGAAAAACAAATAAATAAATTAATAGGTTTCTTTTTAAAAATCAAATAATGATGATGTTCTCTATGCAGGAATATTTTTAAAGACTTCTGTGAAAGTAAACAAACAACTGAGGATTTACAGTCTGGGAAAGCCTCTCTGAGAAGATCACATTTAAGTGGAGATTTAACCATGGGAAGAGCAGGTGGGGAGCATTCCAGGCAAAGGCAACAGCCTGTGCAAAGGTCCCAGGCTGGGGGCAATGAGGGCAGGTTCATGGAGCTGCATGAAGCCCAGTGTAGCACAGTAACTCCCACGGGGGCCATTAGTGGTGATATTGTGTGGGACACTTCCATGCATTTGAGGATTTCTAACATCTTTGATCTCCCCTCTACTAAATGCCAATAAAGCCTCTGGTTCTAATTACCTCCCCCCACACTTTTCCCAGTGCCATTTGGGCAGCCACAGTTGCTCTAGTCAGGAAGCAATAAAGCACAGTGGGCCAGGAGTACGCATAGTTCAAGGGAGGGGGCTAGAGAGGAAGGTGGGCCCAGATTACACAGGCTTTAAAAGCAGTTGTATTAGTTTCCTGGGCCTGTTGTTACAAAGCACAGTAAATTGAGTGGCTTAAAGTACAGAAATTTATTCTCTTGCCGTTCTGAAGGCTGGAAACCCAAACCAAGGTGTTGACAGAGTTGGTTCCTTCTGAGGGCTGTGAGGGAGAACCTGTGTCATGCCTCTCTCCTGCTCCCAGTGGTCTCGGGTGGCTTGTTCATTGCTATCTCCCTTTGTCTTTGCATCGTCTTCCCTCTATGCATATCTGCCTCTGTATCCAGATTTCCCTCTTTATAAGGACACGAGTCATATTGGATTAGGGCCCACCTGCTGACCTAAACTTGATCATTTGCAAAAATCCTATTTCCAAGTAAGTTCATATTCACAGTACTTAGGACTTCAACATCTCTTGGGGAAGACACAGTTCAACCCGTAACAGAGGGCAAGGAATTTGCATGTATTCTAAATGCAGCCTCGTGAAGGATCCTAAGCAAGTGAAGGATATGATATGATTTTTGCTTTCAAAAGATCATTTGTGTTTATATGTTGAGAGTGAATTATTTTGGACAAGAGTAGAAGCAGGGACACCAGTTAGTATAGAAATTTAGGCAAAAGGTGATGCCGGCATGAAAGAAGGTATGCTATTACCTGTGGTCAGGGTTATACAGGATGGCCTCTCAAAGAACTGCACCAGGAAATGGGTCGACACTTACCTTGAAAAGGGATGCTCAGTGAGGGAAGCTATCTGGAGACGGTCCACCAAAAGAGGTCAATTGGAACCTGAAGGCCATCAGCCTTCAAGTAGAGACCAGCAAGTGACTTGGATGGGTTTTTGAGTGCATAGGTCGGAATTAGATGGCCTTTCACTCATCCTTCCAGCTGCAGGGGTACACGGTGCTAACAATTTCCACATCATAAGTCAAGACTGCGTCTGCCACCTGACAACTCAGGCCATGAGAGGGCAACTGTGCCCTTGCCCCTTCATCATTCCATTCCCCTCCGCAGTCCGTGATGGTGCACACCAGGGCCACACACTATCACTTTCTTTTCAGAGCTGCACTGATACACAACTTCTCAATAAATTAATATTCCCATCTCAATGAACAAATCAAGTTAACATGCCAACAGTGTGGGCTACCTTCCAAGGTTTGTGTGCTGGCTGACAGATTAGAAAATGTGTCAACATGACTCTATATTAACAAATACTGTGAAGCAGGAGCCTTTGTGTGCTTGGTTTTGCTTTGTGTTTCTGGTTTCATGGTAATGTTGGTGAACCCATGCCTGCATCCACGCAAAGGTAGACAGACCATAGGATGTCAGCCTGGCCATGACCTTGACACGTTGAAGTGTCAGCAGATTGGAGCAGTCAATCGTTCATTCCCTGCCCAATGACTCAGCCAGGAGATCAACAGCAAGGTGAGTGGGCGGGCAGTTTCTCTATTATGCAATTTGGGGTGATGACATGCCTGTCATACGAAGCACTTTTAAGTGCCTGAGTTTTCATTTCAATATCAAAGGAGGAAGTTGGCAACAAAAGGACTGAGGGATAGGAGAACCATTTGGCAACTTTTCAAGAAAAGTTGTTTTTTAAAGGTATCTTTTAATTCTTTAACTAGAGCCCTACCTCTGGACCATTTCTTTCTCTATTCCCATGGCTGCCTGTGCACAAATAGTGATTAAGGGCTGACCTTGATCCAATGTCACTGGGTGCTCAAGGGTACAGGGGTCAGCCAACCACAGCCCGCAGGACAGTTCTGGCCCACCACCTGCTTTTGTACAGCATGAAAGCTAGGAAAGGTTCTCATAATTACAAATGGTTGGGAAAAGTCAAAAAAAATCACATTTTATAACATATGAATCACATTTCATGGCACATAAAATTAAAATTATATGAAATTCAAGTTTCAGGGTTCATAGATAAAGTTTTAGTGAAACACAGTCATGTTCATTTGTTTACATGTTACTATGGCTACTTTCGTGATACAATAGCAACATGGAATAATTTTGTCAGAGACTACATGGCCTGCAAAGCCTAAAATGTCAACTACCTGGCCCTGCACAGAAAAAGTTTACCAAGTCCTGCTCTAAAGGTTTGAGGAAGGAGCCTACTGGATCCTATTATGTTGTCTCCTTGCATTTTCAGTCGCTCCCTAACACTTTGTGAATTACTATGTTATTTATTTGAAAAAAACGAATATGTTCCTACTATGTTCCAAGCACTGTGCTAGGTCCTAGGGGACAACCGTGAACAATAACAAACAGTCTCTGCTCTTCAGAGCTCAGAGTCCAGCCGGAGAGCAGGTGTTAATCAAATAGTCACCCAAATGCAGTGTACTAAAAATAATAACCACAGAAAGTGTTCTAAGGAGGAGGCACACGGAGCTATAAAAGTACAAAATGAGTGAGTGGACTTCCTGTACAGGGATATCAAGTAAGATATGCCAGAGTATAGATTAATGATTGATTTGAGATTTGTAAGTAATGTTGGAGTTAACAAGGAGAAAGGAAAGAGAAATATCATCTATTTCAATTTCTTCAACATGCCCTTCTTACTTTCTTCTCCCTGTTATTGTACCTCTGCCTGGGATGGGGTGACGAAGGCACAGAAAGGTAGAAAAATGAGAAATGAGGTGAGGGTGCAGAGTTTGGTATGGGCCAGGCCCTGCAGACAGATTTTGTCTTCACCCCAAGAGCAATGGGAAGTTGTACAAGAATGTTCTCAGCAGGACTGTCCCCATTAGCAAAACTCTAGAAGCACCCGAAACACCCTTCCACTCAAGAAACAAATTATGGCATAGTCACACAATGGAATTTAAAGTAGTTAAAACAAATCTACTACACCTGCATGCAACAGTATGGATGAATCTTAGCAAGATATTATTAAATTTAAAAAAAGCAAGTCCCAGAAGATAACACACAGAATGATAAAATTTTCATAACGTTTAAGGTAACTAAAATTTAACAGGACACTTTTTAGAAATACATTTAAGTAATGAAACCCTGTTTAAATAAAGCAAGGTAATAATTAAATATAAGGCTCAGAACAGTGAGTTAGAAGCATTGTGGGATGGGGCTCAATGCATAAGTAGACTAATGTTCTTGTTAATATTCCAGTCCTTGTGGGCAATGGATTCACTGATATTTATAATATTAAAAATTGCAAAATTGCAGTGAGAAGTATGAGATAATAGAAAATATACATTGGTCTCTGCCCCCGATCCCTGGCACAGAGATCCAGAAACCCTTGTAATTTCCTAAGTGGTAAGAATAGTGGGAGCATCTCTTGTTTTAATATTGGTCTTTGACCTCTGTTCCTGACACAGAGCTCCTGAAACCCCTGTGATTTTCTGGGTGATAAAATTGTCTTTTGTTCTAATGAGGTGACTCTGGGTGGGCTCCAGGATGGCTCCTGGATGAGGGCTGGTCACAGGAAAGATCAAGCCATGATTACAAGCTTGAAACGGTCAGCCCCATACCCATTCTCTTGAAAAGGAAGGAGGGCTGAAGATGGAGTTAATGATCTATCATGCCTATGTGATGAAGCCTCCATAAAATCCCAAAAGTATGGAATTTGGAGAGCTGCGGGGTTGGTGAGGTGCTAGGAGGGTGGTGGGCCAGGAAAGGACACGGAAGCACCATGCCCCTTCCCACACACCTTACCCTATGCATCTCTTCTTCCATCTGGATGTTCATCTGTATACTTTATCATATCCTTTTATGATAAACCAGTAAATGTAAGTAAATTGCTTTATTCTGAGTTCTGTGAGCTATTCTAGCAAATGAATTAAACCTGAGGGGGAAGAGGGTCATTGGAACCTCTGATCAAATAGCTGGTTGGTCAGAAGTACGGGTGACGACCTTGACTTGCAAGTGGCATCCTGAGTTGAAGGAGGTTGTTGGAATCTCCAATGTGTAGCCAGTTGGTCAGAAGCACGGGTAATGGCCTGGGCTGGAAACTGGTATCTGAAGTTGGGGAGTGGGGATCAGTCTTGTGAGACTGAACCCTTTACCTGTGGATTCTGATGCTATCTCCAGGTAGATAGTATCAGAATTGAGTTGAATTATCAGACACCTTGCTGGCATCTGAGAACTGCTTGTTGGTGTGGGGAACCTCACACACACATGTTGGAAGTTGGGTCCAGGAACCCAAAAGCAAAGCCATTAAAGTAATTTATAATGGATTTGCAATGTCTGATCTGCAATTCGGAACAATTTCTCTAGCTGCATTGAGGAGACTTCTTTGGAACAGGGCAAGAGTGGAAGCAGGCAGATCCGTCAAGAGGCCACCGTAAATGGACAGCAAGTCGAGGCTCAGGCTGGGGAGATGGTGGCAGAGATGGACAGTGTCATCACTTTGCTCAAGCTGACTTGCTGTCTGTTTTTAAGGCATCAGCATTAAAGAAACAACAACTCATGTTATTAAATAGATGGTAGGAAAGGCAGATAAGCAGATTTCCCTGGTGGGAAATAAACAGGATGGTGCCTTTAACCAACAAATTTCCAAGCCTCCTCATGTCAGATGAATAAACATAGACTACATCTGAATGACAATTTGGAGAGCGTCAGAAGCAGTACCAACAAGAGCAGCTGGTTTAGGAGATCTCATAGAAAACTCATATTTTCTTAAAAAATAAATGAGAGAACAATCATAACAAAACTACATCCAAACAATGTCCCCTCCCCCTACCCAGAGCGGTTTCCTCCCCTCGCTTGTATTGTACCTGCCTCCTACCTCCACAAATGTGCTCAAAGTTCTCTGTAGTGCCAATTCTGGGAACCTGATTTCCCAAATGGCATGTTTGGTTTGGCTCGCCGCTCATTTGTGAATGCAATCTGAGTTCAAGGGTAGAGGTTAAAGTCTAGTAAAGGCAAAGGGTGACTCTGAGTCCTATTCTCACAGCAATGCTTTGCATAATTAATAGAGGCTGCCATCTTCATTAAGCAGCTGTTAGGACATCAGAAGGCAATGAGTTTTAGGCCTTGCAGGTTTAGGCTGCTCCATCTCTCATGTGTTCTTTACTCTGAGCTGTCTAGAAAAAAGACCCTTACTGGCTAAGGGGCCTGGGTGGGTGCAGAACTGTGAACTTGACAATACCAAGCCCATGAAGACCCGTGAGCCTTGGTCACCCATCCCCAAGAAGCCATCTCAAAATACCTCTACCTACGTTAGGTGTACCCTGTTCTTCGCATCATTATCAAGTAGCTCACAATAACTTCAACTTCTCAGCCAACTGGCTTTATTTTCTCTGTAGACTAAAGGCCCAGACACAAGTAGAAGCCAGTGAAAGCTATCCTTGGGAGGGACAAACTCACTTTTCACACCAGTCACCCGCTGAATTGAGGACAGGTCTTACCCTCTTTGACCCGAATGGCTTCTCTTTGTTTCCCCTTCTGCTTGTTTTTTTGTTTGTTTGTTTGTTTTGTTTTTCTTATTATTTGTTGGTTATTACACTTGTAAATCAAGCACAAGGAAAAAACAAAAGAAAGTTAATAGGTGAACCACCCTTCTCTCCACCACACTCCCTCCCCTTAACCAGGGGGCTCCTTCTCTTCTTTCTTCCCCCTGCCCCAGAAATAGCAATCACATCATTTACTAAACAGTTTTCTCAGTGTCAAGCTTTCAAGGCTTCTAAGTGAGTGTTCTGACTCTGGGGGATATAAGATAAGAACTTGCCCCTTGAATAATATAAATAACAATTGTGGTAATCTTTTAAACTTGCTCATGTTACAAAAAATAAAACAGGCCCAGAAATCCCAAGTTACTGGCCCAGCAGCACCCAGCAGCAGAGCCAGGGCTGGGATGTTGCTCTCCTGGCTCCCAGTCCTGTCCGCTTTTCTTACGAGCCCCGACTTGCCTCTGAACTTGAGTGAAATGATTCTGTTATCTTGCCACAGACAGAAACGCAATGAGAGAAACAAGATGAAGAAAAGAAATTGAAACAGAGAGGAAAGGATGGGAGAGATAGAGAGTGACAGGAATTATAGGACGGACTCTCCATCGGCCTCATCTGTCTGTATCTTTCTCTGGACCTGCCTGATCCCATTCTCTCCCGGGACCTGCTCTGTCCTGTCTCCCACACTGCTGCTCCTGCTGGAGCACAGCGTTATTTAATTTATTCTGCACACCTTTGACAAGGGCCTGCAAATGAGTAGAATGCTGGCGGGGGTGGAAGCAGTCAGAACAAATTTTTCAGAAAGTCTGCATCCTGCTCATCCCAGGCCCAATTCCCTTCCACTGCCAGTGAGGATCTAAGAGCCGATCCCGGAGGCCTCCAACAGTGGCTCATGACCATCACCTGAAACTTAAAAAACGCAGAATCTTGGGCTCCATCCCAAACCTAGGGGATCAGAATCAGTGTGGTACAAGATGCCCAAATGATTCACAGGCACATTAAAGTTTGAGAAGCAACTGGAAGTGGAGAACATTCACGGTGTTTCTTCCCAGGTAAGCCTCCTTCAGTCGCAAGCTCCCCTCCAGGCCCAGGGAGGAAGTCAGGACAGAGAATTGAAGGGGGCCACATTTTTGCCTCCTGAAAGCCGCCTTTTGGGATATTGATTTTAAGCTAGTTATTAAAGGAAAAAAAGAGACTCAAAAAGAAGCATTGACCCTCCCCCTTTTCCTGCCTAAGAGATAGAGGGAATGACCTACTCTAGGAAGGAAATCCTAGGATGTTTGCCTTAGCAGCCTAATTTGAAGTGAGTATGGTGGGTGGGAGGGCAGCAAGCAGGGTCCTGTTTACCAGGTGCTCATCTGCATCTCACTGTTTCTAGCAAAAATTTACCTGCCGTGTGTGCTCCTGCTCTTCCTCAACTACCTGTAAATTGCCTACTTCATTTGAAATCTCAGACCCCTACCCCTACTTGGAATTTCCGTGCTTGTGTGAATTCCCATGTGCATGTATTAAAGTCTGATTTTTCTCCTATTTATCTGTCTCTGTTGATCTGAGTATTAGCCCAGCTAGCAGGACTTAGAAGGTGGGAGAAAATGTGGGGGTTTTTTAGCCCCCACAAAATGTAAAGATTTGGTAAGACTTGCAAAGTTTTTAAAATGCTCAAACCCATCCTGAGATATGCCCCTGGGACAGATACATTCATTTTAAATAGTTCGTTTCACAGCAGTTGTGGGGTTTTGGCCTTTACTCTTCAGGCTAATTGTCATCTATGACAAACACAAAAATTTCTATAACAGGTTAGGTTTTGCAAAATCCGAAGGGAGGTATATTCTCAACATTTCTAGCCCCTCCTGAATCAGAAAAGTATAAATAGCAGGGAGGATTTAAATATTTTGAACTTGCCAAATTCTGTAGTAAAGCAAATCTCCTTCCATGCCTTGGTAGGAAGGTCAGAGGAGGGGTCTCGAATGGTACGGAGCTGGAAGACCTGGATGGTTCCAGTGTTAGGAAAAGCAACCTTGCAGCCAAAGTTTTCCAATGAGCAGCCTCATGCAAAATCATAATACGAAATTAGCAGGAGAAAATTTTCAGGTGTCATTTCCAATCGGGAAGTAACAAACAAGGGATAAGAAGTATTTTACGTAAAAGCATTTCCAGCTTTGAAGCTGGTAAGGGACTATAGACTTATATCCTTATTTTTCTCAAGTGTGATGTTATCCCACGTGCCACATTGACACTCACAAGGATTTCTTGTTAAACAATCCCATTGCCAACATAGGGGAATAGCCACGCCCTTTGATCTAAACCAGCGCTTTTCAACCGGGTGGCATGGCGCACTGGTGTGCCATAAGAATTTTTTAAACCATGCCATACTGACTATTTAACCAGGACACTGACCTCTTTCCCTTTAGACTGTCAAATTTAAAAGTGGCAGCAGCCAACACAACAGTAGTCATCTGGTGTGAATGAATAAAATTATGCCTTTGTATAACTTTGTTTTGTTTGTTTGTTAGAGTGGCAAAAAAATATATTTTTTGGTGTGCTGCAGAATTTTAGTAATTAGTTTATGGGTGCCACGAGATGAAAAAGGTGGGAAATCGCTGCTCTAAACAGAGATGATCTTGAGACCGCCTCTGCTTGCACATCTGCAGTAGGTGGCTCCAGGTAAGGTTTCTGAAGGGGAGAGGGGAGGAAAGCACACGTGAAAGTAGAAGGAGTCAGCCTGAGGGAGGGGGAGCACCTTCTGGAGTGTGCATCCCATGAGTGGGCACTGCCAGCAGGCACTGCGTTCCTCACCCTTCTCAGGTTTTACTTACTCTGCAGGTTGCCCATCCAGTTCATCTTTAAAGCCATACGCAACCCTTCATAAGGCAAAAGCTAAAGCAAAGGCCAAACTTCGATCCTGGACGATCTGCATTATGTCTCTTATCCTTTCCACACACACACACCACATAATAAAACTCTCCTGTGCTTGTGCAACATTAGCATCATGTCATGTCTCTACCAGGACAGTGATCTGTCACCGAGTGAAAGCAAGGCTCACTCCCACATCAGACTCCCCCTTGTCCCATAGAGAGGAGACGCTGACAAACATCACATGGTTGGAAATGCTTGGGGTTGGGGTGAGGGGGAGACTTCAGGATGGAAATGTAGGAGAGGGACACACTTTCTTCTACCCTCAAGGCTCTTCTGGCTGGTCTAACAATCAAATAGACATGAGATTAGCAAGAGAAAATAACCAACTTTAGCACATACATGTGTATGGGAACCCTGCAAACATGAGAGAGTCAGAGACCCCAGCTGCAGGAGAGGTTCAGAGGTGGAAAGGTGGCCTGGAGCATGAAAGACACCCTCAGCTAAGAAAGAGGTAATGCACCCCAGGGGCTGCAAAGGCAACCCGCAGGGTGAGGGGAATAGACATTTAGTAAATAGGCGTTTGCCCTGCCCTAGAGGTAGTAGTTAAAGGAAGGGGCAAGTTTCTCTTGAGCCTAAAGCTAAAGTTGCCTTTGGCTCAAAGTAATCAGCACACCACTGAGCACATCTTGGGGTGGTTCTCCCTGAACCCCTGCAGTTGCAAAACTCCAAAGCTCCCCACCACTTCGCTTGTTGCAATGTGACCATAAAATAAGACACACACACTCATGTCCCCATATGTTTCCTATGCCTTCACAAGATACTTTTCTCTATTTTTATTGGACTTTGGATCCAGCACCATGACACTGAAAGGCTGACGGTGTTTCAGCCTGCTTCATATTTGAGCTGGCTCCAGGCGAGGTAAGTGCCTTGTTGGTGAGTTCCATCCCGCTATAAAAATCAGCGCTGAGCTCGGTCTTCTTTCCATAATGGGAGATAGTTTGCCTTTCAGAAGAAGTTTGAGGAACATGGAAAGGAAAAACACTTTAAGCAGGGAATCGGCCTCTGAAATGAAAGGCAGGGCAGGGGCGGGAGTATCTGGCTCCCTGCCATCGTGCCAGTGTGTTTTCAAAACCAATTACGATGCCATAATCAGGCAGCATATCTGTCCCTGCGCCAGATTGCTCTCACCAATAAGCTGGGTGGGGCTTTCCCGGACTCGCTTCATGCCGGGGAATGAGGGGGACGGTTTTCTGTAGAAGCCTCTTGATAGAGAAAAGGCTTCCATTGAAAAGGGACCTCTTTTCTTCTCCCATCTGTTTCTTCTCACAGTACAATTTGGAGTCAAATCAGGTCTTACAACATTCTGAAGGATAATTTGGCACTTTCCTTCTATAGATCTGAATATGTAGCCAGAAAAAGGCTTACTTTTACCGCCTCTTGCACCATGGAGCAGGACAGGGCTGAGGGGAAACCCCCCAACTGCTTCTACGGAAGAATCTGTTATAAATTGACAGGGTGGGTGACTTTTGAAAGCAAAAAAAAAAAAAAAAGGATACCCCCAAAGAAAAGGGTGTTAATTGAATTTGTTTTCAAAGCCACAAATCCCTGTATCTGCTTGGAGCAAACGAGGCATTGTTGCCCCAAAGACCATGGTGCCTGCTGCACAGAACCTCCCTCGGTGGAAGGAGCGAGGACGATCTGGCTCCTCGAGTTCAAGCTACCGGGACCTGGTCTGAGGTTACTGCAGACACTTGGTCACAGACAGCTTGAAACTTTTATATGAATCCAAGAAAAAAGAAAAATAAGAGACTTTTTATCCAGCTTCTAGAAAAATGAACTCTCCCTGCTCCTGGCCTCCTTCCCCTCCTCACATTAGCCAGCCTCAGTGGGGGGAGCGCCTTGAGTGGAGAGGTAACCAGGCTGATGGTGCGCTGGCTGCCACAGAACCTGAGCCAGCAGCCCATGCCCGGCGTCTCCCCAGGAGCAGATCGCCCCTTCCCTTCTTCCCCTGTAAAACTCAAGGCAACAAGAAGCAACTGTCACTACAAGCATAGTCCAGTGTTTTTATTTTCAAATATACACTAAAGAGAAATTGAAAGTGAAATAATTTACAGCAAAATGGGCCTTGTGAAGAAATAACTAATTAAACACAAAGCTTTGTACCACCAGTAAAGGGGAAGGGAACATGGATACAAAGGAGAAATTGGAGTTTGCTTTAATGAATAGGTAAGTTTTCTATATGACGTCAAGAAAATTACTTTGATGAAATTAAAAAGTTAAATTTTGAAAATCCAAATGATATGAAATATAAAATTCATATTACATTACATATTACATTATATTAGATATTAAGTTAATATAATAAAAAGCTTCATTTAAAAAATGTTTACATGTAAGTACAATTGAGGGAGCTGGGGGTTGGCCAACTAGAAAGCTCTAAAACTTGCTGATCTGTTTCAAAATCAAAGGCCAGTACATTTTTGTAGAACAGTAGAGCCCTTGAGCCAGCTTTCTTAGAAAGTACTTCTGCCCCCCTCCCCCCATTCAGTTCATGTGACTATCACCCTCCCCAGGGATGTTGGCCCCACCAGGAAGGGGAGTGTCCTGAGGCAGGACTTGACCCAGCACAGGCAGCTATTGGCAGGCTGGGCATTGAGAAATGCCCAGCCTACAAGGGTAATATGGGGTGAATGCTTGTGTCTCTTTAAAATTTCTCTGTTAAAGCCCTAACCTGCAGTGTGATGGTATTTGGAGGTGGGGCCTTCAGGATGTAATTAGGTTTAGATTAGGTAATGAGATTGAGACTCTCATTATGGGATAAGTGGTTTTATAAGAAAAGAAAGATAGATTCTCTTCTCTCTATTTCTCTCTCCCTTTCCTCCCCCCCCACCACCCCCCCCACCTAGGAAAGGCCATGTGAGAACATAGCTAGAAGGTGCCCATCTACCTATGAGCCAAGAAGAAAGCCCTCACCAACCAGAACCCCACTTGTTGGCATCTTGATCCTGGACTGCCAGCCTCCAGAGCATGAGAAATAGATATATCTGGTTTTTGGTCCCAAGTTTGTGGTACTTTGCTATGGCAGCCTGAGCTAAGACACAGCTAACTTTCTTCATCCCCCCACAGCCAGCCAGTTCCTCCAGGTCACCTTCCTCAGGCTGCTAAAAATAACCCCTGCCTTAACCAGGCCCAACTGATCTTCACTGCCTTCCTTCTAAAAATCATGGGATTAAGCTTCTGACTTGTGCGAGGGAAACACAGAAGCAAAACGTGAGGATGTGTGTCTGTGTGTGTGTGCACACTAAGCAGAGAACACACTTTCTTTCAAAGCTCCACTAGAAAAATATAACAGCTACAGGAGGATTTTCACGAACATCATTCTAGAGAGAGGAGCGCTTTCTGCCTCTCCCCAGCTGTGCTCTGCCTCCTCTCACGTTATCTCTCCAACATGTGCACTTGCGTGTCTGGTTCTTATAAATATCTATTGAAGAGGGTGAAAAGGTCATCCTGATTCACATCGGCAAAAACGAGAGGCCATTTGGTGGAGCTTGTCTCTATCAATGATATATTTTCGAAACCTCCTAGCAAAAACAAGCCTCCTTGTTACTGAAGTGAAATGTTTTTGAAACATGGAGACACAAAAATTACACAAAGTCTGGGTACACTCAGACACACAGAACCCTTGAACTTGACAACAGTTACGTTTCGCTGAAGGTGGTGTGCTGAGAGCTGGCAGGGCAGACAGCAGAAGGTCAGGGCCCAAGCTGACATGCAGTTTCCACACTACGTTCCCCTCTTGCTGTCCTTAAATGTGGCCCGTTTCCATGCAACCTGGAGATTTTAGCTCTAGACCATACAGGTCATGAGCCTTGGTTTCCCCAAGCTTTCCCAAGGTCAAAACCATCATGAAGGATGCTACTGTAATTAAGTCAACAATTGTCATCTCCCCCGCAAGCTGCAGTAGAACGTGAAGGTGTAAGAAAAAAGAGGTGGGGTGGCAGAGTTGGGGGTTAGAGAAGAGGAGAGAATTCTGGAGAAGATTTGGGTGCTGAGGAATGGTGGGACAGGGACGGGCACAGGCCCCTGCCTTGCAGGGAAAGAAAGGAGAAGGCTTACTCGGCCAATGGGGACCCGGGGGAAGATTAAAAATAGCCATAAGGAGACTGGGGGCATCACAAGATTCAAGAATGTACACAGGAGGGGGGAGGGAGAAGATGCAATCCCGCACAGTGTGTGTTTGCTGCATTCCTCTTAGCAACCCTCTCCTGGGACAGGAGGCCCAAGGAGCAGTGTCCAGCTGTCCAGACAGACCTGAAGAGCATCCAGTCAGGATCTTGCTCAGGTCAGGTCTCCTGGGAATTGCTCACATCCCACGTGACAGAAAATTTTCACTTTTCTGCAGGACAAGGAATTCCAGGGCAGGGATGGACCGTTTCCCACTCCCTTCGTAACTACAGCATCATGCCAGCCCTTCCCAAGGCTACAGCTCTCGGACGCTCTCATTTCCTTCTCGCAGTGGCCCGTCCCCCCATCATTGGTGATCTCCACACTACGCCCTGCCTCTCAGCGTCCTCCCGTGGCTTCTTCTGGCTGCCTCGCTCCCTCTACCTGCTACCTCTACTCAAGACCCCCAACTAGGACCTCACACTTTCTGCTCTTTCCTCTAGAGTCTGATTTTTTAACCTTAGTATGCAAGAGTGGCCTTGTTTCTGCCTCAAAGATAACCGTGGAGAACATTCAAGAAATTCACTCTTACTGCCCCTCGTGCTTGGAGGGAATTTTTCTCAGCTACCACCCTAACCCCTGGTGATTCCACCCACTGATTCATGGCTAGCCTGGTGCCAGCCCCTT
This sequence comes from Miniopterus natalensis, assembly GCF_054644295.1. Lineage (NCBI taxonomy): Eukaryota > Metazoa > Chordata > Mammalia > Chiroptera > Miniopteridae > Miniopterus > Miniopterus natalensis. The sequence goes on along the minus strand of NC_142089.1, from coordinate 67,784,755 downwards.
CCCAGAATGTTCTCTCTCTTTGCCTCCAAAGATGACTGAGGTGCTGGTCATCTGTCCCCAGATACTTCCCAACTTATTGGTCTTCATCACCCAACTCTGATGGATGCTTAAGGAATTCTTACTGGAGAGTCAGTTAAACCTTCCTTGAACTTTAGATGTAAAGCCCTGACGGGTCTAATCATACTTGATAGCTCTGGGCACACTATCACCTTTGGGCCCTTCTCTTGTCTGTCTCTCTGTTTTTTGTTCTATCTATCCCTTCTCCCCCATTTATTACTCCGTTAACTCTTCCCCACAGGCATTTATTCTAATGTGTTTAACACCCATCTTTTTGTCTGTATGTTTTCCTGCACAGTGTTTATTGCTCTTTGATATGCATGTGTTTTTAACGTGCAGAAAATGGTTTGTTGCACATTTTATTCTTTCTTACCTTTTTCAATCAGCTTCGTGCTTTTAAGAGAACCCATGTTGTTAATGTACATTTAATCCATTGCTTCTAATTACTGCAGAACACTTAAATAGATGGTGTACCACATTTTACCTGGTAATTCTCCTGGTGATAGACAAATGGTTTCTTGGTCAACACAGTAGTATGTCAGCATATTAATATAAATACTCTTATTTATTTCCCTATCCAGACCGGTGTGAAATTTTCTCAGGGATATATAACTAAATATGGAATATCAGGGTTACAGTTTATGCAAATATTAATTTGCATAAGTAGTACCAGGTTACTCCTGAAATAGTTACATGTCAGCCTAGACTCAACCAGCAGCGCATAAGAGCTGCTATGTAACCCAAACCCATTCTCCATCATCAGCTGACATCACTCAGTTTTCTAATTTTTTTCAAGCCTAAATTGGTATAAAGCAAAATTTTATTGTTATCATTTACATTTCTCTGGTTATTAGTACATATGAGCATTTCTTTATATGGTTATTGCCTTTTAGGTTTTCTCCTTCCTGAAATGCCTGTTTCTATCTTTTGTGTGTTTTACTATTAGACTTGACCTGCAGGCCTTCTTTGCATTCTACATATTAATCCTTTGTCAGTTTAGACATTGCAAATACCTTCTCCCCCTCAAGCAGTTCGGGTCTATCTTTGAGCTTTGTGTTCTGTTCCATTTGGTCTACATGTCTGTTTCTAAAGACTATTTGTATTACTATGGCTTTGTTGTATGTTTTAATATTCAACTAGATAAGTCCCCCCCTTTTATTTTTGTGTTTCTTAATATTCACTTAGCTGTTTGTGAATCTTTATTCTTTCATAAATTTATTGAGTTCCCGAGGAAAAAAATCTGACTGGAATCCTGATTGAGAGTACATAGAGATTATATATTAGCTTGGAGAGAATTGCAATCTTAATATTAAATTGTTCATCCAAGAACATGACATTTATTGATATTATTTTCTATGCCTTTTATTAAAGTTTTAAAGTTTTTCCCCATGGAGGTCTGATGTAATCTTGGTTAAATCAATTCCTAAATATTACGTTGTTTGTTACTATTGAAATGACCTTATTTCTTATTACATTTTCCGGATGCGTTAAATGTGACAAGACCAGTGTAGCGCAGCAGGAACTGAAATTGTAACTTTGTCTACTTTAATTACTCCTTCTTACTAAGAAAGGAAAGATTATCTTCCAAGCTGAGCCTCTGCAAGGGGAATGCCCCATCTGGAAGCTCCTCCTCTCACATTTCTCCCTCTCCCTACAACCCCCCTTCTTTTCCATAGTCCTCTTATTCAAGTCTCCAACGTGGAGCAGCCTCTCCCCTCTGCAAATTCCACCACTCGACCGAAGAAGGGTTCTACCACTTTGATTTCTTCTAGTTTCTTGCAAATGCGCAACATCAGCTGAAAAGAGTGATGGTTGGAGGCATGTGCAGGGAAGGGGATGAGCCCCAGTTCTGAACAAAACTGGGCGCCTAATTCCAGTTTAATATATTCATCTTCACCAAGAAGCACTCCAGCTAACACCCAACTTGTTTCCTTAGTAATTGCGAGGAGTACCTTGCAGTGTCAAACATTAATTATCCTTAGAGACATCACAATGTTTTCTCGTGTGGAGGAAAGACATCCCTATAGTAAATGTCACTTTGACCTTAACCCTTTCAAAATAATGATGGTGTGATGGGGCCTTTTGCTCTTTCCTGGGCTTGCATATGGCAACCGTCACCACAGCATCCTCAATGGACAGCACCAGCTCCTATTAAATTTCCTGGTTTGTTTTGTTTTGATGCCCAAGAGTCCTCTGATAGGTGGGGTGAGTGTTAACAAGCAGAGAATGTTTAACCTACCAGAATCCCTCTCCTGACACTAGTAACACTTTGAAAACTACAGGATCCCAAACTTCCTTTCTCTCTGCCATTCCAGGATCAACCTAAGAAAGACGGCCTGTGCCCTAGATAAACTTTTTCAGGCACAGAGGGGCAGTGGTGAGAATATAGAACATTCCAGGGCCAAAGTGTCAAAACGAGGTTTAGTTGTAAGGGAATTTGATTGTTAACAGTTTACCAAATTCCTACATATTTGCATGTGAGCTGGGATCTAAACTCTAAAACTGGAGACCGGTTCGCTTGCAGAAGACGTTAGCTGCATTCATTCGCATAGCTGTTTCATGCTCCTGTGCCTTCAGTCAGATTTTTCTCTCTGTCTCCCTTCCTTTAACCAGACTCCCAACCTTCAGTATTCAAAAGCACCTCTGCTTTGAGAACCACTGAATTAGTGACACAACTGATTGAAAAGTTTACAGTGAAATTCAGCTGATTTTTGGAAACCGACTCCTGCAGGGCCCTTTCTATGCCCTGCTTCCTCTCCTCAGTCACAGTGTGCTGCTCCCAGGCAAACACACGGCCAACCCACCCGGGCAAAAACAATCCAGTTCTCTCCCCCTTTGTTCCTCTTTCATACTGAACTGTGGCTAAAAATACACTCACTCTTAGTGACACTGATTTGGTACTTAATTACCCTCAGCCTCACGTCTTCCTTTGAATCTGTTCACACTTCACCTTTGCACTTGGGCTCCAAAACCAGACTATGAGCCCCACAGGAAGGAGCTCTACCTGTGGATTTCTCCTGGTCTCGCCCACACGGAGATCCAGCATTGGGGCAACTCAACTTCTAAAACTTCCATGCAGATGTAGGGTGTGATGGCGACCTCGCAGGGGGGACCAGAGGCAGAGGGAGTGTCTACGTAAGTTAAGTCAGTGGGTCTGGACATTTCCTGTATCCCCTGGGCTTGGCCTTTTCTCTTTGAAGAGGGGATTCCTGTTTCACATTTTACTGTCACGTAAGAATTTACTCACATCCAAGTGCGAGGAGGAGACCTGCTCCAGCCTCCGTCAGGGGTGCCCAAGGAGCGGATATTGTAGCCCGGAGGATTTGTAAACATGCCATTACACATTCACAACGCTGGGCGCATTGTTAAGTTTTCCGCAGCCAGCAGCGGGCTAGAGGGAGGCCCTGCTGAGCAGGATGCAGAAAGCACGGCAAATTAATTGGTGAAGTTGAATTGCTAACATTCTCTCCCTTTTCCCCAGCACTGGGCTCTTGACTGGACAGCTGGAGGAAATAACTGGGGATGGAGAACGAGGGTGGAGGGTGGAGTTGAGGAGAAAAATCTCTCATTAAAACCCCAATCAAGCCATTTTAGCACTTTTTTTTCTTACAAGGCATTTGCTTTGAGCCCAGAATGTTATACTTGTTGAACACTATTATCATAACAGATCTCTGCTCTTTCTTAAAACCTGAAATTATTTGCTTTGCTTGGGAAATTTTTGTGTGGGGTGTGTATGTTGTAAAGCTCATATGCTGGATCCTCAAGAGAGCATATGTTTGTACTTTAGTGTCTCTGACAATATGCATTTCTATATACGGGCACACATATGTACCTACAACGTGAGACAGAAATGTGTGTTAGTTCTGTTCTTTCTTCCCTCCCTCCCTCCCTCCCTCCCTCCCTCCCTCCCTCCCTTCCTTCCTTCCTTCCTTCCTTCCTTCCTTCCTTCCTTCCTTCCTTGTGTTTGTTGGGATGAAAAAGAACTGGCTGTTTCTCAAAAGTGGTCCTTAGATTAGAGCCTAGAAACCCCTTTCTTATGTAAAGATGGCTGTGATAGCAGACTCCACCTAGACGTACATGCAGTCCTCTTTCCTGGAACCACCTCCACCCTCCTACCTTGGTGGCAGGGAGCTCTCAGTAGCCATGTGTGTTCAAAGTGGTTCTTTAGCCTCTGCCAAGTTGACTGGAAAAAGATTAGGTGCCAGACCCATTCCAGACCAGCGAGAATCCCAACTTTCAGACTCCAGGACTTTGGAATGGGAATTAAAGGGTGGACACCAGGGTGTGGCTGTGTTTTCTGCCATGTGAACTGAGGTGACAATGAACTCATCCTGTTGAAAGAAGGAAAATATAACAAGCATACAAAAAGGGACAGAAGAGCAAAATGGAAGGAGATTGCTGCCTGGGTGCCCAATGGCCCAACAAGCGAGCGCTCTGTCTCTGGGCCCCCCTGTCTATCTGACTTCTGCACGTGTGGAGCGGAGGCCCTAATGCTGATATTCAGGGCTGGGGCAAAGAGGTTAGGAAAGAAAGCCCCCCTGAGGATCCTAAGAAAGGGCTCTTCTTCTTGGGAGAAATGTTCCTGTGCCTCCTAGATTACTTCCACCTCCTCTCGCAGTGAACTTCTGGGAACAAAGAATATCATCCAACACATCTTAGTCAGGTGAAAGTATCAGTGCACTGCTATGATAAAATGTGACCCATATCAAAATAGCTACTCAGAAATTCCGGGTGCTATCTCCTTACCTGCCCACATTACTGAGAAGCCTGCAAATATAAAGCCTGGGAGGAAAGGCTAACTCTGTGAACATGCCCCACACGTTCCTAAATGTTTACTTTTACACAGGTGAGGTCATTTGAGTGGCATTGAAAGGACTGCCTGACCCCAAATATCCTCAATCTTTTCTATGCTTCTACCTGTAAATTCCGTTATTATAACCACCCCTCTATATCACTATGAATCCTCTGCTTCCAGAAATTTCCTTTTAAAATGTGACTATCACATGGAAGATTTTACACACTAGACCAGTAATACAACAGCATGAATTTGCTCATCAGATTAGTTAGTTGATATTTTAGAATCTTCAGGGTCTGTGCTATCGGATAGTTATATTTAATGCAGGAGAAAGCAGATTTCCCTCATGTCAGAGAGAATCATTGAGTATCCACTATACATCTGAGATTCTATTGGTGACAATGAATAGAACCCTGTTCTTCTCTCAAGAAGCTCTCAGTTAAGTGGGAGCTGGGGAAGTAGACACATAAGTATAAGACATTGCAATATATGAAATAATTGAGGTGCGTTACCTGAGATAGTAGTTGCCCCTGGGATGAGATCAGGGTGAGTTGGGGGTGGGATGGAGAGACACCAGCCTGTGCTCACACGTGGTGTGCTAAGGAGAACTGAAGTACGGAATTTGATGTGGCTTTCCAACCTACAGAAGTGGGAGGGGCTGGAAGGAGCAGGTAAGTTTGAGATTACAGTGGTACCTCGGTTTTCAAACGTCTCTGTTGACAAACATTTCAATTTACAAATGCTGTAAACCCAGAAGTAAATGCTTCGGTTTTCGAACACGCCTCAGAAGTTGAACGTGCCACACGGCTTCGGCTGAGTGCAAGATCCTGAGGCCTCGCTGTCAGCTGTGGATCCCTCGGTTTCAGAACTCGAACAGTCTTCTGGAATTGATTACATTTGAAAACCGAGGTACCACTGCAGTGGGGCTGCATCTTAAAGGCTCAATATGTACAAAGAAATTTGGATTTTTTTAATACATACACCCCTGGAATAAGCTAATTCTAACAGGCTACCTGCTAGTCAAGATAAAATATGAGAATCAATAGGAACCATTAAGAGGAATGTTTCTGATTTCTCACAGGGAATGTAAACAGAGGCCTGCCCACAGGAAAATCAACTTGGTTCTTTCTCTCAGCTTTTCTGAGTCCTAGGCCCTCAGCTCCAAGGTCACAAATACTTTCTCATGAGTTATCCTTTCTCTTTTCTCTTGTTTTGGTTATTTATAGAGATTATCACAAATATACATGACTCTTTTTTTACATTTTTATTGAATTTATTGGGGTGACATTGGTTAATAAAATATGCATGACTTCTTATTTACAACACATGTAGCCCTATCTCCAAAATGGACTGACATTTATGTAGTTTTATGGTTAATACTTGGGATTTCTCTCCATGAAAGCCTCAACTCATTTACTCATTTAGGCATACTGAGGTCCACCAATGTGCCATGTTATCTATGGCTACATCTCAAAACATAGCAAAATTTATGTTAGGGTGAAAAGCTACCTACTTTTACTTATAGTAAAAGGATCATTTAGGGCCATCAAAGCCAATCTCTGTAATACATTTTGGAGAAGAAATAGTATAAATTTTTTTAAAGCAAAGGACACCATGAACAAAGCTAAAAACACACTGGAAGAAGAAATTTGCAATGTCAAAGCTGGCAAGGGACTACAATCTGAAGTATGTTTAAGGAACTCCTGCCAACCTACAAGATCCAGGCAGCCATTCTGGAGAGAGTCTGGCAGAATTCAGCCAACATAAAAACACATATATGTTGTGACCCAGCACCCCTGCCCCTGGGTCTTGTGCATACCACGGACTCTTAGGGAGTCTCCCATTGGTCAGCAAAGGGCACGTTTGAGGCTATTCATCCAGTGTTTATGGTAAAGGGGAGTAGGAGGCCATCACGCGCTCATCGCTGTGGGAACAAACGAGGAAAACAGGACTGCTGCTCTCAAAACACGTGGGCCTGTCAGCAGGCAGAGTGGAAGAGCAGAAGAATGGGGTTTCTTCTATACCATTTATGTAAACTTAAAACACATGTTCACGACACAGAAATAGGTGTTTCACAAGAATACAGACAAATAAAGTAATACAGGCAAACAAGTTAAACTGGGTGTCTACAGACAGGACAAAAATGGGGGTGAAAGGAAAACATTCAATCAATCAAGAGAAGAGCCTTGAAGAGATCAATGAGTATGGTGGGCCATGAACTGGCCTTCTGCACCTGAGGTGCAAGAACAAACCAAAACACGGCAGGAGAGGCCATTGGATCACCAGGTCCTCGAGGAGAGGCCGCAATGAGCACCTTTCTGCATTCCCAGCCGCAGCCAGCATCTCGTCCTACCTTGGGCTACGTCTGCTATTTGGACAATAGACAAATGGGTCACTAAAGGAACAAATAATCTAATGGAGGTCCCTGGGAGACATAGAGCCACTCCCCCGTGAATAAATAATTACTGAAGCTCTCCTATGTGCCAGGCACCGTTCTAGACCCATAAATGAACTGAGCGAAGAAGGAAATGGTCCCTGTGCTCTCAGAGCTCTGCTGAGAGGGGAAATGTCTGAGTCAAGTAGCAATTATGACACACTGTGTTGACAGCTATGATACAGATAAGCACAGGGGCCCTGGGGACACTGAAGAGGGGCTCCTAATCCAACTGCAAAAGTTCAGGAAGAGCATCCCAGAATAGACGGGTGCCTGGGCTGAGTCCCAAAAGATAAGTAAAAGTTACACAAGGAAGGAGGAGGGACTGAGGGAGGGGTACGTAAGAGGCAGGAGAAATCACACATGCAGTGGGCCTGTGGTCAGAAGTTCGCTCTAATAACTCTGACGCCTATTTCAGACGGGCCTGTCTGCTTCGCCTCAAGATGTAACATAGCAGTTGCTTCAACGGGTGAAGCTGCACGGCATTTATTAGTGTTCCAGAGGCATCTTTAGCAGACAAAGAACCGATCCCTGGGTAAGGGGTGGAAATCCTTTAATTCTCTTTTTAGAGCAAGCAAGTGTGCACACCCAAGTCCATATTGCCTGGAGCTGTCCGACAGGAATCGAGCAGTTACCACTGACCTGTGAAATCATTTCAGTTTGACTAAGAGGGAAACAGAATTCTGAATGGAAAGGCTTTTAACTTGCTGAGGTGGTTCACCTTCCTATAGCTTTCCTTTCATTCCATGATTATAATTCTTCATTTATAGGTCAGCAAGGATGCTCACAGATGATACACTTGCAAAACCTTACTCTGGAAGTGCTGCCACGAGTCTGTAAGGTTAGGATTTGAACTGGCTTGATGAGAGGAATCTAGCAGTCACACGAATGCCAGTGCTAGAAACATAGCCCAGGGGCTCTCGGTGTTGACCACGAATCAGCATCTCCTGGAGAACTTGTTAAAATAATGCAGGTTGGGACACTCGATGAGTCTGAGTCAGAAAGTCCTAGCTGGGGTTTGAGAATTTGCATTTCTGACAAGTTCCCAAACAATGCTGATGCTGCTGGTCAGTGGCCCACTCTTTGAGAACCACTGAACTACTCTAGTTTTACTGATGAAGAAACTGAAACTCAGAGAATGTAAATGTAAAGAAAACCCACACTTCCCTTCCCATGTGTTTCCTTTACCTTCGCACCACTACCACATTCACAGCACACCTGACACCAAATGTGCATGTGTATGTGCATGTGTATGTGTATGTGTATGTGTATGTATGTGTATGTGTAAAGGTGGGGGTTCCCATCCCAAGCAATTCTGCAACACCAGGTGGGTGTCCTACAATGTAACACAATCCTGACACTGTCTACCTGGAGATAGCATTAGATCCCACAGGTTAAAGGCTCAGCCCCACAAGACTGCTCCCCCCCTTCCACTCCAAATGCAATGCCAATCACCAGGCCAGATTGTCACCTGTGCTTCTGACCAATCAGCTGTAAATTGGAGGTTTCCACCACCCCCTCCTCAGGTACAATTACTTTACTAGAGCAACTCATAGAACTCAGAAACGAAGTTTTGTTACTGTTGACCAGTTTACTATTAAAGGGTATAGGTGAACATCCAGATGGAAGAGATGCGTAGGGCAAGGAATGTGGGAAAGGGCGCTGAGCTTCCATGCCCTCTCCAGGGGCCTCATTTCCCAGCAAGCTGGAAGCCCTGTGAAGCCCGTACTTCTGGGATTTTTATGGAGGCTTCATCCCATAGGCATGATTGATCATTAACTTCATTTCCAGCCTTTCCCTCTCCTCTCTGAAGAATGGGAGAGGGGGAGATAATAGGGGCTAAAAATTCCAAACTTGTAATCATGGCTTGATCTTTCTGGTGACAAGCCCCCTTCCAGGAGCCACCAAGAGTCACCTCTTTAGAACAAAAGAAACCGCTATCACCCAGGAAATTCCTAAAAGGATTTAGAAACTCTGTGTCCGGAACTGAAGTCAAAGACCAAGTGTTAAAACAAAAGATGCTCCTAGTCCTATTATCATTCAGGAAATCACACGGGTTTTAGGAGTTCTGGGCCAGGAACCAGGAGCAGAAACCAGTGTATATTTTTTCCCTTATCTCACAGCAAGTAACTTAAGTAATTTACATCAGATCATACAAATTCTTGGTGACCCAGCCCAGGCCTTAGGGGAATATAGTGGGTAGGAAGTAAAGAGCTACAAAGATTTTTGAACCCAGGACCTAGCAATTGTGGCCTCATAGGTACACGTGAAACACCTGGTTCCTAGAACCCTCTTCCTTTTCCATTCATTCAAGTCTGAGAAGCACCGCCAAGCACTGGGAGCAGCATGGGGTGTGCGGGGCGAGGTGAACCACCAGCAAAGGAGATGGAGGCGGGTTTTGATCTTCAGGCAAGTGCTAGAGGTCCTTGCACGTCAATGCAGGTTGTACTTAACGCTGTGCCTCCTGGCACTGTGCACAGTGCTCAAGTCAAAAGCGTGGAACCAGTGAGGGCTCTGCCAGAGCCTCCTTAACCCACGCACTATGACCCTTGAAAAAGGCAAAAATATGTCCCCGCAGATGAACCTGAAAGCCTGCTCCACCTGTCAGCCCTCAGTACCTGTGCTGGGACGGCCGCGTCAGCCTCACAAACCCGCTGAAGCCTTCGGTGGACAAAGGCACCGCGGCCAGCCTCCGTGTCCCATTGTCACCCTGCCATTGTGCAGGTTGTATTCCGGGAGAACGAGGGCCCAGCTGCTGGAGGACTTGCAGAGCTTTAGACACGGGGCAGGGAGAACCGCACAAAGGCGGCAGCAGGCCCGCTTTCCCGGGGGCTTCGTGGGTGGAAGAGAAAGAGCAGGAGGCCTGTGCCCGCTCCCACGTGTCTGCACCGAGGTGAGAGGGAGAAAGGCTCCGGCTTGTCACCCCGGTTTCATTGTCCACACCCCTGCCTCCTTTTTATGAGGAATTTGATGGGGGAGGAAAAGTAAGTCGTCAGCTGGGGCCTTTGCCATCAGCATGTCAGTGATTGAGTTGGAGGTGCATTGTTTAGGCATTAAGGGTTCAGAGGTCAAGTCTCTCTGACTGTTTATCTAGGGCCCAGAATGTCTGAACAGCTACAGTTATTAACTAGGACTTTATTTAAAAGTTACTTTCAATGGACCTCTTAATGATCTAATTATAAAGATGGAAATGTCCTACTTTGCAAGAAGTGGGATTTTGAATTCCGCCAAAAAATGGTAGTTCTGTTTCACAAACAGTTCTGTTTAAGGAGCCATCACAAGAACATCATCCCACAGCTGCTTAACAGCTGGTGGTACTTTAAAGCTACAAGTTCTAGGTTTGCTTCAGGTTCTCTTTCAAAGTTTCATAGATAGGTAGCTACACGATTTTTCTCCAGAGGTTTTGATCACAATGTGAATTAAGAAGACACTGTAGGTATTTCATTCCAATAAATCCTAGTTTTAGTTGACTAGCTGATAGTTGAGCATGCCACGTAACAATAAATATTTCAGTTTATCAGGTAGCAGATATTTTGTGAAATCTCATAGACTAGTATTTAAACCAATTATCACCGAATTGTGAGAGCTTCTTGCTGGGGGATAATCGCGGCAATCTGACCACTGAGCTAATGCTCACCTGACCTCCTGTAGCCACTGCTGAAAAAGGCTGAAGGAAATCAGGATCAATCTGCTAAACCCACAAAGGTCTTAGTTAGAAAGGTGTTGGAAGCCAGGGCCTCCGAGGTTGGATCCCGAAGGGCAAATTCTCATTCCTTTGCCTTTATTTCTGATCTGAATAGCCTCGTTCTGAATTTTGAAAAGTAGAGACTCCCAGAATAGCAGCACCCACCCCACTAAGCCACCTCTTCTTGCTGTGCTATAAAAAGAGCTAAAACCTGCTCCAAATTAAGTCCATTCTTGTGGTTTGTATCTTTCCCCTTGTCCTCCTGCCTACGGCAACATACACACTGGCAGAACTCTGATGTGGTTTGGGGTTTCCAAGGGTCATCATCTAACCACCCAAGATTTGGATAAAAATACCCCCATAAAACTTTTTACACATTTGTTTTTAAATTGTGGTAATGGCTGATCTACTCCCAAAGAATGTTTTGAGGTCCTCAGAGCTGTGCAAAGATCCATAATTATCAACAACTGCTAAGGCAGCTTAACCCGTCTGTAAAATATTATGCATACAAATGGGTTTATTTTGAACCAGTTCACACTATTGAACTTGAGCCTGGTACGGGGTTTATCCCAAGGCAATGCTCAGTAGCAGCACAGTAGCGAACACCTCGGCTATATGTCTTCCTGTTTGGTTGGCTCGTTTTATATCTTTGCATGTTTAAATAGGCAATGGGAGTGCTAATTAAAATGCAATCATGCAGATAAATTATACCATGTTTCTAAAAGGTAAAATGAAAACCCTTTGATTTCAAAAATCTCTGTAATACTCAAGGTAAAAGCACAGTGTGATTCTGAACACAGAGAAAAACTTTCATGATTATGGCAAGTTTAAAACCAAAATTCATTCCCAGTGGGGTGTTTTTTTTTTAGATATATGGAACATTTAACAAATTAATTATGAGTCATTTCTTATGGGAGTCAAGGCTCAAGGTTTCTGGTACAAACGTTCAAGTTGTGGATCACAATGAATAATTTGACCTGAGTTCTGCCTATAAAATAGGAAGTATAATGTATATTTCAAAGTCCCCTTCAGTCTAGGGACAACGGCAACCCAAAAACCCGTGTTCAAGGCTCCCCAGTGAATTCTCCATTTTATCTCTTCCCTGTCAGCTCTCAGGTGAACCTTACTGTCAACAACCAAAGATAAAAACAAGTATGCTCCTCAACCTGAACCTCAGTTTCTTCCCCTGAGGCTCAGTTAAGACATTGTTGACAGCTTTTAATATTATACACTTGTTTGAGAATTTGATGAAAGTCATTTACACTGTTCAAAAAAAAAAAAAATCCAGCAGTTGTGCACATCACCACAAAAGTGTGCACACGCATCCACGGATCCTCTGGTGCATATCCATGGACCTCCAGTGAAGAACTCCAGGTCCCTAGGGCAATGAGATTCCGAATGTCTTCATCTAAGACTTCGTTCTGGGCTTCCACCTGCTCCTTTTGCTTACATTGTACACTGGAAAATTAATCTTTGTCTCAAGTATCATATAAAAATTAAGTTTTGCTTCAGCATAAGGGTATTCTACTGTGTACACCATTTACAGGCCAAGGGATAACTAGTAACCATTTAAATTTGGTATAATTGAAAACATTAGAGAAGCGAGAGTTCTTATTTGCCCTCCTTTGAGAAGGCATGTATGGACTTTATCCCGGGCTTTCACTTCAAGGTCAAGGTCACAGCTTCTTCCACAGATTCTCACTACTTAAAAGTTTCCAGTCCCCGACTGACATATGCTCTTAGCCCACTTTGGTGCCTAGAGCAGGACCCCTGTTGGGTACTTGGGTCTCACCTTTCAGCTCTGAGCCACATCCTTCCAGAGGTTTTAAAGTTTCACCCTGAACTGTCCTCTCCGCTCTCTCCACGTCTGTTCTAGAGCAGCTTTTCCCAGGGAAGGTGCCAGAAAACAATGGGTTCCATAGCCAAATGAATCTGGGAAACTCTGCACCTTGGAGGCTCCCAAAGCATTTTATCATGTCAAAGGCATGAGAAGTCCTTCATAAAGAAACCAATTTAGCTTTGTTTTCCCAATATTTCAAAAACGTATGGGAGCACAGGATAATTTTTTCCTATGACATTATTGTAACACACTTGGGGAAACCAAAGATCTGGTTTCTGTCGGGTCCTCAGCCAACGAACTCTCAATGAGCTTAACCTAGATTCTCTGTTTATCGGGTCCATTGGTTATTCCTTTCATCTAAATATCATGTTGCTCAAAGACCTCTTAGGTCTCTCTCAACTTTGCTTGCTGGTATTATCAAGCCACCTGGGCCCATTCTCCTTCACTGCAGTTCATATCCACCCCCCTCTCTTTGGGAATTCATAATGTATATTTGCATGTAAAAAGACAGTCCAGGAAAGATCCCCCAGTGTCTCCCCTTCAAATGTGTTTAAATAGAGTCTTAGGAATTTGGAACTGAGATGAGGTGCTTAGAAATCCCCGTTACTCTTCTAACTTTATAAATAAGAGAACAGAGCAGTAAGACCAGAGCAGGGATTTTCTGATTCCCAGTCCAGTGATCTTAGGAGGTGACTCAAGCTTCCCAGAGGCACATGAGATTGATTCATACCAGAGGGTAAATTTACTAATTTGCAATGAAGAGTGAGATGTGTCTGGCACAAGTCCGGCTATCTAGAGAGAGAGGTCTACCCAACTATTTGTTATCGAGCTTCTGTTTCATCATGGACTAAGTGGCAAGAGATTAGATAATTACTGTTAGATCTCTTCAGCTTCACATTTTAAATCACTCCGTATGTCTCAGCATCCTGTTTTATATTTTAACACACCAACTCTGGCCCTTGGTCTCAGGTTCTTTTAATCCATAATCATCCAATTTGGGGAGTGGGTCCTTTTTGCCCTATCCTGGGCATCAGATAAATTTTCTCAAGATTCTTGAATAAAAGATTCTTTTTAAAAAAACAAACAAACCAGGTATCCACAGCTGCTGATTTGGTCTTGAATAAATATTAACATCCCCATCTCTTCCTGGAATCTCCGAATTAATGTAGCTGCCCCACACTCACCAGGATCTATCCATTTTATTTCCACAGCGAGACCTAAAGCCCCAGGGAAAGCTGAGCACATTGTGAAATCTAGGCTACTCCATCTGATAGTTGTAGCAGTTTCCTGCAACACCAGATCATGGTGTCATTAGCTCCAGATTATGATGACAGGTCTCCTAATTCAGGTCAGTGATAGTGCTTTTAAATCACTCACACTACTGAATTGTTTCATTTATTGAAAGAATGTCCACTGCCCCCAGGGCCTCTGGGCATGGGTACAAAACACTGCTATCAAGAGGGGTCCGCAGCAGTCCTCAGCATGCTAATTATCACATTTCTACCAGCAACACTAAGTACACCAACAAGGATAAACTATAAGAAACATATGATTCTTGTTCACACTTACATAAAATACTGACAATGCTGTTAGTAATTAGTTACCAGATCCTCAATTGCTTTGTTTTTTGGCATTAGTAATATGCCACTTGAAGCTTTACACCAAATTAACATTACCCGCATTTGACTGTTTCCAAGCCCCTTGAAAATGTGCTATCCTCTAAAAGCAAAGACGATGCTCCTGACAGTTAGATGTGAACTTGGAATTGTTTGCTTGCAGCCTCTAGTTAAGAGTATAATCCATTTTGGTGCGGGATCAGACTGGTCTGACATCATTAGCAATTGTCCACCGGGATGAAAGATTATTTGAAGCTACCTCACCTGTCTGGAAATAAGTTTATTAGCCTGTAACTCTGTCCAACCCTCAAGTCTAACTGATCAAGATGAGGGAATGCAAACTCTGAATATAACCAAGGCACTTACTCATCTAGGACTAATTCTGGGTCCACGATCAGCTCATAAAAAGAAATATAATGCCAGAATTTTAACGATTAAATCATTTTATAATCAATGCTGCTAATCCCTTAAATTTAGTTTCCACTTTTCTATTTACAGAAAGTTAATGACATCTGTTGATACCCAAATCCCTTATGAAACTGAGTGAGCTAGTAACGACATAAATCATTTCCATTGTAAAGAAAAAGTGCTTCTGAAATAAAAAAGATTAGCGAAGCCCAGGCAAAATCCCCAGACCAGCATCCAAATTCTGTTCCAAAAAAGTAAGCATCTATATTGTCAAGAGAGAAAAACAACTGTCTGTAACTCCATTTGGAGGAACTGCCCCTGCTTTTGTCTTACAAACAATCCTACAGACATTATATAATTTGTTTGGTTTTGTTTTCTAGTGACACTATAAATCAAATGTTTTCCATTGACACTGTAACTAGAAAATTGGATCTAAGTGTCTCCCCGGTTAACGCAGCCTTACAAGATCTGAAGTCTTCTGGCTTCACTTCCAAATCCCAGATCTTTGACTACCCAGTTTAAATTGAAATACGAATGTGTCTATTAGCGGCTGAGAGAGTTCACATTGAATCCAGAAACTCCAGATTTTTGCTACAGGTTAAATATTTTCTATGCTATCAGTGCAGATCCTAGAATTGTGGTTAATCTTTTTCTTTCACAGGTTCTAATTTAATCAAATGTGATGTTTTTGTTGTTGATTGGTTAATGGTGCTTTCGAGTGTGGAAGTTCTGATTCATCAGCAAATAGAAAAACTTGCTCTGGAGGCTCCATTGTTTCACCCACCATTTCAAGAAATTTCTCTTGCAAGCATACAAAAGATGGCTGGTTGGACCAGAGGGGCCCCTCCATTAAACTAAGAGAGGATTTTGTTTTGGGGGAGGGTTGTTTGTTTTTGCATTAAGTAACATGAAAGAAATTTAAATTCATGATCTTTGATTCTTAATATCGTGGTCTAATAAATTGAACTGACCATTCCAGATATTATAAAAATGTGATCCAACATTTAGCGGGGAAATATTACCTCAAGTATTTAGTTAATGAATGTATTCTAGATTCTAATGTTTTTGCTATGCTGGCAAGCAGAAAAGAACTATATAGTATTGGTAACAAATGTTTTGCTCCTGCAAGTAATTATTTCACTTAAAACAAAATACTCCACTGTTTTTTTCTCTTCTACAATGTGAATTCTTCGATCCTTTTGGATAAAAGGCTCAGATGATCTGTTTTCTCTAGCCAGAATGACTGCATATGTTCAAATAATATATCAGTTTCATCAGCCGCCATAGAATCGGCACATATGACAATAAATCATTTCGGGAACTTCCTGAATCCCAGCCAAGTTGTAGACAATAAAAGATTCTGTTTGTAAAGGCAGCTATAAAAGTTAATTTCATACAGGTTCCCCAGCACACATGCTACGGTTCAGTTCCAAACAGATGTGATCTTGGAACAGCAATGGAAAATGGCATGAAGTATTTTCACTAACTTTCTGTATCAAGAGATTCACATACTTAGTGTTTTTTGCAGCCTTTGGTCATTAACACGCTGCAGCAGGTACGAAGACTAAAACCTGTCCCTCCTGAGTTTAAACAATAGTTGGACTCATCAGAAGCTGCACGTTTGTCTGAATTTTTGTAATTTAAGCCACTCTTCATACACTAACGAAGCTCCCTATTAATGGTCCTCTGGAATTGATTTGCAACAATAATGATCAGTCCTTCAGATTATCATTTGCTGGAATGGGGATTTTCCAAACGTGGTAAAGATATACCTTCTCCACAAAATCCCTGCTGAGTCTGAGAGTACAAAGTGCAATTAGAGTCCAAGAAATCGTAAAACAATTCAGTGCTGAGGGCCGAATGAGAGCATCACTAACATATTAATCATACACCTGAAATTAATTAAGGCCAACCTGAGGATTAAGGTGCTGCGGGCCAACAAAGAAGGAAAAGTGCTCCTGATGATGTTCCTTGGAGGATATTTATATAATCACCCTTTATACCAGCAGATTGCTTTAAATTACATATGACGCTTTCCATTCACTAATTCATATGAACATCAAGTCAACCTCATAAATTTATGAGGGATTCTTATTTTGAGGGTTTGAAGAAATGGCTTAGTGACATTAAGTGGCAATTCCAAAAAGTACAAAGGAAATAAAGGCCACAATCCTAGGTGCATGGCCTTGAAGGCCAGTAGATTAAGAGAGGAGTTCTAATAACTGCAAGGGGACCACTGGCACTGCGTTCTGGGACTGAGTTCCAGGAGGGTGTTCACACAGAAGACACAAGAAATAAGTTCTATCAGCTCAGCCACTGACCATCTATGGCCTTCCTTTTCTCATCTTTAAATGTGAGACGGGCAGACTAGAAAATGAATTCTAAGTTATCTTCCATATCTAACCTTCTACATGGGTCCTCTAGATGGAAGTGGCAGAGATGAAGTGTTATTTATTGGCAAAAGGCACTAGGAAACATGCTTTGTGAGACTTTGGTTGATGGTATCTCTGCCCCTTAACCATGTTTTATCACAAGTGCTTTGCATTTTCAAGAAATAGGTAAAATAGTGTCAAACCACGGGTGGAGTGACCTCAAAGCCAGAGGATATGTGCTCTTGTTCCAGGGTGAGAGACAGAGCAGAACCCAGTGCAGGCAAGTCAGGGAGCAAGAAATGAGATCAGTGTCACCAACCACTGTGCATCTTTCAGTTGGTCTCACCTGGGATTGGTTCTCAGTTTAGTAATTGGTTTTGGAACTAAGAGCAAGTGGTTTTGCTTCACCAGGCAAGTCAGAAACCAAACACCTTGACTGTGACTAGCCTGATCCTTGCCTGAAAAACTAAGCTGATTGTGGTGTCTCTGTCCAGATTCCTACAACTTCCACTTTTGACCAATTGAGACAGTGCCACAAGCAGGAATGGGTCTCACATCCAGTCTAATATCCTCTCCTTCCTCCCCCATTTTGCTATTTAGAACACAGCAGGTCTTTGCTAGCAAGCAGTCAGTCTATGGGTTGAGTAGTAAAGGTTCCAACTCTTTAACCTTTAATCTGAGGCACTCAGTGGAAGGATTGGTTTGATGTCCAGACTCTACAATGAAAATGATTCCATTTAGCAATCCTATGAAAACCGTAGTCCTAAGTTTACAATAACTAAAACATCTATAACTCGTAGCAATTACTCTCTATCATCATCTATCATCAGAACAGGCCAATTTACAAGGTAAGTGAGCTGACTTTGTTTTATTTTACCTAATGGATCAGCTCTTTGGAAACAAACTATGTATTTTATTAGGTTATAAATAGTACTTTAGTGGCAGGGAGAGTTTGCATCTGGCTTGCAGGGCACAGCTCTTTACCTGGCAAGATTAGGGTCATCGGTTTTTAGTCCATATTACTTCCTAGAAGATGTTCCCAGCAAAGGAGCTCTTCTTTATATATTCCCATGTTTCAAATATATCTCTTTTAGCCCACAAAGGATTGCGCTCCCCTGGGAGTGTCTAATCCAAGACCAGTTGGTTTCAAATAACCTCCACCCTCAAATGCCTGGTAGCATCCCCACAGAGCAGCCTGGTGAGGTAGGAGCCCACCAGTGGGCTTGCCGTTTGACAGATGAAGAACCTCACAGAAAGAAGAGACGGGCCATTTGTCCAGGGACACACTCATGGAGTTCTGACTCTTTTTGCTCTGTGTCACCAGCTCTGGGTGACAGTCATAAAAGAACAAAGAAAGGGCTTTTTATGTTGATTTTTGTATTGATCATGGATTTCCTTTTAGCTTGAAAGTATTTTATAGATAACATAATAATGCCCTGGGCAACTCCTCCACGTAAGTAACCCATAATAACATGTTAATTCATTTTAAAATATTGCCGCCCAAATATAAGATTTCTACAAGTTGGCTTCTCATAGAAGGAAAAACAAGAAGTCACACACAGGTACTGTTAGCCAGGAATCTTCCTTGGTATTTTCACCATCACTGGGCAGAGATTTTTTTTTTCCAGTTATAAAATAGATTTTGTTACCGAAACAACTACATAAGCCTTATGCTTTGAGAAAGAAAATCAACCCTTAAGACATTTAAAGATAATTCCAAATACTTTAGAAAAGTTGTGTTATTATATCAAAAGGAGCCTGGGCAGAAATTTTTGTAGTCCCAATCCAAACATTGCAATTAGTTTTGTAGTTTTATATAATTAGTGGTGAAGTTTCAAAATACCCAAGCTGATATCCAGCCATTCAAAGTTATTTAAAAGTAAACTTATAATTTTAAAAATAATAATTAAAATAAATAAGTAAATAAAAGTAAACTGATAATTAATTAGTAATATTAATAGTCATAAAATCTGTACAATGCTTGAGAGTTGATCCAGTGCTTTCACACCTATCACATTAAATCTGCACAACTTCTCTAAATTGGCTACTATAATCCTCCTTTCAAAGATTAATAGTGTGGCCAAAAAACTCAGAGACAGGATTCATACTCAAGTCTTCTGAATCAAAATGGAAAGCTTCCTTCATTTTACCAAAAATAAATCTCAGCAGGGCCAGGTATATTTACAATCCATGTTGAGGAATCATAAGTTGAATAAAGAGTAATTTCACATTTCTGAAATTGTACATGAACTAATTTTAAACTGGATAAAATTAAGAGGATTAAGTACCAAACACAATGTATTCGGCAGATCTCCCTCAGCTTTAATACTTTGCCCAACACTGTGTCCATTGATAGTTTTCCCTACAACCAGCCAAAATTACTTCAGTTCTCTGGAGCAAAAACCTCTTGTTCTCTGATGGTCTGCCTCTGTATGCCTCAGGGGATGTCATCATCTCCCTCCATCTCTGTCTCTATTATACCTCCAGAGAAGAGGACTTCAGATTCTGGGTGAGCTCTAGATCGTAAATATCTATAGGGCTACAGGTGCTTTGCAAATAATGTTCAGCAACCACTGCTTCTGTTCCCTCAAATCTCCTTGAAAAAGAACAAATTACCCACTGATCACCAAGCAAATGCCACTTAGCCCTGCACTATTATGATTCTAGCAAGAGAAGGGGTTCAGAACAGGTTTCCCCAAGATGTGCCACTTGGGCATGTGAATTATTTTGAGCTGAAGGCAATCAAGATCTTGTGGGCTCACAAGGAGCTTTTACCTCTCCCTTAAACAATTTAAATTTGGGGCCCTGCCCATAATAAGAGTTATCACCAAAGATAATTTTTATGATCTATGTAAGGGGCAGGGCAAACTTCAAACTTCTAATTACTGAACATCTGCTCTTCTTGTCCTGCAATGACCTCTTTCCCCTTTGCAACTCTAAGGTGCCTCACCTCACCCTTAGCTCAGACTGTCCTATATACCTATTTACCTTTCTGTCTCGGAATCTCTCATGTATTGGGATGTCTGACTTTCTCATGTATGTGGGGTTCCCATATGTACACATGTAATTAATTTTTTTTTCATTTTTCTCCTGTTAATCTATCTCATGTCTATTTGATTATTAGACCAGCCAGAAGAACCTAAAAGAGTAGAGGAAAGATTCTTCCTCCCAAATACAAGGGAAGGCCAGAAATAGATTTGACCTAGAGAGAACAAAAATGTTTACCAGCAATGGGCCATTAATTGTTTCTCTTCTATTAGAATTTTAATATTTTGGTTCATGGGTGTTTTACCCAACTTGAAATAAGACTTCATGGCGTTTGAATACATTTTCCCTTTCCCAAACCACTGTAAAGAATAAGGGTTTGCATTAATGTCTGTTAGAAAGGGAGGAAAGGAGGGAGGCAAAGAGGAAGGAAAATAGAGTAGGAAGGAGGGAGAGAGAAAAGAAGGGAGGAAGAGGAAAGAGGGAGGGAGGGAGAAAGGGAGGAAAAGAAATAAGGAAGGAACAGAAAAGAAGACAAGAGAGGAGGGGAGGGAAGGTTCTTAGGGAAAATTTAGCTCAGGGACTGTATCAGAGGCTATTTGTCCATCAATATTCATTCTCCCATATTTAATAATGCAAGTTCTAAGCTGTACCTGGGCACAGCCCCGCAGCTGAGGACCACATTTCCCAGCCTCCCTTGGAGCTTGGCGTGGCCACGTGATCAAGGTGTAGCCAAAGGGATTGGAGCGGAAGGGTCAGCAGGCCTCCAGGTCACTCCCACGCCTTTCCTCCTTCCTGCTGACTGCGGCTGTAGCTGCTGCCTCGCCTCCAGACCCAGCCTGCTGACCTCTGGACTGTCCCATAGCGAAGGAACTTCAATTCTGGTTATGTCTCTGTATTTTAGGATCTTTCTGTTTTAATGCGTTAGCCTGTGCCCTAACAAATACAGGGATCAGGGCTTTCATCTTGTAGTACATAGCAGGGCACACCTCGGAACGGTGTCTTAATCAAGTCCCTTGTTTAGTGAGTTAGTTTGTCAGTTTGTCAATTGATTTACTAATCGGCTAGTATTGCTCAGCACGTGCTCTGTTCAAGCACTCTGCTTAGCACTGTAGTTACCTATGACATCACCCAGCCCTCAGGAAACTGATCATCTAGCTGTGAAGACCAGACAGACCCAAATACCACAAAGCGGCCTGTACACTGCCACTCTCCACACAAGCGGCGTCAGCGGTGAGCGAACAGCCCCACTTCTTCTACCTTCATCAGTAACGTGCCTCCTGGCCCGAGGGCCCTCCCAACTTGAAATAAGACTTTATGGTGTTTGAATATATTTTCCCTTCCCCAAACCACTTCACTTTCCTCTACCTCAAATTTTCCAATTATGAAATAGCCCCAGTGTGACTATCCATGTCTTCACCCATTTGACTTGATGACTTGGGCTTCCTAACCCCTCCAGTAAGCCTCTTCCTCTCTAGTCCTAAGGCACATGGAAGTGGGCCTGGACCATTGCATAGTATTTTGTTTAAGGCGTGCACTACGGACGTTGAAAATAATCACTCAGCACCTCTCTTCCTGCCGCCCAAATTGCAAACCTAGCATTGCTGTACTGGCGGCTGCTGTGCCTCACGCTGAACGACTGCCCTCCAGGAGCCCGAGAAAAGTGGCTGCACAAACTGGCACAGGTGCCCAGGCACCAGAGCCGGAAAAGGTAAGCAGGCCTGAACAAAACCAGGAGGAGCGTTGATGAACCAAGAAGGAATATAGACCAGCTCTCATCATATGCCATCTAGAGCGGTTTTTTAAACTAGTAATCAAATTGTTGCACTGTTCACCAAAGGCGAGAGTAATGTCTGTCTAGGATGTTGACCAACATTAAATGAAACACCCACATGAAGTGGAGTTTCACCTATTACTTTGGATTAATTACATCCCCAACCTACTTATGTGGGGGAACTGGAGCAATTTCTAAATGCTAGGTGAGGTTGAGAGCAATCTCCAACCTCCCAGCTATGAGGGGAGCAATCTGTGATGCGGAGAAGAGAGAAGTTGTTTTGCATTAGAAGCTGCTCAGCTACATCTAACTTATCGAGTGACAGTATTTTCGTGTATAACATGAGATAGCAACACAGGATTTCTCTGAAATACCGATAAATGAAAATGCCTAGCATGCTGCCTGACCCAGAAGAGTTAATCATTAGTTGGTAGTTCGATCAGAAATGAACATTTAAAAATGCTAACATTTGCTCCTAAATGAAAATAAGAACCTAGTGACATGGAGGAAAGGGCTGCCAGAATGTGATATGAAAAACTAGGCAAACGAATCCTGGAAGGAAACCTGTATACCCTGAAGAGGAACCGTTTCAGAAAACACAAGAAAACTGGCAAAGACGCAGCATGAAGTGACAGAGAAATATGCAGGAATGTTCCGAAACCAGAGGGGGTCTCCAAGGACGTGAACCCAGGAAAGAAAGGGAATGATTCGCTGAGCTTTCCCAGGAGCAGGACAGCGAGCAGTCCCAGCCTGGTGCACACGCGTAGGGTACATAGTGATTATTCTCAACAGCAAATGACGGAGGGGCCGCACGGAGCTTCCCGTGTGGTCAAGGTTGAAAAGAAGCAAGAGGAAAACCTCTTGGAGAACTGCAAAGAGATTCAAAAGCCTGAGATAGGTGGCCTAAAAAAATACTAAAAGATTCTATATTCCTATCGACCTAGGATCCAGGAGATCGCGGTTCCATTCCCAGTCAGGGGCATGCAGGAGGCAGCAGATCAATGACGATTCTCCCATCATTGATGTTTCTCTCTCTCCTTCTCCCTGTCCCTTCCTCTCTCTGAAATCAATAAAGATATATTTAAAAAGAAAAAGAAAGAAAGAAAAGAAGGAAGGAAGGAAGGAAGGAGGGAGGGAGGGAGGGAGGGAGGGAGGGAGGGAGGGAGGGAGGGAGGGAGGGAGGGAGGGAGGGAAGAAGGAGAGAGAGAGAGAGAAAGAAGAAAGAAAGAAAGAAAGAAAGAAAGAAAGAAAGAAAGAAAGAAAGAAAGAAAGAAAGAAAGAAAGAAAGAAAGAAAGAAAGAAAGAAAGAAAGAAAGAGAAAGATGGATTCTATATTCCTGTCATTTGCCAAACTGTTGGAGTGTTGACCCCATGAGACGCCCATATGTTGTGTAAAATCACTTTGGACGCTGACGGCATGTGTGGCGTTTCGGAGACATGGGTTCTGGGGGGGGGGGGGGGGGGGCTGCAGGGGGCTGTGCCCTGCGCTGTATTTGGAGAGAAATGAGCGATCGTTGCCAGGACACAGTGGTGGGCCCTGGGGGGCTCTGGGAGCCTGCGTGTGTCGCCCCTTCTCCAGCGACCTCCAGCTTCTGCCCTCTGGGCTCACCCTGAGCCTGAGCTGTCACTTGATTTGTACCTTTCTTCTAACAAAGGATTGGGTGTCTGGATTTCACCAGTGTTCCCTCAATCAGAAAAAGCAGTGATGTCAGGGCAGAAACACCCACCTCTGCCTGTAAGCCCACAGGACAGAGAGGTGACTCCTCCAAGGGACGCAAGAGGTCCTGGTAAATGGAGAGGAAGAAAGGGAAGGAAATCCTTCCCCGAACCTCTGACCAACATCACAGCCAGGTCCACCATCAGGTGCTGTCCTGCTTTGCTTTCTTTCAAGGAGGCAGAAACCCTACCCCATCCACCCCGCCAGCACCCAGCTTGTGAGCAGAGCTGAGGCACCTTCCCTGTGCCCCCACCTTGGGGACAGGGAAGGGCAATGGAACCCTCAGAACACTGAAGCCTGGTTTCCCCGCAGTCTCCAGTTGGATGCACCTGCCCTTCCCTTTCACGTCCCTTCAGTCCTGCCCCTCACCCAGCACCCTGCACCCCAGTTATGGCCAAAGCTGTTTGTAAGTTCCACACCCCAGTGGAGGGGATGAGACAGAGGGAAGACAAACCCAGGCAGAGCTGCAACTTGACCCATGTGGGGCGGCCAGATGGCTCTTTTTCTGCCTAGAAATGCATTTCCCTCCGACAGCCTCAAGGCAGTAACAGGGCCCGTCGCTGCAGGCAGAACGTCAGCCTGGTGCTCACCGCACACTTTCAGCAGGACTGAAAAGCTACAGTGCACCCCTGCTTCCCTGGACCCTCACAAAGTGCAGAGCCATTTATTTTCCTTTGCTTAATCTCCCCTCCTTACCACCAAGACAGTGTGAAGCCTGGAGATCTGTGCTCAGCACAAGACAAGACAGAGAGGAAGGAGAGGCACAAAGGTTTTCTCCGGCGTGCTGCCCGGGGAGCCAGGCCTTTGACATGTGCTGGAGGTGTGGTGTCCAAAGTAAACCTTTGAACTATTTTTTGGAACCTCCAAAAAGACCCTGCACATCAAAGGGGATCTGATCCCTGCTCCATGTGTTGCAGGCATCGTTAAGCATTTTGCATGAATCAACCACCTTCTGAAAAAGAAAGGAAGCCCAAACTCAAAGCACATTGCCAGTCCCTGGACCCAAACGTGGCCCCAAGCACATGCTCACCACATGGCTTCTTTCCCTGGTTCAGTGGAATCAAACCCTACAGACACGCCCCGGGCTCCTCCATCGCACAGCGGTCGGTTGTCACAGAGCCACTCTGCAGCCTCCCAGTCAGGATACAATGGGGCCACTTGTTGGAGCAGCCCCATGCCCCTCGCCCATGCCTACCTCGAGGGAGCCTGCATGAGCTCTGACTCCAGTCACGAGGGGAGCCCTGCTGGGCTGCCCCACCCCAAAAGCCAGCACAGGATGCAGCCTGCGGCTGAATAGGGAGTCCTGTGTGAGCGCCTTGGCCCCGTGCCCAGAAAGCCACATCTTATGCAAGCTCCGGCTCTGGTGGGCACGGCAGAGAGTTCCAGCCTCCGAAAGAAGGCGGAGCAGGGGCAGATCCCGAGGCCTGAGGCTCCTCCGCCATTTACCCTCCAGGGGCTTCACTCAGTTCTCCGCAGGCAGCTGTGTGATCTGCGGGGGGTGAGCCAAAGCTGCAGAGGCCACAGTTGCCCAGTAGCTCCTAGACACTGGTGAGATATTCTCTCTGACCAGCCTGAGGAGGGGAGCATTTTCAGGTCCCCACCTACAAGCCGTGCTCTCTACAGACCCACAGCTGGAGCGATCATTCGAGGGCAGCAGGGAGTGGCCCTGGGAGGCCACTTATGTCCTCTCCAGCCCCTCACAACTTCAACCCAATAACAGCCTTCAAAGCACTAGGAAGATATCCGATCCTATGATTTCACTGGAGGTACATGAAACAGTTTTTAAGACAAGATTGCTGTCATTCTGGGCAATTGTCTTTTTAAAAGTCATTTTCTCTTCTAGATTCAGAAAGAAAAAAAAAGGCTTAAATTGCTAATGCAACTTCACTGGTAAGAGTTTTAATTAGCAGCTCAAACACTGCCCACATTCCGGCTTTTTAATTAATAGGCACAATTTCTGTTGAGTTCTACTTCAGTAGGAGCTATATAAAACCAGTGAGTGGGTGACATTATTCCATTCAAAAAAGAATTATAAAAAGAAAAAAAAAGCTGAATTAGAAGGAACAGAGAAGACAAATGAACTGTTGCTCTGGGTGATACATTTATAAATAAATATTACTACCTAACACCTCTTGCTGGAAGCCCTTCGCCTCATGACTAACCAACCCCTTGAATCATTTTAACACCTTGACACCCTGACCCTTGAGTCCAGACACTGAGGATCCCAGCCAGAGATCGTCATTCAACAAACACTGACCGAGTATGCTATCTGCCAAGCACCAGGCAGGTACCAAGGATGACAGAGCTGGTCCCCACTCTGCAAGGAGATGACAGAGCTGGTCCCCACTGTCCAAGGTGCTCATAGTCTTATAGGAAATAATCACCTAAGAAAAAATGCTGTATAACTGGACCACAAGCACCCAAGTGCAAAAATCATGTCCTATTTATTTTTATCTTTCCATAGTCCAGACAAGGCCTAAACACAGTGGGCAATCTCTAAATGTCTGTCAAATGACAAGGACAGGTGAATAATGGGTGTCTCCACACGTACAGTAGTGACACAAAGGAGGCATGGTCAGCTCTGCTAGGGTGGGGTAAAGTCTGGTGACAGTGACCTGGAGCCCTGAAACAAGGCCATACCATATGGCATCTGTTCTAATTGCTCAGAGCCCAAGCAGACCTGTTGTTAAATATACTGGTCATCATTATAGGGAGAGAATTGAGACCCTGAATCTGGGTCTTATAGACCAAGTGGCGTTTCCCATACAGGAAAGCTGGGAAGGGCATTCTGGGCAGAAGCAGATACAGGCAAAGGCAAATAAACCGGAAATTTACCAAACAAGTTGGAAAGTTCTGAAGAGAGAGCTGAGCTGACAGGCAGGAGCCAAATCCTGCAAGAGCATTGTCTGTCGCACGCAATCGTGCAACTTTTATCCTGAAGGTGAGGAGGAGTCATCAGAAGGCTGTAATCAAAAAGAGATCTGATGAAACCACTTTGATAAGAAAAGAGACAAATCCAGAAAAGGACCAGTTCAAAGGGCTGGGAAATGGTAAGTGGAAAGGTGTGAGAGGTTGGAAGCAAGGCGCTGGCAGTGGGTTAGCTAGAGGGAGTACATGAATATGGGCATATTTGTCAGGTGGGCTATCCTGAGACCAAATTTAGGAATGTGTTAGATGTGAAGGATGAGAGAAGAGTTTAAAATAACTTCCAGCTTCCTGGCTTAGATAACAGGGTAAGGGTGGGGGAAGTCTACTAACAAGATAGGACACAAAGGAGCCCAGGAAGGCTGGGGCAGGGAAATGATGAGTGTTACACGGTGAGTGTTGCTTTTGCCATGACAGATGGAGGAATCCAGGGTGGGTTCAAAACTCAAGTACGAAGATCTGTCCTAGAGAGCTCTACCTATACTGGTCTGGGATTTATGTGGCTCTGTGTGTGTGTGTGTGATTTTCACACTTTCATGCAGTATCTCTCTCTCCTTCTCCCCCTCCTAAAGATTTCTGCCTGTGTCATCCCCTGATGCTAATTCAGAAGATGCCACAAAAGGCAGTGCACAATGAGAAGGCAGCTATGACATTGATGAGTGGAAGTTACGACAACACAGACTCCAGGAACACTTCCAAGTAGGGGAAAATGCTCACACTTCATTTCTCACACATGCTCCAGAGAGCTCAGAAAGAACTCCCAGTGCTCTCGAAAACCTCAAGGAAACTTTCTGCCTTTAAAAGAGAAAAGAAATAATAATAAAAAAAAAGAACCTTGCTTAGCACACATCATCAAAGTCTTAGCCTATGCTTAGCTGCTTGGTCTGAACCACACACAGGCTTCTAATATAAAGTGATGGTCCCACCAGACACCTACCTGTTGAATTCTGAGCAAGAAATCCTGAACAATCAATAGACTACCCTATTATCTCCTTCCCTTCAGATATTTTTCTTATAGTCCCAGCTCCCTCAAAAGTGAAGTAATTCTTACTGAACCTTCACATCAATTAATCTGCCCCCAGTTCAATGAATCCACTCCTATCTGGTGCACACTGTAATTTCTAGGTGGCAAACAAAGCCCAGGAAAAAATCCAAACCCATAGGGTTGCAGCATAGCCAACTGGCTGGGCTCTTCCTGATCACCTTGATGGTCCACAAGACCTGTCTACAAATTAAGTCAACCCTACTGGTGTCATTTTACTGCCTGGCTGGGGCCACAGGAAGAATAAACACTTTCATAAGTCTATACAGCAAATTGGCTGTAAGAGCTCAGGAATCCCTGTCATTAGAGAAATGAGTTCTAGCCATCCCTGGGAAGAGGGCAGTCTGCACAGGTATTACTGAACCAACTATTAAACTGCCTCCCATTCAGATACAATGTGAAGTCTAAGGCGGGCCCAGGTGAGCTGCCCAAGAAGAGGCACAGCGAGGAGTTCACAAGATCTTGTGTGTTACAAGTAGCGTTGATTCTAATTATGCATTGTAGTTATGCTCCCTAAAGTCTCAGTGAGCACTGGACCATCACTCCCAGGGGATTTCCAGGTTAGGTTCCTGTCATCCTCTGGTCACCACAGTTCCATCGGCCAATCAATACATAACCTTGTTTTACGTGTGTTTCTGTTTAAAGACATTTCATGTAACAGCTACTGTTGATTCATTAACATGGAACTCACAGCCAACAGCTCTATGACTCATGCCTGAACAAAGATTCTCTAACATGTTTTTAAGACACATCACGGCCTTCCTGCACTAAAGACCACTAGACAGCCCTTCAGCACTCTTTTTAAATGGTGAAATCACCAACAAAAAGCACTAAAATGTGGGAAGTGTAGCACCAAATAGACCAGGTAAAGGGCATTTGTTCACAGTAGGAGAGCTACCGTGAAACCAGAAGGCAGAGTGTGGCCTTGTTCAACCTCAACTGGAAATGTGAGCCCTGGATGACTCAAATTTTCACCACTCTGTGTACGTCCACAAATGACTGCGAAAGCACTGTAATTACTGACCTAGCAGTTACAAATGCATTTTAGCCTGTATGCAAATTTACAAACATGAATCTGAATAATGAGGATGGACTGTGGGTTGTACCATAACTCTCCTCTAACCCAGATATTCTGCGGGGCATCAAGACTAGGTGTTTAAACACACTTAAGGCAGTTCATCTTCAAGGTCATTCGAGCCATGCTCTCTTCTTTAGGATTTTAGTATACTTTAAAAATATATATAAAAATAAAGAAATGACCAACAGGGTTATTAAAATTGTAGTATAGTAGACCCTCCCCCTTATGGAAGGGAGATACATTTCAAGACCCCCGGGAGATGCCTGAAAATGTGGATAGTACCAAACCCTATATATGCGGTATTTTTTCTATATATACAAACCTTCAATAAAGTTTAATTTATAAATTAGGCAAAGTAAGGAAATAACAATGACTAATAAAATAAAACAATTACAGCAATACACTATAATAAAATTTATGTGAATGTGTTTTCTCTCTCATTCTCTCTCTCTTTGTCTCTCAAAACACCCTACCGTACTCTGCTCACACTTCTTGTGATGATGTGAGACGACCAAATGCCAAACCTACTCCTGAATCTGCGTAGTCATCCCTTACTTGCAGTAAGTGGCTTGGTGTCACTCATTTAGGAAATCCCTTGCTGAAGTCTTCCACCCACAAGTTTAATGCCTTTTCCACTTAACTGAGCACTTATCTTATCACACATTGTGGTCATTTTTGCAGTTTGAGGTGCGACAGCAAAACTAGCAGGAATATCTTTTTCCTTCACAATTTCATGGATAGAAGATTCCTTCTTCTCATAGATCTTAGCAACCTCAGCATGTTTTTCCTTCTTTAATAAGTAGAGAATTTTCACTTTTTCACTGAAAGGAAGCACTTTATGGCTTCTCTTTATGGCTTCTCTGAATTGCCAGTTTCACTACTCTGTGCTTAGAGGCCATTGTGGAGTAAAATGAGGGTTCCTTGAACACAAGCACTGGGATTGAGAGTCAATCTGACAACCAACCAAGACCCCTACTATGTGACTAACGTGCAGGTAGGGCATGTAGCATGGATACACTGGACAGATTCACATCTCAGGTGGGACAGTGTAAAATTTCATCATGTTTCTCAGAATGGTGTGCAATTTAAAACATGATAAATATATTTCTGGAAGTTTGCATTTACTATTCTCAGACCACAGTTGACCTCAAGTAACTGAAACCACAAAAAGCAAAACCACCAATGAGGAGGGATTACTGTATATTGTAAATGTTTATATTTGACCAACTAATTCCTTTAACTCACTGCGCCAATACAGTGCAATACAATTGGCACTAATCATAAGATAACTGAAGGTTTTTAAAATATTACTTCATGGATCTTCACTAGCAGTATGGTCTGGCAGAAGAACATGAGTTTTAAGTTGTACAATGACAGTCATCTTTTATTCCATCCAGGTATTTCTGTCTGTAACCTCATTTGAAGAGAATCCCAATGTTTATATTTAAAGTCCTTTGTGAACAGGTGGCTCCAGCAGATGATTTTCCTGAACCTCCTTGACACAGGCTCATAAGCCAATGGTGGTCAAGGGGTCTTCAATGGGTTAATTACTCTCTTTTCAGTTCACGATGCAGTTAAAGGAACCTATTGTTTTATCTTCTGGGTGAATGGCAACAGAGACCCTCAGAAGGAAAACATCAGGACACAGTAAAGGAGTAGGTTAAACAAAAGCCAGAGATGAGACTATCCTCTTAGACCATGTGATCTACCACAGGTCACTTTCTGTCTCCAGGCCTGTTTCCTCAACTGTAATTAGAAAATGCTTCAGACCAGAGGTTGGCAAACATTTTCTGGAAAGGTCCAAATAGTAGATACTTTATAGGCTTTATGGGCCAAAAAGCAAAACCAAGAATATTTGTAAGTACTTATGGAGCAAGAAAGAAAATTACTTTTCACAATTTTGTCAACCATTTTAAACTGTAAAAGCCATTCTTAGCTCATGAACTATACAAAACAGACAGTGGGTTGGATTTGGTCTGGGAGACCTAGTTTGTTGAGCCCTGCTTTAGGTCAGATCGGTGCTGTCCAACAGAACTTCCCATATGATGGAAATGTTCTTTATCTGCACTGTGCCTATTGAACACTTGAGATGTGGCTAGTGTGACTGAGGAATTATATTTTTAGTTTATTTCATTTCCATTTAAATTGAAATAGGCATAGGTGTCTAATGGCTAAGCACAGCTTTAGATCTTCTCTCTACTTCCTAAGGCCCTAATATTTCATGTCTCTACAGTTTACCGCCATCAAGAGCGTCTGTTGTGTGAAGCTGGCAGATGTGGACAGGCTTTGGAGATTCTACTGTTGTTGATTACTTAGACCAGCATTGACTTTCTCTTCCCTAGTTGTCTACAGTGTCTCTAGTCCACCAAACCCATCCTAATGCTAAATTCCAAATGGTGCAGAGAAGCATCACAGGTACCACAACAAACTCAAAGGGGAGCTACAGAATATTTTATATTTGAAGAAACCATGCCATCTTCAGCATCTACCTATCAACATATCTACACTAGCTCCACGTCTTTCCAATAGTTCGTATAGTGCTACTAGTTTACAGCTTCATCAAGAGACAGTGCTGCATTCCTTTCCATGGAGTTATATCTTATGAAGGCTGGGTTTCAGCTGAAGTGATATAAAGCAAGAACCACAGTGCTGTCTTAGTCCATTCAGGCTGTTGTAACAGTTTCATAGACTGGGTGACTTACAGACAACAGAAATTTACTTCTCACAGTTCCAGAGGCTGAAAGTCTAAGATCATGGTGACAGCATGGTCAAGTTCTGGTAAGAGCTCTTCCAGCTGCAGACTGCTGACTTCTCCTTGTGTCCTCACAGGTTGGAAAGAACGAGAGAACTCTCTGGAATCTCTTCTTATAAGAGCACTAATCCCACTTATAAGGGATCCACTCTCATGACCTAATTATCTTCAAAGGCCCCCACCTCCAAACACCATCACAGTGGGGTTAAGGCTTCAACATATAGATTTTGGGGGGTACACAAACTTTTGGTCCATTGCAGGTGCCCAATCTAATTCCAAGATTTTTAAGAGCACAATTTTTATTCCTTTATTTCATTCTACCTCAAAAATTGTAACTCAATTTTTCTAATCCACAGTGCTCATCCACTTACTTGATGAAATTTCTGATGCCAGTTAGTCCCGACAAGAACAAAATGAATTTTCCCTGCCAAAATCTGGCTAAGTCAAGATTTTGCCTAAGTTTTATGAGAAAATTTTATTGAAGTACAGTTGACTCTTGAACAATACAGGGCTTGGGGGACCAACCCCTGTGCAGTCAATAATCCACATATAACTTTTAACTCCCCAAAAGCTTAACTATAGTAGACTGCTATTGACCAGAAGCCTTACCAATAACATAAACAGTTAATTAACATATATTTTGTATTTTATGTTACAAAAATAATAAGAAACAGAAAAACTTATCAATACTGTAAGTTTACAAGAAGAAAAATATCCATGGTATAAGTTGACCTGCCCAGTTTAAACCCATGTTATTCAAGGATCAACTGTATTTGTCAAATGTAAACTGGGGTTTCCTAACTCACCATTAGGAGTATCTAGTTCTTTTGGGGGACTTCTGCTCTTATTTTGTTTGTCTCTTCAATGGTTAATTCCAACCCCCCCACCATTTATTCCTGCTTCTGGAGGAATGGGAAGAAGATTGGTTCTGGTACTGATCAACGTTCTCTCTGCCCGAGAGTAAGAACCCATTATGTGATCATCCCTCCCAGCCAGTGAGCAGCCCTTTCTCCACTTGACCTGCAGACACAGAAAGTTTAAGGAGTGGCCTGGAATCTTTATGATGCTCTTTCCAACTCTCAGGGTTCTCTGGTGCCTGACTGCCACCCACATAAAGAGCAATGAATCTGAACCTATTAACATTTTTCTATTTTGATTATGGGGGAAACTTGGGAAACATAGCAAGCTGCAACAGGAAGGATTGCATAGAGTCCATGCCTTGTTTCTCCTCTAGAACCTTTGAAGAGAATCTGAAAGCGAAGGTGGGAGCTATGTGAGTGAGTGGTCACCTTCTGCTAATTATCAAGGCAGCCCTAAGGCTTTGTCCAGGTCCATGGTAAAATCTCTACAAGTGGGGTTGCCACTCCCCACCCCCAAGAGGGTGGGCCACACACAATGCATTTCACCATGGGGTCAGGTTTTCGGAAGTTCTGGCTTTCAACCCTACAATTTCCCTTAGCTGAGATACAGCCCACTTTACTTAGTTACTCTCTACTGTGTCACCCTGGGAGAAAATCTCTCTTTCCCACTGAAAACAACAGAAGACTATTAGATCCATATTACTAAAAGTAAAAAACCTTCAAAGTCCTGTTCAAACACCTCTGAATTCTAGCAACACCTGCTGACGGACTACTGGTAGCAGAGAGTGGCAGGGGAGGTGTAAGTCCAGCAGATTTCTCCTATACAAAGACAAAGTGCTTATATTCAAAGCTAAAGAACAGCTAGATGATCTTCTCACCCTGAGATTTCGTGATCCTACGGATAGCTCTGAGGGGTTTTGTGAGCTCTCTCTGCTATACAACCATGAATAAATTCTATAAGCTCCTTGTACTTTCTCTCCCTTACTTTGGCTCAGTTCAGAAATCTACTGTGAGCCCAACAATATGCTAGGTGCTAGGAATACAATGATGAACAAGGTCCAGTCCATGTCCTTAAGTAACCCCAAGATGAGGTTAAAAATAAAAAATGTATAAAAAGTAATGTCCTCCAAGAACACGGAAGTCAAGAACTCTAAAGAGAAGATGTTACCTGGGAGGCTGAGTACCACTGTCCGTTGGGTGCCGAGCAAGAGCATCTCAGACAGAAGGGAAGCATGACCACGGGATGCACAAATGTGACACATTCAAGAAAGGGCAAAGGTTAGCCTTTCTCAGCCTCTCAACTCGTCCCCCACCTCTAGGCTGTCCCCTGCAATCCCTTCTTCACTCCAAACCAGAGCAATCTTCCTAAAATGTGATTCTCCTAAAACCCCTTGGTAGATATGCTTAGCATGGCTGAAATGCACCCCACAATCTGTCCAGGCCCTGTCTCTCCAGCCTCACCTTCATCACTCAGCCAGTCCTTTGTAGCTGCCACTCTGTTCCCATCACCACCAAGCCTGGCTCACTCCACCTGACCTTCCAGGACTTAGCTTAAGGGTGCCTCCAATGAGAAGTCTTTCCCTCTCCCAAGGCTGGATTGGGTTTTTTCTAAGTGTCTCTAAGTACCCTGCAGCACACTTCAGACTGTGTTATAACGACCTTCTTGCTTGTCTGAACCCAAGCAGGACTGTCAGTTACTTAAAAAAAGACACTCGATAAATATTTGTGGAAGAAAGAAAGGAGGAAGAGAGAAAAGGTGGAAGAGAGGGTAGAATCCTGGAAAAATCTCAAATGTGAGAAATAAACTAAAGAAAAACTAAGAGCTAGGGGAAGAATAATGCGAAACGTGAGAGTGCCTTTGTGCGAGCAAAGGAAAAGAGAGTTTTTAGTAGGAGGCTCTTCTTATTGTAAGAGAAATGCTCTGCAGAAATCAGGTAGCAGATGATTAAAACAGGGTTCTTTGCCCCTTTTTTTGTGCCATGAATCTTTGGCAGTCTGGTGAAACCTACAGGCACATTCTCAAAATAATAGTTACTTATACAAGATACAATACACATGATAATAAATACAACTACTTATATTCGTTACCAGACTGTTAAAACATGTTATAGTCATATATATGCTTCTTTGTTAATTTATTAAGTAATAAGATCTAGCAGTTAGTCTATTAACCATTGTAATTTCTCAATAGTAATAAAAAAACAATACCTCCAGATATCTACAACCATTGTAATGTGATTTTAAAATACTTATGGATACTATTAGTACTTTTGTGGTTTGCTGCCTACACTCATAATTGAAGGAAATGATAAATTTCAGTTGAAGATTAATATTTCCCCATGAAAAATCATAGACTTTAACCAACTCACTGAATTAGCAATGAGATGCTAGCTGACCTTTGCCAGATCAGTTTCAGGCAGTGATGGGGCGCAAGCCAGAGTGAAATTAAGTAATGAATGAATGGGAGGAGAAAAAGTGGAAGCCATGATTATAGGCTCCTTTTTCCAGATGTTTCTGTAACCAAAAGAATGAAAAGGCTTGGAGTAGCTTGAAGGGGGAGAAATGTCAAGGGGATATAGAAATAGAATATCTCCTTGTAACCCAAAAGGTAATGTCAAGAACACAGCTAAGTCACTGTAGGAAGCAGTTCCTGCATCATGAGCAAAGGACAATAGATCAGGACAGGGAGTTATTAGCACTGTTTTTAGTAGTACAGGGAGATCAAGAACTGCACAGCCTCGCTGTCAGAAAGCAGGGGGAAAAACTATCAGAGCCACAGCATTCTTTTTCCCTGAAAAGTATCTGACTATTGTTTGGAATAGGACAGATAATGGGTTATCTTTGGAGTCAGTCTGCAATTTCCATTCTCCATGAAATTCTAATTGTAGAAAGGACCATAAAAAAGAAGTCTTCTAGTCTACAGGGAAGACATCTCCCAGAAACTTGCTCCAGATACAGTCTTTCTTGTACAGATGAGAGATGGTCTCAGGGCAACGAGAGTTATTTAGGCCCTGCCAGGCGTGGCTCAGCGGTTGAGCGTTGACCTAGGATCCAGGCGACCAGGGTTCGATTCCCAGTCAGGGCACATGCCCGGGGTGCGGGCTCGATCCCCAGTTGGGGTCGTGCAGGAGGCAGCCCATCCATGACCCTCTCATCATTGATGTTTCTATCTTTCCCTCTCTTTTCTTCTCTCTGAAATCAATAAAGATATATTTTTTTAAAAAAAGAGTTATTTAGTCCAGTTTTTTCTGGGTCAAAATTGAACACTGTCAATATCAGTTGATATCTGAGGCATCAGATGCTACATAAAAGAATGTGTATATGAGAGACATACACAATTAGAGAACATGGCAGGACAGACCCAATGGTTATTAAACACAACGCAACTGAAACAAAAATTGAGAAAGTTTGGCTTTCTTAACAACTTCCTTTTCCTAACCAAAGCAAAAAAAAAAAAAAGACTCCTGAAATCCAATGAGCTGGGCGGCAGGGCCTCGGAGAGTCTGGGGAGACCTGAACAGAAGGAAAGCTGTGCCGATATGCAAATAGCGTTTTCAAATCCAGGCTTAGCTTTTCCTGCAACTGAGAGTAATTAAGTGGTTAAAGAACTGCCTTTGAGCCTCTTCTTAGAAACAATCTCGAATCTGTTGGCTAGTTGACTTCATCCAGCCTTAGCCAGACCAAGACAAATCAAATTAAACGTCCACGGACGCAAAACCCAGAGCCTGTCGGACACTGGGAGCCACTCATACAGAGTCTATGGGGGGAAAGCTGGCCGTCCCAGCTAGGCATCCAGCACTGGGATTGAAGCTCAGGTGCTGCGAGGCCAGAGCCTAAAGGGACAATTACACCACCCGTGTTGATCATTGGACATTGTTAATTGTGCTTTTCCATGTAAGGGGCCCAAAGCCCTTTATA
Source organism: Miniopterus natalensis (assembly GCF_054644295.1). Taxonomy (NCBI): domain Eukaryota; kingdom Metazoa; phylum Chordata; class Mammalia; order Chiroptera; family Miniopteridae; genus Miniopterus; species Miniopterus natalensis. Next base: position 67,748,497 of record NC_142089.1, on the reverse strand, counting down.
GAAGTGACCTCCGCCAGGCTCCCCTCCCCTCAGTGAGCTCCGCCGGCGGCAGCCAGCCTGCTATCAGCCCACATTCCAGCTCCAGAGTGAGTGAGAAAGAGATGGATTCAAGGTCACCCAGCAGATGGGGGCCAAGCCTTGGGTAACACTAACTCCTAGCCCTGTGTCTTATCTTTCACAGCACCATTTATCTCAACCTGTGGCTTCCAGGGAAATAGAAAAAAAAAATAGTTCTTTTCCTAGAGCAGTCAAGGCGACCCTTTCTGGGACCAACCTGGAGTTCTCAGAGGACCTAGCACAGGAGTTAAGAGAAAAAGATCATGTTTTCCAAACCTAAAGGCTCAGGTTTCTAAACACCTCACCCTCTAGCTGCACAGAATAAACTGCTTCTGGATTCCTGAAATCAGTGCAAATTGAACACAGTGTGTCAACCGAGAGTTACATTCTTGGGAGGAATATGAGGTACCCTCAGCTTTGGGTGCCTCCAGCTCTCAGGGATCAAAGTGCTGGTGTCCTTTACACCGAAGAACCCTCAGAACCACCATGGCTCACTTTGGAGATTCAGGACCCCGCCCCCCCCCCCAGCACTCTCAACTCCATTTAGTAATCAGTGTGCGATTCTCAACACAAGTGAAGCCCCTACTCCTGGGAGCGCCTCTTTGTTTGGAGAAGGGGACACAAGGCCAGTCTGCCATCCAGGGAGGCTTCCAGGTGGAGTTGCCTCAGGCTTGGCACAAATGCTGGTTCCAGAGCAGAGGGCTCCCATTGGGCAAGCCTCGAACTCTGACTCACCTGCCTGAGGCAGGTTTGCTCTGTGTGGCCAAGTAACTAATGAGCCTGAAAAACAAACACATTCTGTTTGATTTCCTCCTGGGAAGAACACAGTTGAATGAGGGAGGGAAGGGGCAGGTGTCTACACTCACCTTGAGGCTCCACCTTCTATTGTTTTCTCCCCTCTGTCTCTGCTGTGTTTGCCCCGGACTAGACCAGAAGCCACAAAGCCCAGGTTCCACACCCATGCCAACCGGCCACCTGGGGACCCCTCACATATGGTCAGCACTCGGACTCTCTAATCACTCTGCTTTTAAAAGGCATCTCCTGTATCTATGAGCTTCACTTTTTCTTGAAGGCAATAACACCTTGACCATGAAAAATGCCCATGAGGTACTTCAGGTCAAGACCTCAAATTGAATTAAAAGAAAGAACATAAAGAGGCTCTAGCGAATTCCCAAACACACAGATTATGAGGCACACAACTAAAGTGGAACAAATTATTTATTGCCACATTTAGTATCTCAGCACTTCCGTAACACTTAACATGTGTCATAGAATCCACCAGTCGGGTGGCCAAAGGGAACCCTGCATTCACCATCTGCTCTTGTGAAATAAAATGATCACCTGGAGACATTTATGAAAAGATAACTAAACATGCATTATGGGAAACTTTCTAAAGGAGAAACATACGTGGGACCCTCCACATCCCCAAGAGACCCCTTTGTCAAGTCCAGCACGCTGATCACCGATGCAGGCCATCGCCAGGGCTTACCTCCTCCGTTCCTACTGAGGCCCAAGAACCCTGATGAAGAGACAGTAACGCAGGCATCCCTGCTCCCGACCCCAGATGCACATTCAATGGAAATCACTCTCCTGCTTTACCATCTTTCACGCCTGCCCATCTCCCCCCTCACCTCCCCATGGGCTTTCCAGAGCTCCCTCCACACCTCCTAATGCTCGTCTCCAGCTCCAGCCTGCTTCTCCCTGGGCTTACCATCTTGTCTGTGTCCCACCAGCCCCAGAAGTAGGGAGTTCCTCCTATCTAAGGACAGCCAGCCCTCCTCTGATGCTTAGACCCCTAACACCCAAGGGGTTTCAAGTCCACGACCTTTCCCTCTCCACATCTTTCTTCTGGCCCTTTCTACAGCTGCTGCCTTCCTGCCTTGAAGCATGCAGCCCTCCCCATCACAGGGTGTGGATGCAGGGAGTTCCCTTCCAACCCTTCCCCTCCTTCCCAACCTTCACCATCTCACCCCCTGCAGCACTCATTCATTTCCCTCCTTCAGGCCGGCTGGCCCACACAGCACCCCTGAAACCATGAGCTCTCAAATGTCAGCGATAATCCCTCACCACACCCAGTAACAACCTCTTCTCATTTTTCACTCACCTTTAATTCTCTGAAACATTTCACAATTTCGAAACAACCACCCTCATGCCCACCTCCCAGACATCCCACGTTGATTTCTAGTACTCTGCCCTCCTGGTCGTATTGCTACCTGGTGTGGTTCCCTTCGTCTCCCTTACGGGTCCTCTTTCAAAGGTGGGGGGCGGGAGGATGATCCATCCCCAGGCCTCATCCTTGTACTTTTTTCATCATCGGCTTACTCTCAAATAGCCCATTGGTCCTCATTGCTCACAGAACAAAGTACCGATTCCTGCTCCTAGCCTTTGAGGTCTTCCACACGACCCCATCCCACTAACCTTACTCTTCCCTTCTGCTTCAGCCAGGCTGCTCGCCTTCTCCCTGGACGACAGGAATGAATGTGTTGATCAACTCCAAAGCTCTACCTGGGCCAAATTCTTCCTACTTTCCTCCTCTCTATCCAAACCCTACTCCTATTTCAAAATCTAGCTAAACTCTCATCTTGTCTCACTTGCATTACTAATGCATAGAAAACAGGGGAGGTGTCTTATACTCTTGTATAGCCCCTCAAAGCCTATGGTAGACATAGGAAAGCCAAACAAAGCCAAATATAGCAAAGATATTAAATAAATCCATTTCATAAATATACTTAATCTCTACATCCTTTTGTCATGACCATCACAGAACAAGCAAAATGTAGATCATAATTTTTGTTTAAACATTACTTCTTTGCAGACATTGGTAATCATAAAGTCTATTATTGTACATTACAATTTTCACATCGTAGGTTTAAGTTAACAAATGCAGTGCTAAATAGACCTATTTGTTTCCTCCTACTTATTGGCAGGGCTCGGGTAAGCTGTCATTAGCTAGTGGCAATGTGTCACACTCGGCTAGGTGGCCTAAACAGGATGTCCTATGCCATCGACATGGTTTGTCTGTAATGGTGAGAAGCAGACTTTATTCCTATTTTACAAAATAGAGCACTTTGTTAAAGCATCTAAATTTAAACACCCAATAACAGCATGCCAAACACTGTGTTTTAAAGATAACACTAGTATAGCTTAATACTAGAGAAAACAAGCACCTAGAAAAAAATTAATATATTTTGTATTCATCATTAATTGTTAATAACTCAATCTAAACTTGTATTATTATTTCGCACATTGATTAAAATATCACTTAACAAACTACACCTGCGGTATCAGAAACAGCTAGTCACTTCCAGTGTGAATTCTCTTCTTTAGTAGTAGAACCCCCAATTCTTAGCTGACCACTGTGCAGCCTGCCTTCCAGCTAGATATGGTCTGTGACTATGGTGAACAGGATGCAAGCAAAAATGTCATGTGGGGCTTCTGAGAAACATCTGATGGAAAAGGAGTGTTCCCTTCCTTCCAATAGTTAAATACAGATAAAAATGTGAACCCTACAAGGCCAGGAGTGAAAGCATCTGTGGGCGGTGGTAGAATAACCAAACAGAAGGACCTTGATTTTAAAAAAAACAAAAAACACTTGAGTCCGGCCGGCGTGGCTCAGTGGTCAAGCATCGACCCATGAACCTGGAGGTCATGTATCGATTCCAGTCAGGGCACTTGCCCAGGTTGCAGTCTCAATCCCCACTAGGCAGGGGACAGCTGATCGATGATTCTCTTTCATCATTGATGTTTCTATCTCTCTCTCCCTCTCCCTTCCTCTCTCTGAAATCAATAAAAACATATTTAAAAAGCAACAACAATAACAACAAAACACTTGAAATTTATTTTGCAGGAATATAGAGTTCTTATATTTGTAAATGGAAAAACAGTAAAATACTTTGGCTTATTTTGTTACATTTAGTGTCTATTATGAATATTCTGAGCAATATAAAAATCTAAAGTAAAGGTATTTTATTATGACAAAGCACACATTTTTGTTACTCAAACTTTGAATTTTGCCCTTTAGAAAAACAATCCAAATTCTATTCTATAATTGGTCTTAATTTCCTAATATAAGATTGCATGCATATAGGTTTTATAATTCTTCTTTGCAAAAAGAGAAAATTAAGTATCTTGGAGATTATATACATATAGCTTTTGAAGTTCTTCTCTGGATAAAAATAAAATATTTATCTTGGGGAATATGTTAAAGTTTCTACTATATAATCCACATACAAAATTGACAAAAATGTCCCTGACCAATAATTTTAAGTACCCCTTTCTTTCCTTTCATACACTAGTGCAGGACAGTTTGTTTTTTGTTTTGTTTTTTTCATGACTAAAACACATTGCTACATCTTAACTCGGTATTAAGAATTTTTCTTAGATAAGCTAAATAATTGTTTCAATTATTTTGCAATTTTGGTTATTACTATTTAATCATTACTCCTTTGTAGGAGCTGAGAAGTGTAGCCTGGTCCTTGATTTTTGTAGAGAAGACACACTGACCCTGCAGTACTTGCTCCAGAGTTCATTTCACAAAAGAGAAATAAGTATTTATTCTATTTAACTCACTATTATATTATGTGCTGCTAGACTTCATTTTAACTGACATACCTGAAAACCAAAATCTATAACTCAATTTAAAACTTCCAGAACCTCCAAAACAAAATCCTGCCCAATACATAAATAGCTTTGCTTCTAAAGTCCATGTATATTCCAATCCCGTTCTTTGTATATGAAGTAAATCCATGACTCATTTCAACTAAATGGACTAAAATAAGCATTATTGTCTTTTTCCTCTTGGTTCCTCTGTGGCTTTCTTTACACAGATAGAGAGAGGCTGAGTGGTGTCCTGAACAAGCATGGGATGTGCAGAGCAAGAAGCTTGCGTTGACTTTCACCTCTGCCCTTTATCAGCCATGTGACCCTGAGTAAGTGACGTCCTGTACTCAAAAATGGAGTGAATAATTTCCATTTGAATCATCAAAATCCCCACCAACTTGCAGTGAGAATTAAATGACATAAACATGTTACAGAGCCTGGCAGTATCTGGCATGGAGGAGGGGTTCAATAAATGCCTGTAAAATCTTAAAAAAATATATAATAAATTTCTTACATCTTAACCACAGAGCATCCAGCTCCAAAGTGATTGACTTCTAATCAATAGTGATCTACTTTTTTAAGTGGAGAGAAAAGCTGTACCCCTCACAACAAGAATTAGGGCCTTCTGTACAGAGCTGGGCACTGAGACTGTTGTAGCCCAGCTCTCCCACAGGCAGTAAAGATTCATGGGGAGTCCAAGACAAAAGCCTTCACTTGGCGGGAGTTAGAGGGTGCCATGGATCATCTGCAAAGATGGCAGCCAACCACCCTCTCAACGTCACAGGCACATCACGCTCCGCTCCTCACAGGAAGAAAACTCTGCTCGCTCTCTCTGTGGCTTGCTTTGACCAGCAGCATGCAGCAGCGTGGCGGCCTGTGAATTACAGGTCAAGGAAGAAGAGGGCTTACTGCTCGTTTTTGTTCTCTTGGGAGCCAGCCGCCAAATGAAGAAGCTTAACCTAGACTACCTGCTGAATGATGAGGGACACCCTGGAGAGAGGTCATGTGGGGGAGACCCAGTGCCCCATCAATCGCCAGCTCTAAGGTCCCAGAAGAACACCCTCCTGGATGTCCCAGCCCCAGGTGACTCCCAGACACATGCGCTACTAGTGGCCCCAGCTAACATCAGGAGGAGCAGAACCACCTAGCTGACCCCCAAACTGTGAGAAATACAAACCCTTGTTGCTTTACGTCACTAAGTTTTGGGGTGCTTTGTAACACAGGACACATGACCCACCACCTCAATGCCTCCTTCCAGCCTGTAACCTCAGACGCCTACCTGTAATCTCAGCAGCCCCAGCTTAGCCACTCACTCACCCCATGCGCCCACAGTGTTTGAGTTACCTGCTTTCCTCTGCCCTTTGAGCTCATTTTTGTTACCCTTCCCTACCTCTCAGGTACTGTCATTAAATGGTAAATGAGAAGTAATGCACAAGGAAAAGCTATGAGAGCAACCCAGGCCCCAGCAAAGGAGTTTGCGTTTCGTCCCACCACTTGGCTCTGCCAATTTGCTATAGTTAAATTCCTCCTTTCCACTCCTCAGTGAATTTCTTGTTACTAAACTCGGTGTAAAAATAATAACAGCTAACATTTACTGCATCCTTACCATGTGTAAGGCACTTCGCCAAGCATTTCAGAAGCAGTATATCATTTAATCTTTTTAAGCAACTCTGTGAGGCAGATTCTGTTCATTTACGTAGCAAGTCTTAATCCCTCAGACTCTGTTCCAGTGCAGGGGACAGAAGTAAGCGACATAGACGAAGACCCAAGACCCTGCCCTCATGGAACTTGCATTCCAGGGCTGGAGACAGACGGACAGTGCGTAGTGTGCAGGAGGGCGAGAAGCGTAAACTAAGGGAAAAGTTAAGCCGAACAAGAGCCTTACCAACCAGGTGACATTTGAGCAGAAAATGGGGGTGACCGCCCTGGGGATAGATACGCAGGAAGAGCGTTCCAGGTGAGTACAATTCCCAGAGCCAGGAACATGCTCCTTGTGTTCTGAAGATGAAGATAGCAAAGCCATCTGAATGCTGGATCAAGGTGACAGTGTTTCAAGGCGAGGACACGGAAGCGACCAGGAGACAAGTCCAGTGGGGCCTTGGGAGCCAGGGCGAGGACTTCGGCTGTTTCCTGAATGAGGAGGGAGGGCAGGCAAGGGGGGGCTTTGAGAACATGTGTTTAAAGAATCACTCTGTCTGCTATTTGTATAGATGGGGAAGGGGGGGTGGCTAGGAAACAACGCAATAATCCGGGTGGAATATGATGGTGCCTTGCATCAAGGTGGCCTCTTCCAGAAATATTTGGAAGGCAGAGAGAACCCCATTACTATTAGCATTGTTATGCCCATTTCACAAGTGAGGAAACTAACGGCAGAGTAATATTGCCCCAGATGATACAGCTAATAAGTGCAGAGCCAGAACTCAAATCAGGGTTTGGCTGAGAGTTCATCCTCTGCCACACTGCCCTACTGCCTTACTTTTAAAACCTCTGAGCTTCACAAGTCAGAAATTCCATGGGTCAGACTGCCCCAACTCTACCCTGCCCTTCCACACATAAAATAAAAATAGGCCAAGCCCCGGTGTCAGTTTAGCAGGTTGTTGAAAGAACATTGCGCCCTTATGACTTGAAGAATCCCTCCCCTTTAAGTGGAAAAAGACCCAAAGCCACACTGCTGGACGTGGACAGCCCTTGGCCCCTGTGACAGCAGGCCTTACCCATCGCCCACAATCGCCTAAAATCTGGGTGAATGGCTTTCTCACTCACAGAGGTTGCCAAACAAGTCCTCATAGCTGATTACCTAAAGAGATCAGAACAACAACGTCATAAAACAGTTATGGAGAGGACTTGCGAAATAGTAAGTTTGCACATGTTAAAAAAGATTTTATCATAACGTGGTGTTAGGAATGAACTTTTCCACTAACAATTTCCATGAAGTGAAGAGCTCTGATTCTCTTACTCTGTTTGAAACTTTGCTGTTTATAACCTTTCACAGTGACACAATCTGATCCAAATGTGTTTGTGTGGGTGCTTCTTAGAAGAAACGCGTGTACACAAAAGAACAAACACGTCACTGTAAATAATCAGATGGTCCTGACCTTGATGCACTGTTTTGAAATTTAAAAACATATATATATTGCTCTGGTCAGTGTGGCTCAGTGGTTAGAGCGTCAGCCTGAGCACCGAAGGGTCTCAGGTTTTATTCCCAGTCAAGGGCACGTACTTGGGTTGTAGGGTTTGATCCTGGGCCCTGGTCGGGGTGAGTGAGGGAGGCAACCAATCAAAATGTCTCTCTCACATTTGATGTCTTTCTCTCTCTTTGTCTCTCTCCCCTTCCCTTCCTCCCTTCCACTCTCTCTAAAAAATCAATGGGAAAAAATATCCTTGGGTGAAGATTAACAAAAATAACAATTAGAATTAAAAATAAAATAAAATAAATTTTTAAAAACTCTTAGTAGTTTAAAAACTTGTTAAAATTCTCTAACATAAAATATACTTAATAAGAGGAGCCAAGTTCCCTTCCCCAACTTTCGAATGTCCTGTCACCAAGGTTGAAAACAAAAGGGCCTTCTCTGAATTCCTGCCCCCTCCCTTTCCAAAGCAGAGGACTCCAAGATTTTCAGCTGCAAAGCCTTGGAGACCCCAGAGGTTCAACTGTTAAGAACACCAATTTCCTACTGAGAAATCACATGCAAAGAGTGAAGGATAACTGACATCACAATTTATTGTCCCCAAAACAACGTTCTCAACTCAAAGCAAAACCGTAATTATTGGTGGGAAAGACTCTGCCAGTTAACTGGCCGTGAAAGAGTGATTTACAGTGTTTCTCCCTCGGGGCAAAAGTCCTCTTGGCAGTCACAAATGCAGGTTTTGTGTATCCAGAAGCAAAGCTCCGAGGAGCGGAACAGAGCAAAAAGGAGCCGGCCTGGGAAGTGTGCCCTTTCCTTTCCCCTGCTTACTCCAGAAAGTCACAGCACTGAGAGCTTGGAAAATTCCCCAACAGGAAAATGCACTTTTTCTTTCTTTCTTTCTCTTTTTAGTAGTTTCATATCCATTGAAATCTCCCACTCCGTGTTTATGGCTCATGGACGATAGCCCTTGCACAGATGAGGGAAATGCTCACACAATTTTCAGTCACAGAATGATGCCACCTACCCTTGCCAGAGATAGACGACGTAAAATAGTATTAAATTCTTATATCTGAGAGAGCTGTCAAGCATTAAGGTACAACAACACTGTGGGATAAGCAGGCGTGTTAGCAGGGGAAAGGCTGGTTAGCAGAGATTGCAGGTGGGTTTGGGAAAGGAGGGGGTGGGAGAAAGGAAAGGAGTCAGGAGGAAGCAGAGCTAGCCCGGGGAGCAGAGCTTCAGAGGAAGTGCCTGGAAAAAACCCTCCCGGCAGTGGGGCCCTTCTTTCCTGCAGTCCCTGCCCCAGGTAGCACACCCTCAGAGGGCACGGGTCAGGAACCCGCTGAGCCTGCTCCGGAAACTTGGAGAGCTTCTTATATGTTTGTCCTAGTTTTTCTGATGGAAGCAGAGAGCCCCAAGGCAGAAGCACAGGACTTATTTCCCATCTAAGACAAACACAGTCTCCAAATAGGATCCATCTTTGGAAATTCCTCCAGGGGATTGGGAATTAGTCCATTTTCAAAACAGTGGGAAATAGCTGTATATAAGAGAGAAATGAGCGGTACAATCTTCTTTTCAGGGTTTTCTTTAGCAGACCTGAATGTGTATACTCACAGAGTGAAAAGCTATGGAATTCAGAACAAAATGAAACCGCGGGTTCAAATCCAGCCTGTCTTTGAGGGAGTAACTTAAACTCTGAGCCTTAAGCGTGAAATGAGGTAGGAATAACTATATCAAGGATGTGCTATGAATATGCCATGAGGTGATTTATCCATAGTGCTGGCACAAGGCCACCACTAAGTTGGTGCTCAGTGAGTGGAATGTCCCTCCTGTGCTGCAGGACCTGAGTTATCACCCTCAACCCAGACACTGGCTCTGTGGGGTCACAGAGGCTAAGTACCAGTTGGTTATGTTGACTATTTAGAAAAAACTAAAACATCTAAGAAAAAGAAGTAGGTTGTCCCCTGTCAAGAAGACTGAGTTTTATAGAGAAAGGAAGGGAGCAATACTTGCCAGCCCATCACACCAACCACGAGCCTTACATCACTGATGGGTTTACCAGAGAAAGGACAGGACACCCAGTTACCTTTGAATTGCAAGTAAACAAGTAATAATTTCTTAATATAAGTAGGTCCCAATTATGGCATGGACATACTTATACTAAAAATCTTATTTGCTGTTTATCTGAAGTTCAAATGTAACTGGACATCCTCCATTTTTATTTGCTAAATCCAGCAACCTTGATCATTGATCCACCAAAGCAATTCAGAAAGAGATCCAAAATATTATTTGGAAAGTCAGAGAAAGAGGAATTCAGGGAGCCCATCACCCAATGAGTTCTGACTGCAGAATGTTACCCCCCTACCCCCACCCCCACTCCCCGCCAATTCCTAGGCAGGATCAAGTGGCTGGGGAAGAGAGAGCCAAAGGAGCAAAAGTGTGAGGAAGAAAAGAGCTGGCTTTGGGATGAAGGCAGGGAGTCGGGAAGGGGGAAAAAAAAAAGCAAGAAGGAGAGAGCAGAATGGAAGAAAGAACAGCAGGACTGAAGGAAAGCAAGCAATCAACACAAAGAATCCCTTAGCTAGTTTTGATGCCATTGTAATTAGCTAGTTGTTAATATAGGAAAGAAGCAAAGGAAAGGGCAGATATTATAGGCATGTCATTTGGGCAGCTTCACCAAGAAGCTGCAACTTTCACACTCCCCAGGGAACCACCGGTCTATTCTCTGCAAAACGATGGAGAAAGGGGAATGGACAATGGGGAAATAGATTCATGCCCATTAAAGCTGAGGTGACATAGGGAAGGTGCTTGCCTGTCAATCACACCTGGGGACAGAGATGGTTGGCCAGAATGGGAGTGGCCACTGCAAGCACATAAACATTTGGGAATGCATAATCTGCTAGGCAAAGGAGTTTACTCTCTTGTTGTTCTCTTGTTGCACTTGACTCTTGGCTTGTGGGGCTCTTTTGCTCCAGCTTCCTTGCATTCGCTACTATAACCCACAGCCAGGTGGGCCCCACACTCAATGAACTAATGGACTGCAGCGGGGAAACACAAGCTTAGCTACTCTAAAGCTGGACTGGGCCCAGCTCCAACATGGGGCTGAAACTCTGGACACTGGCTCTGATTTTAGCTCTCCTGAAGCCCCAGCTATGCTTCTTCTATGACTGGACTAAGGGAAATGGAACTTTGGAAACCCAGGGATGAAATTCCATGGAAATAAAGCTTTCTACCATATCTCGTCCTTCCATAGAGGCCTCCAGAAATTCTTATCCCAGCAGTACCCCAGGAACCGCACTTCCACTAACAACTGGGGGAGACGAACCCTTCTCCTATCCAATAACAGTCTGAAAAGCTATCTGGACATGTGACACATCTTAGACTATTTTCTTACAATTTAAGAAGGATGTGTAATCATTTTCCGCCACCAGGTGCCAGGGGGACAGTCTGTCTTCTATAAGTTCTTTCCAGCACACTGGGAGTTCAGGACCAAGGTTGCATCATCGTTGCAGCATCCCTAAGCCTCTCAGGGAGCAGAGACACTGCTCAGGTTCCACAACAAGAGCCTGGGCTCTCTGCACTCACATAATTGCTTTTCTCTAGATACCGTAATGCATTTACCGTAATTGTTATGTCTCTCCCCACCCAAGGAAATAAGCCCCCCCAATTGGGTCCTCCCATTACCCAGGATATAAATCACACCTGTAAGTTGTCAGCAGCGATTCCCCTTTCCTCAAAGCCCATAGTGCAGGCAAAGCTGGGGAGGGTGTGGGAGGTGAAGAAAACAACGTTGGAGTCATGAGACCTTTCCTCAGGGGTCCATGGTCATGGGCTGAATGGACACACTGAAGAAGGCTTTGAGACCTTCTGAGGGCAGAGGGCAAGTGCATACAAGATAGACAAAGTAGATTTGAAAACACAGCCTTTAGTTCCTCTAGGCCACAGGGAGTATCCAGCTCTTTGTGACACGTCAGGCTTTCCCCACTCAATCAACATAAAGCAAGCTGGGCCCTGGACTAGTGCAAGACAAAGAAATCCAGGAGCCCCGGCAACAAGCAAAACAGGGTTTGTTAGCTGTGCAGAAAAGACCAACTCTTGAATTTCCTTCTTCCTGCTGTGGGAAATGCATAGTTGATGAAGCCCATTCCATCACCCACGACCCACACACATCACAGAGCGGAAAACACAAGTCTGAGAGTCAAAAGAGGAAGGTAGGGGAGGAAATGGCAAGGTCAAAGTGACCTCCTGGGGAAGTCTGATTACTCGACCTGTTTAAAGCATTATTAGACAGTCTGGAAGTAGTAGGCACAGCATGGAGGAGGGAGGGGGCTCAAAAGCTGTAGGAAAAAATGGGCTGTAAACTTGAGAGTCCCTCCTGGAGTTTTACTGAGTCGCCTGCAACACTGCCGGGGTGGAATTAAGAGAGGGCCAATGCATCAGGAACCGGCCGGCCAAACGCAGAAGGAAGAGTGTGGAGTCGAGGTTAATTGTGGCCGTCAAAGATGAGTGGTTGCAGGGGGAGATTCATTTAAAATTAATGAGGCATTGGTTGCATTTTATAGGTCTTCCTAGGTAGGAAGATCATAAGCCAAAGGGGCAGAATGGAAACTTTTCCTGGACACTCCCTTAAGGCCAAATAGACAGACATGGGGTCTCCACACCAGAAAAGCAAAAGGTGCTTGCATGCCAAGTGCCAAGGAAAGGGGAGGATCCCATCCAGGGTGCTCAAGAGAGGGCACAGCAGTGCTGGGGAGGCTCTGAGGATGGGCAAGCTTGACACTTGGAGCCGAAAGAAAACTTCAGTACCACTGTGTTGGAGCTTCTCGCCACCCTCAGACCTAGAAACAGCGTGAACAGGGGAGGGGAGGTATGTTTCTTTGACTCATCCAGGCAGTGCCAATAGCTGCTTAGCACAGATGTTTCTAGAATCTGACTTGGGATGGGGGAGAGGATGATGTCTCTGTCAGCATGATCATCAATCAGAAAACAGGCTAAAAGTCGATTGCTCTGAGAAGGCTTTGCTGAAGCCCAGGCGGAGTAAATTGCTTCCTCCTTTGTACATTTTGTTCAAATTTCTATTATCTCTATTATTTCCTGATTTTTTTAAACTACTGTTTGATTCAGAAGTGATAACTTAGTCTCATTGATCTCTATTCCTGCCACATGGCATAATGAAAGCTTAATAAAATTGTCTGGAGATAAAAGAACGGAAAGACAGAGTGGGTTCTTAACTATGGCAACTAACCAGAAATAAGGGTGGACCAGAAAAAGAGGGAGGACTTGGGGGAAAACGAAATGAGCACGTTAGAGCTGCGGGCTCAGACGGAAAGAGGACCATGGTCATGGGTGAGGCATCCAGGAATGTTCCACCTGACCTGGGAGCATGAGGCTGCGAGCCCAGGGCTGGGCAATGAGCAAAGGGATGAAATTGAAATGAAAAGACAAAGTGCCCACCTCTTCTTATAGGATCAAAGTTTCCCAACCAACCAGGAAAAAGATACTCATAAGACTGTCAGAGACCAGAGGTCATGTAATTGGTCAGTCTCATCTAGCCCCCAAATGCTTTGGCCCTGGAGGGAACTAGTGTTTTGCCCTTTGGGATATTGATGTTAAGCTGATTATTAAGGGGGGGGAGGGAAGGCTAAAAAAAAAACCTTTGATCCCTGCCCATTTCCTGCCCAAGAGATTCAGGCAGAGAAACCTGCTTTGGGAAGGGACCCTTGGCTTAATCACCTAAGAATCTTCACCCTAGCCAGGCCGAGCATGGCTCAGCGGCTGAGCATCGACCTAGGGTCCAGGAGATGAAGGTCGAATTCCTGGCCAGGGCACATGCCCGAGTTGCAGGCTCAATCCCTGGTCAGGGGTGTGCCGGAGGCAGCCGATCAATGACTCTCTCATCATTGATGTTCGTATCTCTCTTTCTCCCTCTCCTTCCCTCTCTCTGAAATCAATAAAGTTTTTGTGAGTTTTTTTAAAGAATCCTCACCCTAGCATTAGTCAGGAAGCCTCCAAGCCTGTTAGCTAGACACCCCCTGTGTCCCATTGTTTCTGAATTGCTTAACAAGAATCTTCCTGCCGTGTGTTCCGCTCTTCCTCAACTACCTACCCGTAAATCACTCATTCTCAAGACCCTATTCCCCCCCCTTTTTTTTCCTTTGTTCAAAATGTCTTATATACCCAATGTTGCCACACTGTTTTTGGAATTTCATGCTTATGTGCATTCCCTATGCACATGTATTAAAACTTTGATTTTCTTCTGTTAATCTGTCTCTGTTGATTTTATTCTTAGCTCAGCCTAGAAGAACTTAGAAGGTGGGAGGAAAAGTATTAATACTTTTTTAGCCTCCACAGCCTAATTGGAATTAAGTCTGGTGGATAGGAAGGCCCCAGGCAAGGGCCAGTTTACTAGACCAGCCCCCATCTCCCTGTGCCTGGTTGCCTAGTAAAATTTTACCTGCCCTGTGTGCTCCTGCTCTTCCTCAACTACCTGTAAGTTGCCAACTTCCTTTTGAAATCTCAGACTCTTACCTCTTTCTCCTTTGTCCAAAAGGACATATATACCCAATTTTACCTCACTGTCTTTGGAAATGTCATGTTTCTGTGAATTCCTCATGCACACGTATTAAAATTTGATATTCTCCTGTTCTTCTGTATCAGTTAATTTGGCTATTAGCCCAGCTAGAAGAACTTAGAAGATGGGAGGAAAAGTATTATTATTTTTTTTTTAGCCCCCACCTACCTAATGTCTAGATGTCAAAAATTGTAAAAAACTATTCACTGGCCAGTTTCTCATCAAATCCACCTTGTGAAGAAATCTGGAATAATGGAGGGAGAATCATAGTGTGAATTGACCAGCTCACCCTTTTCCTCTCTAAAGAAGAGAACCTGCAGAGTCTTCAGGTCAAGAAAATTGGAAATGAGTTGTTCAGATGAGACATCAGGATTCAAAGTAATAACCTATGAATTCAAGCTGCATGTAAGTTTCAAGCCATACTGGTCAACACCCTCTTGTCCTTGGCAGACCTCACTAGGACTGCTTTGGAAATTTCAAGCATAAACCCAGTGGCCAAAATACCTCCTTCCTCTTTATTTAAAAATAAACACATTGTGAACCTCCAGGCTAGAGAAAGAATGTCTTATATTTCTTTTACAAGCTTCCCTTCCTCTTCATAAAGGCTGGGTTCATAGTAGCTACTCCAGGCCACATGACCAAGGCACAGTGAGTACTGGGAAAGCCAAGTGGTTTAGGACTGTTATTACGAGTGTTAAGTTGAAAGCCAACAGGAACTGTAAGACATGGGGAGCCATCAAGGAGTACCAGGGAGGGAGTCAGGAGGCCTTCATCTCAGATGGGTGACTCTGCAGAGGTAGATTTGAAGGCAGCCAGCCTAGAAGCCATTGCCACAGGACAGGCAAGGGCTGAAAAAGAGCTGAGCTGGATGGAGCCTGCAGTATGGGGAAGGAGGAGAGCTGTGAAGGTAGTGCGGGCCAGGCACTGCAGGGGGCAGAAGGCAGGTCACAAAGACCTTCCTATGGGCTCTGGGGAGGGACCAGACTGTGAGCTGCTGGTGGAACCAGTTGCCATCATTAAGATGATTGGTGGCCTTGAAGGCCAGACGAACCTTGTGGGTAAATGTGGAAACTTTCTTCTTATGAAAATAAATGTCCCCAGTGTCAACCATGTGAGGTGATAGAGAGTGAGTGAACTCTGAACTTGGGGAAGATATCAAAGAGCAATTGCACCCAACATTTGTTTTTAAATGGCTAGACAGATTTTATTTGAGCCACTGCAGTAGGGGAGAGAGACTTCAGTATAGAACTGAGCTCAGCTCCAAACACAGCAAAACCAGCTGCACATTTATAGCCAAAGGGCAGAGTGAGGGGGTCAGTGGATGGAAAATCACTAAGAGGAACTTGATTAGATATTCAGTGTGTGTGTTAGATGTGAGGGATACTCTTGCTGTACCAGGCTCAGCAGGTCAAGGACAAGGTCTAGTTGAGAAGAGGGTTCAAAAGAGCCTGACTAAAGTTTGGTCAAGGAGCGAGTCTTTGTCCGAGGGGAGGGGGACCATCTCTGCTCCACAGGGCAGAGGACCCAGTGAAGGGGCCTGGGAAGCTTGCCACAGATATGTGGAGGCAGCAGGTAAGAGATATGTGGGAACCTGCTGGAAGCCAGGTAAGGATCTGAAGCCAGGTTCGGGGACTCTAAGCCCTGAGAGAACCCACTGCTGGGGTGAAGGAAAACAAGTGAGCGTGTGACCTGGAAAATTCCATGACTGAGGGGAAGGGAGATCAGCAGAGCAAAGTGCCAGAACCAACAGGGTCGATTCATATATCAGATTTATATTACAGGATCCCACCAGGATGAATTTGTGGAACAAGTTGGCATTCATCAGGATACCCAGAAACTATAAGAGGAACCCATGAAGAAACATTGAACTTCCTCCATGGGGTTCTGGCTATCACAGATTTTATCTGTATAAATATCCTATGTCCTGGGGTCCTATTCTACTAACACAAATTAGTAATGCTTTTTGTTTGTGGGGTGGGAGAGAGCAAAATCAACCTGAACTCAAAAAAGTATTCTTACCCGGGGACCCAGCTGACTTCTTTGTCCACCCAGGCCCAGAGATCAACAACACAGTCCTTGCCCAAATGACTCTTCCAGCATTCAGGCGAAACTTGACAAGCTAAGGGCTCGGCTGGATTCAATTCAGCATGTTCCAATCCCTTCCCAGCCCCCACACCAGGCTTTATTATATATGATCCAGCGAGTTTGAATGAAACTGTCTCCAAGTCCTCATTTTTATTTCATACTGACAATATTATTTTTATCAAGCTCATATTTCAAGAAGCTTTATTCTACTCTGACTTTCCTGAACCAGGGGAAATTATGTTGCTCCTTCCCTTGGGTTTGAAAGAAAACCTTTCCATAACTAATGTTTATCAGCAGCACAATTTCTTTTGCAAGAAATTGAAACCTCCTTGACAAAGCAAGGAAAAGAACACCCGGCTGGGGTGATACACCAAGCAAAGCTTGAGGGAAAGGGAAGTCCGCTTCCCAAAAGCTCTGTCCTCTGTGTTTCTTCCTGGGCTGTGTGCCCTCAGAGTCTAGCCAAGAGTGGTTTCAAAACAGATAACACCCAATGTAGCCTGGAAACTGCCCAATCAGAATGGAAAAGGGTCCCTGACTGGCCTCCTGCTGGGCGAGCTTCAACACTTTCAGTTCTGGATCCCGGGAAGAGCTCTGGAAAGGGCAGGAAAGAGGGCATATTGTTCGGGGGGGGGTCTCCAGAGAAACAGAACTAATAGGAGAGACAAGGAGAGATTGAGATTTGAAGGAATTGGCTCCTGCATTTCATAGGAGCTGACTAGTCTGAATCTGTGGGACAGGCCAGTAGCCTGAAAACTCAGGCAGGATTTGACGCTATAGCCTTGAGGCAAAATTCCTTCTCTGGAAAACCTGTTTTCACTCTTAAGGGTTTTAAGTGATTGCATGAAGCCCACCACCTTATTGAAGGAAATCTTTTCTTAAAGTCAACTGGTAGTAGATGTTAGGCACATCTACAAAGCACTCCACACAGCAACACCTAGATGAGTGGTTGATTGAGTAACTGGATACTAACTACAGTCTACCCAAGTTGAAACATGAGGATAACTGTCACAGTGAGGTGGGGTCACAGTGAGGTGGGGTCACAGTGAGATGGAGTTAGGGGGAGAGGGAAAAGAGGGAGGGGGTCACCCAGGGGATCTGAGGCAGCTGCTATTCATTGCCACATTTTAATTTTTTAAATAGTAGCCCTGTTGTCTTTCCTAAATGGGGTTTCCATAAAAGCTCATCATCCTTTAGTGGCTGTAGCTACAGCTCCTTCTCCTTCTCCTGGTTCTGTGCCGGTGGCCTCACGAGGTTTGCTGGTGGGGAAAGCAGGGCAGAACTGGGCAACCCAAAAGGGGCCTCCAGGAGCAGTTCCTGGGAAAAGCTGCTCTGCCGTGACTGCGGAAAGTCAGAATGTCCTTGGTCTTCATGACAAAATTCTATCTCCAAACTTCGTACTCGCTCCCATCTCATTTGGAGGAAACCGTCACCATCACCTTAAGAGGAAAAGCAAATTTACTACTGTTCTCATAGCAATAACAGCTCCTTGTTGTTGAGAACCTGCCAAACAATAAGGTATGAAATCTTCAATAACAACATTTAAAAGGTAAGCATTGTTATACCCTTTCTACAGATGAAAAAACTGAGGCTTCAAAAGGTCATTACCAGCCAGGTAGTAAGTGGGATTTAAACCCAACTCCATTCAATTCAAAGTCATGCTTTTGCCACTAGGTTATGGAAGCAAACAGATGATCTAACTGGAGGCTGGCATGGGGATGTGGGTTGCTCTAGTGTAGCTCGTCTCATAAATGACGCCCAAGGTTAAAGACTAGCAGCTTTAATCAGAGAGGGCGGGTAGTTCTCACTGTTGCTAGCTCACCTCTAGTAACCAAACCTCTGACACTATTGGTAGAGCTGAGTTTCCAGAAGATCCATGAGTCTTCTATTTTGCTTTGGTTCTGCCAAACTCTTACGTTTTCTTCCAGTTCCATAAATCTAATGCTGAAGTTTCTAATAGTTAGAATGCAAACATGGTCGATGCTCTAATACACGGTACATTCTATTAACAATGCACGTAACTAAAAAAATTTATCAGCATGTTTTGAATGACATCCTCCTTGCCCCCAAAGCAATAATACTTTCACTGCAAACTATTTTCCTAATCAAATACACTCTTTCCCAGAGAGAACCACTACCATGGAAATCTATGCGGTAAATTCATTTTTGTGGTATTGCATATCAAATCTGACAACATAAGTTTGACATTTGGTAAAAGTACATCTTTGTTTATATCTTCATATGAAGACTTCCTCCATAGCATTTCCCCAAAATGTTCCTACAGTACATATTTTATGCTGACATCAAAAATGGGAAGAAAAAGTTATCTTGTTTTTGGTTTTGCTTTTAGTTTATATTTTTTAGATACCTGCAGAAGGAGTTTTCACAAAGTTAAAAAGGTGCCTGGAAGTCAGGCTGTGATGAAAAATGATTGGCAGGTCCACACTGTTATGAATTCAGTGAGCACCCCTGAATTTTTGCAGCACTCGTACCCACATGTGTGCCTCAATGTTCTCCCTGATGCCAAACTCCTTTGGAAAGATTACTCTAAAACGGATTCATGGGAAACAAATTGGACTTATTTCACCACAAGAAACTGGGCCACATATAATAAAGTAATGCCAAATTATACTTGGAACTAGAATATGCTTGGTTCTGATTTCTTGTGACAAAAGAGTTCCGGATTACCTCCAATGTGGGATGAATCCCTTCTGATTTTTAAATATTATAAATATCTCTAGAATTGTGTTATTTGCAATATATATATATGTTTATATATATATAAATTTTACTCGGCCTTTACCATATTACTGTTCCCTAAAGGGCAGCATTTTATAAAAAGGGTGTGTTGGACATCATCCAAAGGTGTATATTTATTGAGGCTGCAAAAAGGGCCTATTATGAAATGTCCTCATAGTTGATTCTAAGGCATGAAACTCAGATAATGTTTCATAGTGGGACTCTAGTAAATTCCTTTTAAATATCTTCTGAACTCAATGTTAACAGCTTGATATTGACAAAATAATCTGTCATTTTACTCTCTCTTTATATGAAAAGTGCCTCAAGGTTGCTTCTGTTTTAATCTCATATATGAAGAAAAACACAGAGGGAAGCCCTACTTTCTGGTATGTAGATGAATTCTCAATGCCTCAAAAAACATATTTTATCAATGATTTTTACAAACACGTATACTTGAAAGTATATGTTCAGTTTCCATATCCTGACTCATTCCCTAGTATTCCTCAACATGGCTTTGAGCTTAGACAAAAGGCCAACTAGAAATGATATACTCCATTTGTTTCTGCCAAAATATTTGCAGAGCGCCTCCTTTGCCCCACACTGATACAGAAGTGCATTACGATGGTCCAGTACTTGAGAAGCTAAATGCCACTACAAGATGATTTATGCATTTGCTTAACAATTCTCAACAATGTGGAGCCAAAAAATGACAGTGAGCACTGTAGTTCATCACGCATCTGTTTATCAGCCTCTTGATTCATCCATTAAACTCATCTTATTTTTTAAAATGGATTTCAAAGTAAATTGCAGACTTACCCCTGAACATATCAGCATACAAAGAATGAAGTAAGTTCAACGCAACAAAGAATGTTGAACATGATCAAATTTGGGCGTGAGAAAGAGCCTGCTGATGTCAGTGGGGCCAATGGTGTGTAAGAGAAAAGCTCAGAGGCTGGGGAGAGTCGAGGCGGCCAGTCGGTGTGCCGGAGAGAGATGGTGTGGTCCTCGACCAGGGCAGGGCTGGGGGGCTGGGAAGGAGACACAGGTGGACTGTAGAACTGATGGCTCCTGACCATTTATTAGGTGGGGGGTGGGGCAGGATGAGGGGATGGGAGGAATTCTCCGTAATTCCCAAATTTCTACCTTTGGAAATTTAGAAACAGTTTGGAATTGGCTTTAGGAAGGTAAAACATATTTGGGGGGAAGGTTGTAAGTTGGATTTTGGATGTAATTTTGGGATACTTATGAGACATCAAGATAAATTCGCCAGTAAATAAGAGGGTAGAGTGGTCTCTGCTAGAGAGAGAGGTTGCAGAGTCAACAGCATTTGTGGTGTTAAAGCGTTTGTCTAGAGAGGAAGAGTATGCAGCCAGAGCCAAGAACAGAACTTGAGGCAGCGCATGGATTTAAAGGGCTGGCAGAGGGAGGGACCCGTAAAAGAAACTGAAAAGAAGCAGTTGGTGGGGAAAGAAGAGAAACAGAGAGGATAGGACCTTGGGAATAAAGGAAGGAGACAGTTTCAAGGTCAACTTGTCAGTGGTACAACATACTGAGAAGTCAAAAAAGATGAACCTCAAGAACCTGTGGGATTTGGCAACTTGAAGGTTGATGGTGACCTTGGTAGAAAACAGTTTTCACCGAGCTGGGGAAGTAGAAGCCAAATTTCAGTGGGCTGGGAATTTAATAGGAGATGAGGTCATGGAGACAGTACATGAAGACGAACTGTTCTAGAAACCTGGCCATGAGAGGAAGGAGAGAGGTAAGGCATGCACACTTGGAGGAGAATGGGGCAGTGGGAGGATCTGCCTTGCAAGTGCAGCGCCTGGGCCATGCATAAATGCATGCCCATACTACTTAGTTACCTAAAACACACGGCCTCACCTTGACAAATTGTGTGCATGTGCATGTATATCTCCCTGTTAGGCTTAAAACTCCCATGAAAAGTGAACTACATGCTACACTCACAGCCTTACTGAACATGTCAGAGGTCATTTACTACAGCCCTTCATCTCGTGGTTGGAGAGTCGAGGGCCAAAAGAGAGGAGTCTCTCTCTCGAGGTCATGCACTGAGTGGTTGGTGAGGAGCCACCCTTTGCAATAAGGAGAAAGGTTTTGTTTCCCAACACAATTGTCTGGAAGTTCCAGTCTGGGAACCATCCCAAAGGTATAGCCCTGAGAACGTGGATTTCTCTCACGTGCCCAATAGCAATGTGGTCATCTTCATCGGAGCAAAACAAAGCCAATTTCCGCTCATGCCCCCAAATTGGAATTGATTTGTTTGTTCAAAATTTTGGAGCAATGGACTCTTGCAATTCTCATCACCCCTCTGTTTTGCTTATATCTGCCCTATTTAATGTTAAATAGGAGCATTTTCATGTTGCCAGAGAGGAACTATGTCTGATTTTCTGGCCTGTCAATAGCAAGTATATAGTCCTGCCTTCAGAACCCCAGGTATTTTCAGGACTAGTATTCCATAAGTTAGTTTTGGATTTCAACTAATAAATGGACTTGGTCCAAATTTTCTAACCTTTTCAATTTCCTACTCCTGCTCCTCCAGCTCCCTCTTCAAGCTCTTTTAGTTCACTGAACTTCAAGCTGTCTGAGTCACCTCAAGTAGGGGAAATGTAGTTGCCCTACGCAGAGAAAAAGATGGATGAGATACCCCACTCTCGGGGCAACTAGTTTATTACACACAGAGCAGCTTCTTGTTAGCTCCCACAAGTTACCTCCTCTCTTGTTGTTTGGAAAGCACAGTGATTTTCCACTTATTTTTCACTGATGTAAAACAGACTTTCTTGAATCTCAGAGGAAGCTCCATTTTGCACTGGGGGGGGGGGGGGGGGGCGAGTGTGCATGTGTGTATGTGTTTTCACTTACCTGGCTGTGCACGCTTATATTGGACTTGGCTACTCCACGGTACTGTACCTGCAAAGTACTCTTTTCAAGAAACGGCAAGAAAAAGCCTCTACAGGCGAACTAATAGCATCTGCATCTCCAAAATGCCTTAATTATATTGGCAAAAAGAGCATTTCTTATTCTTTAAAGCCTCCTTTAACTGGGTTGTTGGAACAGCAGCATTAAAAGATAATGACAGCGTTAGGCTCAAATAGATTTTCTTAAACTAATTGCTTTCCCCACTGAGCGCTGGCACGGCCCGAGTGGAATCCGAGGGGTCAGCGGCTCGTCAGTGCTGCCCACAGAAGATTCTGTCTTTCTGGCCCATTCTTTTGTTTCCCATCCACACTCACCCCAGTTTTACTAGCTATTGAATTTTGTTTTCATACCTGTATCGCAGCCGATTCCTTTTTTTACGATAAATATGTCATTTTCTCGACAGGCCGGCCGTGGCTGCTCCCTTATTTTGCGTTGATGGAAATCCTTTTATTCTGGGAGTCAAACCAACATTCATTCTGGGAGTCAAACCAAATCAAAGCATAGATTTCAAGAGCCCCACCGTCCCAGGAGCGGACAGGTTGGCCGTGAAATCGCAGGTCTGCATAGTCCCATTTTTACCTTGTGTGACCTTAAGAAGTGCGGCGATGACCTGCATGAAACGGGGCTGCCAACCTTGCTGGGAGGGAGGCTGAGTCAGGACTGGTCGTGCTGCCTGCCTGGGCTGTTTTCCTGGGACTGAGGTGTGGCAGAGAACCTGGCTTGTGATGGGCATAGAGGAGGCTGCCATGAGACTGTGACTGTGAGCCAATGGGGGACTGAAGGCTGTGTCTCCGACAAAGGAAGCCTCCAGAACCAAGGCGAAGTCTAAAATGTGAAGGCGTGAACTGGGGGGAGTGGGGGGAGGAAGAGATCAGAGAAGACAGAGAGGTAGCAGTTAAAAGGATTCCTGGAGGGCAATGCATGCAGGTGGAGAGGGCTTTTTTTATAGCTGTCCCTTGCTCTTACTAGGCAAAGAGAAACTTGTTTCAAAATCAATTTATGCAGGAGAAAATTAGACTATGTAGCCATTGTTTTATGTCCAGCTCAAACAGAGGGAGCTCATAAACTCATGCAGAACAGACCAAATCTCTGTGCGAACTCGGCAGCTCAAGGTGGTGTAAGTACAGTCAGGGGGTGAAAGGCATCCGCTTAATTTTGTGGACATTGAACTTCAGCTCAGCCTGTGCCGTTGGACCGACAGACCGCTCGGCAAGCCTATCCGGAGCTGCTGAGCTAACAGCTTAAATCATGTGATAGAAGCTCTTCGCTCTTTCCCTGTGTGGAGAATTCTTCTCTAGAAACAGTCAAGCCTGTGAGCACTCAGCTGCTCCCTGAGTGATGCATGCGGAGCAGATGAGGGAAAATTGAAACGCTTTTCCGCTATGTTACTTTCTCAGCCCAGTTGTTTACAATTTATCAACCACTTATGGGTTACAAAGAAAATTCTCCACGATTTATTGCTTGGAAAGATGATGCAGAGAGTTTGAGAGAGAATCGCTAATAAATTGATGGTGAGGTGCTTTGTTAATACAGAGTGCAATCGAAATGCTTAATGAGCGGCCCCTTCAAGGTCGCTCACGCAAGAAGAGGCTACACCTCTGAATGTCTTGCTCTTCAGCGAACAGACCCTGGTACACAAAGCCTAAGTAGAGCACGCATTTAACCCCACTTGGCTACTCCTGGAAGGGGTCCCCACTTGCTTCTCCCCCATAGTCTGGGTGAGGTTAACAAAGTAAATGAAAAATAAAGCAGTGCTTCTCAAGCTTTCTTGTGCAAACAAATCACCTGGGACTTGCTCAAAAGAAAGCTGTGAATCAGTAAGTCTGGGGCGGGGCCTGAGATTCCGAATATCTATTAAGCCTTTCAGGCGATGCCGTTGCGACTGGTCCAAAATGCTGCTCCGATCTAAAACGTTCAGAGGGGCACAGGATTCTTCTAGTCGCTAGGATCCCAATGTGCTGGAAAAGATCATCTGTGAAGGAAGATAGAGGGTGTTTCGTTGTTGTTGTTTTCGTTTTGTTTTGTTCTGTTTTAGTGTTTAGGATGCAAAACCAGAAGCATCTAGGTAGAGATGCCTAGAAGGCAACTGGAATTGAAGTTTAGGAAGACAGGAGAGCTGTGGATAATGTTTTGGAAACTGTCCACATAAACATGTCAGTTGATGGTATGAGTATAAATAACTTCACAGACAGATAGGCTGATAGATAAGTAGACAAAATAAATAGAGAGACTTCAAACTTGGTTCATGGTACATTATCACATTGGTTCGTGCAAAGCCCAATTTTTGTTTGCTGTTTTAAAATTATTTCATTCAATCATTCACTTCCTCCTATCCACATCCTCCCCACCACAAGCAATTTTCTAAGCGTTCTTATATAATGCGTCTTATTCCGTGTGCATGATTTTTTTATTGAGGGATAACTGCATACAAGAAAGTGAAATAACTAATTATGCAGCTTGTCGAATTTATACACATATACACACCAAAGTAACCAGCAGCCAGGTCAAGACATAGAATATTTTCTGCAGCTCTGCGCACACATTTTTAATTTACATAAGTGACATTGTAGAATAGATATCATTCTGTTCCTCACCTTATTCCACAGCACAACATTTCCAAGGTCGATGCATGCGTCTGTGTTTACATATTTGCTTCCAGCTACTTCAAAGAAGCCCCCTTGTGCACACGCCACAATTTATTCAATATTCCCTGATGAAGGACACCTAGATTGCCTCCGACTCCTTTCACCACAATAATGCTAGAAGGAACATCTTCATTTATGTTCTCTTATGGACCCAGATGAGATTTTTTTTCCTGGACTATACAGCCAGGAACGTGATTACTGAGTCATGGTGGGTACACATAGTTATCCTAACTAAAAGTTGACGGACTGCCTTCCAGAATGGCTCCACCAATCTGCACTTACAAATACTTTTTTTTTCCCCTAGCATCAAATGTATGTTTCTTTTGAATGTTCACTTTGTTAAACTGGACTCAAGGCAGCCAGGTTTCATTAGGGTTACAGTCAGATTTTGCCTGTGAATGGCAATGGATTCGTTCATTGACTATTTATTCAGCTCCCACAATATGCCAGGTGCTCTTCTAGGGGCTGGGAGTACAGCGTGAAGATCATTTTCAACCCACATGAAATGTGTGTTCTAGACATTGTAACTTGAAGTGGGTGAGATCACTTAGAAAGAGAATATAGAGTGCGTAGGGGGAAAATCCCAAGGGCAAAGCTCTGAGAAACATCAAAAGATTAAGGGGTACATAGAAATAAACAAACCCCTGGAGGGAGATAAAAATGTTCTGAGCGGTAGCAAGGGAACCAGGAGGAAGTGCTGACGTAGGGGCCGAGAGAGAAGAGAGATTGAAGGAAAGAAGCCTACCACTGGCACGTGGGGGGCATCGGTCATCAGGAGGGCTTTGGCACAAGTCATTGGTGGAGACCTGGCGAGCGATAGGACAGTACACCATCTAGGGTTCTCAGCCATGTCCCCTCTGAACCGGACCACTGTCCCGAGACCCAGCCCGTGGCCTCCAAGTGTCTGAAAGCTGGGCCCTCTTTTCTCCCTTTGACGGGCATTTTTTTCTAAGAAACTGTGCCCTCCCTCGGTAGACAGGCCCGGCTCTTCCTTCCTGCTAGAGCACAGCGTTCGTTTTGAATTCTGGGGTACACACTGCTTGGTGATCAAGGATAAAGTTTTCCTGATTAGTCCAAAAAGCGGAGCTTGGTTGCGACCTAAGAATTTTGCAAATCGGTGTGCATTTGACAAAGTTGGTCTGTGGAACTGGGAAGACAAAAGGGTGGGGAGTGAATGCGTGGACGTGTTTTCATCTGACCGTGGAGGCGATGGCTCCGGACGCCCCTGTACTGTCACACGGGCCATAACCTGTCCCCATCGTCGTCTCATCGCTTCACTCATTCCCTTTGTCCTTGTGTAGCGTGTGCGGCTGATGATTTTCTGTAAAGTGTCCGCCCCGTGTGCTGAATCTGTTATATTCTCACGGCTTCCCCCTGCAGCCTTGGACACGATGGTCATCATTCCCTCCGGCCTGAATCGTGGCAACAGCCGGGGGACGGCCGCTCTGACTCGGCTGCCCCTGGGCGTCACCACCGACGGGCACTCGCAGGCTTCTCGGTGCTTCCCCACCGCCCCCGAGGAGCCCGCATGCCGGGCCCACAGCCCTGCGCGGCCTGGCCCGCACCTCCCTGAAGCTTTGATTTCTTACTGCACCAGAGCCCTGAGCGTCTGTTCCTGAACTTTTCCAAACACACCTTTTCCATGCTCACTCTTCGTTCCTGCCATTTAGCAAGTTTGCGATCCCCTCCCCGCTATCCACACAGTCTCTCAAGTCCCGTATCCTCAGCTTTCCACTGCTCTGTCCAAACTCCAGGAACAGCAGTTCTCAGACTTTCTGGCTTAAGGATCCTTTTACATACTAAAAAATTATTAAAGACCCCAAAGAGTTTTTATTTTGTGGATTAAACCTATCAATTTACCATAATATAAATTAAAAATAATAATTACAAATAAACTATTATGTGCTATCATAAAAAACATATGAAAAAATAGCTGTCTTCTAAAATGAAAAAAAATAAGAAGAAGAGTGGAAATGCTTTATATTTCTGCAAATCTCTTTAAATGTTTGGCTTATTGGGAGACAGTGAGATTCTCATATCTGCTTCTGCAGTCAATATTCTAGGATAGGTTGTTTTGGTTGAAGCATATGGAGAAAGTCCAGGCTCATGAAGGTTGTATTGGGTTCAGGGAGAAGAATTTTAATAGTCTTTTCAGACAATTGTGGACATCCATTTTTCATACTATCCAGAACTAAGAAAGTCATAGTGTCTCAGAAGTTCACTGCAATGTGGAACCTGAAATCTTATTGGTAAACTGTCCTACTCTGTTACACTAAAATCCATTGGTTTGTCTGGCCCTCCAAATGGATCATTTATCTATTTATAATTTTATTGCATTAAACCTTGACCATTTGAAAAATATTTGTTCATAGAATTATACAGAATTTCCAAATATTGACACATTTCATTTAAATATATATATATATTTAAAACCCCATATGTTCATATCATCACCAATTGTATCAGAAAAGCCTTCAAGAATTGTGAAACTGTCAAGCTTATGGCGATGAATACAGGTTTTCTAGAATTCTACCTTTTACTTAAAAACTCGAATTTCCTAATTGGTAACAAAAATGTCAGTTGCTTTCCTTAAGGTGATAGGCTCACTTTGTTCATTTCCAAAAAGACGTTTGGCAAATACCCAAGTCTGAACAACTATAGTTTATCTGTCAGTCATTGTGGTAGGAGAAAAAGTCCTTCCCTACACCAAAAATATATTCATTTCCAGTTTCTGGAACCTGTGGATAGCACCTTATATGGTAAAAGATGTAATTAAGTTAAAGACCTTGAGAAGAGAGTTATCTACGTAGGCCTTAAATTCAATGACTTCTCTCTCTTTTTTTTTTATTCCTCACTTGAGGATCTGTGCTTTGTTGGTTTGTTTTCAATTGATTTTTAGAGAGAAAAGAAGGGGGAGAGAGAGAGAGAGAAACATCCATGTGAGAGAGAAACATCAGTTATTTGCCTCCTGTACAAGCTCCGACTGGGAATCTAACCCACAATCTGGGTATGTGCCCTGACTGGGAATCGAACCTGTGACTCTTCAGTGCACTGAATAATGCTCCAATCAACTAAGCCACATGGCCAGGGAATGACAAGTCTCCTGTAAGAGAGAGCGAGAGAGGGATGTGAGACAGAAGAGAAGATGTAGAGACACAAAAAGGGGACTGAGGTGTGAAGATGGAAGCAGAAACTGGAGCGATGCTGTGAAAAGCCAGGAACCTCAAGGCATGCCAGGCAAGACATGCCACCAGAAGCTAGCAGAGGCACAGAGCAGGTTCCCCGCCAGAAAGCGTGTGGCCCCGCCAACACAGTGATTTTAGATTTCTGGCCTCTAGTGTTGCCGGAGAATAAACTTCAGTTGTTGTTAGCCACCAAGGCTGTGGGCATTTGTCAAGCCAGCCCTAGGAGTTGAATCCAGTCATCCTTGCAGGTAAAAGTTGGTGCTGCAAAAAAAGGCTGCCAGTGTAGCTGGCAACTTAAACAATCACACAGGACTTTTCCTCAATATGGTCATTATATTTCAGTATGGAGCGAGGCCTTATGCACACTTTTCATTTCACCCCTCAAGGTGCTTCAAGGATATGCACTCAAGAATTAAGATTTAGCCTGGCTGGCGTGGTTCAGCGGTTGAGCATCAACCTATGACCCAGGAGATCGCGGTTCGATTCCCAGTCAGAGCACATGCCCGGGCTGCAGGCTCCATCCCCAGTAGGAAGCATGTAGGAGGCAGCTGATCGATGACTCTCATCATTGATGTTTCTATCTCTCTCTCTCCCTCTCCCTTCCTCTCTCTGAAATCAATAAAGTTTTAAAAAAAAGAATTAAAATTTAACAGACTTAGGAATTTGTGATGCTTCATCAAGGAGACTAATTGAAGCTGCCATTGTTTATGCTGGGAGTAAGCGGCAGTGAAGGATCCGGTGACCGCTGGTGTGGTGGGTGCCGCCACTCCGGTTCAAGTTTCTCCTACTCTCACTTTTGTCCCACCGGTGCAAAATCAACTCAGAAAAAAAAAAAGACAAATAACCTTTTAAGCATTATTATGAAAATTTTTCTGACTCCAACAATTCCCTGAAAGCGCACGGGACCTCCAGGGCCTGCGGGCCAAGTTAGTGAACGGCCAAAGCAAATACAGCCAGAGGCTAATTGTAAAAGGTAGGTGGTGGGTCTATTGGTGTCCACTGTACTAGACTTTACAACTTTCTTATTTTCATAATTAAAAAACTGAAGGGTGAAATTGCCATTCTTGACCTGTTGTGCTTTGGCACTGGGCTCCCTGTCTCGCCGCATCTCTTGACCTCCAACCACTCTAACCGCCTAATGATACAAACACTAGACTGCTGGGGTTCAGCCCCATGTGCCACCGTGTTTTTTGCCCCCACACTTCTTCCCATGCAATTCTCTAAGCCAGAATGCTATTCTCTCCACTTCCACTCCTCTTTGACTTTCAGGAAAATTTAATGCAGTCTTCAAGTTAAGGCTCTAACACTTCCTCCCCTGAGGACCCTTCCCTTCCTCCCCTCAGACTGACTGTGGGGCTTCTACTTCTAGAGTCGGATTAAAAAGCAGGGCAGCTGGGCATCTGCCCAGGACACAGCACACATGGGAAGCTAAAACACCACAGGAGTAAATAGGATGGATAATGCCAGTTAACTCGGGTTTCCACGGGCGACTGTGTATATAGCGGGTGAAATATAAATTAATAATGGCTATTGAGTACACAGTGATCCAAACAGAGCCATTCTCCTTGCTCACTGACCTGACTCTCGTGAGCATTTTTGCCCTGGACGAGAGGAGTCCCTGTAAACCGACACAGCCATTGCTGAGGCCATAGCTGGAACTTGCAAAAACTCTGACCCACCAGGAATAGGTGGGTCTTATTACTATATAAATCTTAAGCACTTTAATATGACTCCCCAAAAGTTGCCTGGCTTCAAAAACTGCAGATCCAAAAAAGGTGAAATTGTCCTGGAGTAGTGAGCGTTTGTCCTAAATTTCACATTCTGAGCAAGAAGAAAAAGTTAACCCGTTTTTATTAATAGAGAATCTTTTTCTCTACATCCACACTGATTATAGGTTGAACATTCAATGAAGGAATATCAGTCTGAAGAATGTCAAATGGCTGGCCGCCTGGGGTGGCCATGTGTTTTAGCCAGTCCTGCCTTCTCCCATCTTCCTCTCACTTTATCCGTTCTTCCGACATAGCAGGATTTCACTGCAACTTAATTATTCGGATTTCTGTCTCCCCGGTTGACTACTAGCTCCTTGAAGGCAGGAACTGTCTGTCTTTGCGTCCCAGTGTTCTAGCCCCGTGCCCTGGTACCCAGGACATGAGCAATAGTTATTTGTTAATTGAGTACATGATGATAGGGGAGGCCTGGGCACATCAAAAATTTCAGGCATCCATTATACAAATTCCATCCAGGGTACCTGCATTGATAATGGAAGCAGAGGTCCCAAGGAGAAAACCCTGCTCTTTCGGTGATCCACTCCATCAATCAAGTATTTGTTGAACGACAAACTCCAGCAACTCGCCTGCCTCAGAGCTGAATGCTGGGGGAGCACAGAACAAAGCAAGGCCCCTGCCCTTCTGCAGTGTATAATGCCAATTCCACAGACAGCCGAGAAACAATTCGAGAAAGATTGAGCGTGTGGAGCTCCATAAGACAAAAGCTGGCGGAGACCCTTCAGGGGGGCCGGAGTCTGAATGAAGGATGCTACAAAAACCTGTTCCTTTATTCTACAATTGAAAGCACACAATGGAACTAGGGAATCCGAGGCCCAGATTTTCAAGTCAGCTAATAGGCCATGCAGTATGTGGCCAAAAAAAAAAAAAAAAATTAAGTTAACAGGAGAGGAAAGAATTCTAAACAGCATCTATATACAGTGTATCCAAATATCTATTCAAGAATGAGAATTTTTTTTAAAAAATTGTAATCCTTTTCTGTGTAACCCATGGTCCAACCAATTATTTTTCCAGTTCTGAGGTAAATTTACCATTTGCCACACCCAGGAGAGATTCACAAAAATAAAAGCCATGATTTGTCAAGTCACTTTATATTTGTTACCTAATTTAATCCTCACAACACCTCTAAGCATAGAGTCCTTAGACCTGGCAACGGGGGTCCCTATTCTGGGCCCCACACTCTAGAGGCCCCATTCTCACTCTCCTCCATCCATGCCCTTCCCAGGAATCAAGAGGCCAAGGCAATGGGCCACCCAGAGTCAGCACCCCATCCACTGCTGGCATGGTGGCCAGATGTAGCAGACACAGGGTGTCTAATTAAATCTGAATTTCAGATAAACAGAGAATCATTTTTTAATAACGTTCTATAATTATATACAAGATAGGGCAAAAGTAGGTTTACTGTTGTTCATATGAAACATAATACAATAATAAATTAAAACTAACACAAGATAAACTCTGGCCTAGCTGGTGTAGCTCAGTAGTTGGGCATCAACCCATGAACCAAGAGTTCACCAGCTCGACTCCCGGTCAGGGCACATGCCCAGGTTGCGGGCTCCATGCCCAGTAAGGGGCTTGCAAGAGGCAGCTAATCGAAGCCTCTCTCTCCTCGCTGATATTTTTATCTCTCTATCCCTCTCCCTTCCTCTCTCCCTAAAAAAATAAAATAAAATAACGTAAAATTAAAAAGAAAAATAAACTGCATTTTGCACACTCACAACTGTAACCCTACTTTTGCCATCGTGAGGGGAAGCAACGCCCCCACTTCCCCCAGCACCCACTGCGCTTTTCTGTACCTCGGCGCTGCTTTGCAGTTCCTCCCCCGCAGCACAGGACAGTCACCCCGCACATCTCGCCTTCTCTGGGAAAGCTCTCCACCGACAGAGCTGTCTTGGGCCCTGCAGTGGGTCACATGGTGCTTCGCTGAGGTGCCGAGCCTCGCCTGGGGAAACCTAGGCCTTCCTCCCACGCTGGGGTTCACGCCAAGCTGGGCTGAGATGGGTGCGTGGGGCACCAGGAGGCACTGCCCCCTCCTCCGCGTCAGCGAGGCGCTGAGCAGCCCCCGGGCCTCCCTTCGTCGCCTGCGGGGTGGCTTTTCAGGAGCATGGCTGGGGGGTAAGCAGCCGCCTCCCCCTCTCTCCCCCTCGTTCTAAAGGATAAAACTGACTCTCATTAGGGAACATCTGTCCCTTCCAAGTCTGTCTCATTCTTCTCCCTGAAACTATATCAAAAATCAAAATATTTAAATCAATAAGAACCTGAAAAGTCAGGATGCAGGTTGCAAATCAGTAAGAAAAGACGAAAGATGCCCAGTGGGGCAGCTACGCTTCCTGCTCTTCACGGAGTGTGCAGATAGGCAAGAGGGCATTACCGGAAGCACAGACTCATTGCTTTTAGAATAAATGGCAAAGACTTTTCCTCTAAAATTGTAAAAACAAAAAAACTTCTAAACTTCTAAGACATGGTTGCCGCAGCAGCGCCTTGAAACGGGCATGCTTCCCTGCTGCCAAAAGAGCGTGAGCTCGAAAGACGGCTCTGGAGAGAATTTTGTCCCTGCGTATCCAGAGCCCTGAGAACATTTCTATATTCTGACCTAACAACTTTATTTATAAAAATTTCTCATGAGAATACATCCAATAAGCACTTGAGAGCTTTCGCAGCTGCACTATTTAAAAACAAAAGAAAGGGGGAAAGTGTGAAACAAATAAATGCCCAACAATGGAAGGATGACTAAATAAAATCTAAAATATGCATATAACGAAAAGTTGTCGTCATTGGCAATCAGGTTTTCAAAAGAATTCCCGACATACGAAAATATTGTAGTAATTGGGAGAGGCAAGGTTATAATGTAGTAACAACTTCAAAAGCTCAGTAGTTTAACACAATAAGGAAATTTTCGTGCTCACCCTCCACATCCAGAGGAGATTAGAGGGCGGGGGTGGGGGGCTCTCTCCGTGTAATCACCCGGGGCCCCCGGCTCTCGGAGGGACACGTGAGGCCTGGTCGCCCAGAAAGAGACCGAGCGATAGAAAGTTCCACACAGCATTACATGTTCAGGCCTGAAGTGACACCCCTTACTTGTGCGGACAGTCCCATTGGCCAGGGCCAGCCATAGCTCCACCTACCCACAAGAGGAGCGGAAAAATGTAATCCTACTACGTGCCCAGGAGAGGTGAGCCAGGCACAGTCAGCACTGAAAGTTTCTACCATAATACTTACGATATAATAGTATCTGAGAACAGTGGAATACAAAATTGCATATTTAACACAATCCAATCTTAAAGAAGTATTTATGATACTCTCATGTTTATCTGTATAAATAAAGGAAATTCACTATATAATAATACTGACATCTGGATTGTGAAATTATAGATGGTTCGATTTTTCTTCTTTAAACATGTTTGAATTGTCTAATTTTTCTACAAAGAACACATTAATTACAATAAGGGGGAAACAAGTTTTATGTCTCGGTATTAATCATGCTATCCCAGGTTTTCTTTCCTTTAGAAAACAAAATTTTCTTCTTCCTAGTTCAGCAGTTTTTCCTAAGTCCCAGCTCCATCCATAAAATGGGACTCCCGTTACTGGCCCTCTTTCCACCCATAAGGGAGCTAAGCGAGAAGTAACCAATAAATGTTCATTTATTTGAACATTTGAGTCAATGTTATTTGAATCAAAAAAGACATTTGCATCTGGGGGAAAATATGCTCATTAGACATAAAACATTATGATGCTTCCTTCAGAGCTAGTAATTAAATTGTGTCACTCTACATGAGAGATTAGATAATATCTTGCTGTCAGTTAGTCAAAAGATGTACCCAATTCACTTGACTAATCCCTAAGGAAATATGAACCTTACCAAATATAGTTCAAACTTACAGGGGGGAGAACAGCTCAGAATACTCACTCTTATAAATGATTCTAAGCAAATGGGCTTTATCTCTTGGCTACCAAGTTCGCTGTGGCTATCCCTGAGTCCTCCTGGTTAATTTGTGCTCCAGGAGCTGTTGCCTCTCTCTGAATCTTTATTGTTCACATGGTCTGTATCAGACAACCAACCCCAAATTATTGACCTCTTGTTTCAAAGACTAAAATTTCCAGGGTCAGGGCTTATCACCCGACGAAGGCAGGGACCCTCTTGGCTCCTCTGTCTTGTTTTTGTGCGCCTGGTGGTCTGGCTCAGCACCAACATAGCTCGGCTCTGCTGGATCAAGACGTGTCCGGTTGACCTCAGCCCTTCAGGGGGAAATGTAAGTCCTTTCTTCAAAAGGTACCTCATGCAATACTTTTATGCTCATGCCTCCCCACTCACACAGGTTGCAAACGGGAGCAGAACGCAACATAACCCTCAGGAAGCAAATGGAGATTTTATTTAAAAAAAAAAAAAATTGCATGCT